>NC_143143.1:77408166-77724500 GCF_059928025.1 Delphinapterus leucas | reverse complement strand
CTGTCGGCACTCACGTGCAGAATGCTATTTACTTAACTGGAGTTGGTTCGGAAAATATTTGACTCCGGAGGGTCCCTAAGGGAGCATGGAGGGCGTCTGGGATTTTCCTTCAGGTCAAGACTTGGCCTTTGCTAATCCCCCCAACTGATAAGGCTCCCAGATTTCAAGGCAGATTCATTCCTCCGCTGAACCAAGGTTTATGGCCCAGCCTGAGGCCAGAGGGGGGACTTGTCATTCCAAATGCTTCCCCAGCTCAACAGAGCCAGCCTCTCTCTGTTGAATCCGTTGTTTGTCACTGTGGAGCAGAGGTGCAAAGAACGGGACCCTGAGTCAAGATGGCAGTGGAGGAGAAGATTGGCAATGACGGGCCAGGATATTTATCTTCAGGAAGAATACAGCAATTGGATGTTCTCTTCGGTGCTGAAGGGTTGATAAAGGGGGGGGGAGTTTTGATCCTACTACCTGTAGGAAAATGACGGATTTTACCAACTGGGATGAACTTCCTCCCAACAAGCTCACCCCCATGCCTTCCTGAATGGGAGACCCCTTCGCCATCCAGACTTTGTTCCTTGTATCTGCAGGAGGCTGGGGGTTTGAAAAAAACCTCAGCTGGGAGTAAGGCCACTGGGTTCCAGTCGGGTTTTTCCATGAAAATTAGACAATGACTTAATCCAGCCATCATTTATCAAGCACCGGCTCTGCTCTGGGCACTGAGTCTGCAATAGTGCACACGGCAGTCGTGGTCTTTCCTCTCAGGTGGAGAAGGATGAGGAAACAGCAATCCTGTGGGATGATGGTGCCCATGATGATGGCAACCACATCTATTTAATAGGAGCCAACCGTGTGCCAGGCAGGGTCTTCGCACTTTACATATAATGTCTCAGTGCTTCTCAACTTTAATGTGCATATGAATCATTTTGGGATCTGTGTGAATCTGGTTCAGAAGGTCGGGGGTGAGGCCTGGGACTCTGTACTAACAAGCTCCCAGGTGACGCCCCATCTGCTGGCCCATAGGCTGAGCAACAAGCTATTGTTTCATCTCATCCTCACAACAACCCAATGAGGCTCTATAGTTGCTCCCATTTTACAGATGAGGAGATGGAGAGGTCAAGTGACTTGCCCAAGGTCATTCAGTCGGGAAGAAGAGGAGCCGGGATTGGGCACTGGGGCCCGTGTGCTTACACAGTTTTGCCACGATGAGACAGCGAGGCTGCCTGGGAGAGGGTCTCCACACCAGAGGGGGGGTTCGGAGAAAGCTTTGGAGAATGTGGCTCCTTAGTGGGCTCCAACAGGGTAAGGATTAAGGTCTTAAACAGGTAAAAGCCAGGAGGGCATGGGAGATGGCCAAGGGGAGAGAGTTCTGCTGGGGGAACCACGGGAGAGAGCCAGGCACATTAGAAGGACGAGGGGGCAAAGCAGGAGAGGGGTAGAGTCCCAGGCTCTGCAGGGCCCCCAAGGCTTCGGGTTTGGCCTTCCCCCAGGGCCAGAGAACAGAGGTTCTCTAGAAGGAGTACGTAATCCTTCTGTTTACTTATCCTTCCCTGGTGACAGACTTCCCTGGGGCATCGTCTTCATTCTCAAGGTGAAGGTGGGTGGGGGGGAGGAAGGGCCCTCCCTCACTGCCCCGCCCACCTGGCCCTTACTACCTGGGCTGAAATTAGCACTTGGCATTGTAGGTTTCTGTTTACATGCCTGTCTCCCACTGGAACATTTCCTCCTTCTTCATCTCTGTCCCCGAAATCCCCAGCCTGGCACGTGGGATGACAACACCTGCCCTGCTGACGTCACAGGTTGCTGTGAGGGGTAGAGGTGGGGAAATGGTTTCAAAGTGTTACGAATGCTGTGCTGTTGGAAGTTGTGTGCCTGTGAGGGTGGCAGAGAAGATTCTACAGGTGACAGGGAGTGAGTGTGGCCACACAGGGACTTGAGAGGGTCCTTTGGAGTCGCCACAGATCTCCCCGCCAGGCCACATCTTAGCCTAGTTTCCCCCAAAGGCCAGCAACTCAACACCACCTTGACAATTTGGCTACACTCATTTGCCACCTGGGCTCTTATGTACTAAACATTTTTCTTTACATTGGTTTACTTTCTCTCCCAACTGTTTGTTTCAACAAATTTCAAACCTGCAGCAAAGTTGGAAGAATAGCTTCAAGAACCCCCAGGACAGGACTTCCCTGGTGGCGCAGTGGTTAAGAATCCACCTGCCAATGCAGGGGACACGGGTTCAATCCCTGGTCCGGGAAGATCCCACATGCCTCTGAGCAACTAAACCTGTGCGCCACAACTACTGAGCCTGTGTGCCACAACTACTGAGCCTGTGTGCCGCAAGGAAGGGTAGCCCCCCTTCGCCACAACTAGAGAAAGCCTGCAAGCAGCAACAAAGACCCAATGCAGCCCAAAAACAAATAAAATTAAAAAAAAGAACCCCGTATCCCCCTCACTCAGACACTCCAATTGTCAAAATTTTGCCACATTTGCTGTCTCTCTGTTTCTCTCTGTACATACAGTTAAAAAAAAGCAACATGCAACCACAAATAACAAGTGTTGGCGAGGGTGTGGAGGAAAGGGAACCCTCATGCACTGCTGGTGGGAAGGTAAATTGGTGCAGCCACCATGGAGAACAGCATGGATGTTCTTCAAAAACTGAAAATAGAGTTACCATATGATCCAGCAGTCTCGCTCCTGGGTATGTATCAGAAGAAAATGAAAACACTAGTTCAAAAAGATACATGCACACCTATGTTCATAGCAGCATTATTTACAATAGCCAAGATATGGAAGCAACCTAACTTTCCATCAACAGATGAATGGATAAAGAAGATGTGATATATATATATATATATATATATATATATATACACACACACACACACACACTTATAAACACACATATGCACACATACATATAAACACACACAATGGAATGAAAAGAATGAAATTCTGCCATTGGCAACAACATGGATGGACCTAGACAGTATTATGCTTAGTAGGTAAGTCAGGCAAAGAAAGGCAAATACTCTATGTTATCACTTATATGTGGAATCTAAAAATTGAAACAAACGAATGTATATAGTAAAATAGAAACAGACTCACAGATACAGAAAACAAACTAGTGGTTACCAGTGGGGAGAGGGAAGGGGAGAGGGGCAAGATAGGGTAGGGGATTAAGAAATACAAATTACTATGTATAAAATAGATAAGCAGGGCTTCCCTGGTGGCGCAGCGGTTGAGAGTCCCACATGCCGCGGAGCGGCTGGGCCCGTGCGCCATGGCCGCTGAGCCTGCGCGTCCGGAGCCTGTGCTCTGCAACGGGAGAGTCCACAACAGTGAGAGGCCCGCGTACCGCAAAAAAAAACAACACGGACTTACTTTTTTTCTGGGTCCATTAAACATAGTTAAATAAACTTTCAGTTTTATTTACTTATTTTTCTTTCAGTTTTATTGCGATATAATTGACATACAGCACTGTATAAGTTTAAGGTGTACAACATAATGATTGGACTTACATATGTCATGAAATAATTACTGCAATAACTCCAGCGAGCATTCATCATCTCATAGATACAAAATAAAGGAAAAAGGAAGATTCTCTCCTTATGATGAGAACTCTTAGGATTCACCCTCCTAACAGCTTTCACATATAATGTACAGCAGTGTTGATTATATTAACTGTGTTGTGCATTACATCCCTAGTACTTATTTATCTTATAACCGGAAGTTTGTACCTTTTGACTACCTTTATCCAATTCCCCCCTCCCCCAAACCCCCGCCTCTGGTAACCACAAATCTGATCTCCTTTTCTATGAGTTTGTTTTTGAACAGTTGACCTACAACACTATGTGAGTTCCTGCTACACAACATAGTGATTCGATATTTCTACACATTACAAAATGATCACCACTAAGCTTTCAATCTTGGAAGAGTTTGAAACTTACAGAAAAGCAGCAAAGACGGTACAGGGAGCTCTACATATACCCTGCACCCAATTTCTAATTGCCCCTCTTGTCATCTTACATTGCTATGGTACATTTGTCATAACTAATGACCAATATTGATACATCATTATTAACTAAACTCTGTGCCTTATTAAGGTTTTGTTAGATTTTCCCTTAGCTGATGGACTCCCTTTTAAGCTTAAAAAAATTACAGATAGGAAAGTGGAAGACAGTGGAAAACCGTGATCACTTGCCAAACAGGATTCTAGCTGGATGCTGTTGGCTGCTGGCTGACCTAAGCCTGAGGCCTGCTTTTTCTTTGTCAGAAAGAGAGATTAGTAGACGGTAGAGGTGTTAAAGACAGATTAGCACAAAGCTGAGACTCTGTCCCAGGCCAAATGGGATGGGAAGAGAATTGCCACTGGAGTAAAATGACGTTCCCACTCTAGGGGCAGTGCTGTTCAGTGCCCTGTGTGTCACCCAAAGTCATCTTGGGCACCGACCTTGTGTGAGGCCCGCTTTGGGAACGGCATGGTCTCACTCTGCCACACCCTGGGATGGCTGGAAACACCAAGTCTGAGACTGCCTGGCTCCAAAGCTGGGGTTCCTTTCTGCCCTGGAGGACGAGGAGGAGGGGCTGGTGCCCCCACTGGCTCGGGGCTGTGAGAAGCATCATTTGTCTTCTTTGCAGTAACTCCCCAGCTGAATTCCCAAAGCCCGCAGGCACTGGACAAGGGAGGGACAGAGAGCATTCTGGTGAATTCCATCACATCACAGCACGTGCGAAGCACCTTGTGTGGAGTACCAGGCTCGCCTGCCTCTAGTGCCTGTGAGATGTGGTTGTGCACTTGGTCGGTGAGCAGGAGAGAAACGGCTGAACTGAAACCGTGCTTCTCGGCAGCCCTTTTCTTGGCATGAAGTCTGAACTTGTTCAGTCCTTTAAAACGCTTCAAAATGGTTTTCATGTTTTGCAAGTTAAAGTAGGTGACATTGCTTCCTGAAAACCAAGCCATCAACTTTCCAATACTTTGCTTTCAAATATAGATCTGCCGGCCTCCTTTCCAGGAGACCTAAGCCCACTCCGGAGTAACTTTGACAGCTCCCTGGCTCTTAAGGAATTTCACTCAGTGCAATGTCACTTTCAGCTCTGGGTCCCAACACCTGACTAGAGGTGATCAAACTGGAGTGCTTGTAGAACTTCTGGGTTCACTCCTCAGGACTGCTGTTCAGTTCTCAGCTGACAGATTATAGAATTCTTTGAGCTAGTCCAAGGAGGCAAACGGGTGGATGAAATTTTCTCCGGGTATGGGGTGCAACGTCACTGGTGAAGGAAGCTGGTTGGGAATCTAGGTAATAGATGAATCCATTTTCACTTTTCAGAATGCAGCTGCTGCAGGTAAGAGCACCACGCTTAAACTTCTGCCTCCCCCACTTCCCGGAGGTAACGGCTCAGTGTGGTTTATATCCTAACAGACTATTTTCTTGGCTTTATGTGTTTCCATAGCATTTCATTTTATGTGTGTATAAGGGCGGAGGGTTACACAATCAGGATGATATTGAATGTATCGTTCTGACCCTCTTTTCACTCAATAATATGTCTTGGAGACCCATCTCCATTGTTACATACAGATGCAGCTCACCCTCTGAATCCCTGCCTGGGATAGTACGATTCTTTCATATTCTATTTATTATATTCTATTAAACCAGTCATTTTTTTGGATGGATATTTATTTCCAATGTTGCCTGTGATAAACCTTTTTTTTTTTTTTTTTTAAGCAAACCTCTATGTGCATGCCACCTCGTGGACGTGCATTAAGTGATGTTCTGGGTGGCAACTTATGCTCATTTCTGGTTTTTAAAGGTCTTGCCAAATTACCCTTCAGAGTATGTGTGTTTGTGGCTGTGGGAAGGGGTGTCAGTTTCTCTTCTTTGGGGCTCTTTATTCCTGATTTCTTGTCTGCAGTGGCTGCAGGGTGGCACGGAGCCAAGGGGCAGCAGAGAGAAATTTATCCCTAGGTGTTACAGGCTGGGAGGCACCATGGCTGGGGGGTGGGCTCTCCGTGGTGGCGATGAATGGGGCCTTTGTTCCTGGGTCCATCCCTGAGCAGAATCCGAAATCCAAAAGCCGAGATGTGCCGAGGTGACCAAAGGAGCAGTGCCTCGTATCTGGACTCCACCCTTGACTGGGACACACAGTCAAGTTCATAGGAGTTCTACACACCCATGTAATGGGGGTTGGGCGGCGGGGCAAACCCTGAAATAATTAGGTTGTAAAGAAAGAAAAGAGGCAAGGCTGACCACTAGCTGTAAGATGTAAAGGGAAAAGGCCAAGATAATTTACATCCCAGGAGAAGTGGGAAGTGCAGAGGGGGCTTGGGGGGAACCAGGACCAGAGGAAGGGGTGTACGGAGGACCTGGTCTGGGACAGAGGCAGGGAACAGATGGGAAGGAGGGAAGAAAGGAGGGAAAGGAGAAAGAGTGAGGAAAGCGACCCGAAAGTGGCAAGGTAAGAAGAGGGAGAAGAGGGCGGGGGAGCGAGGGGGAGGCTGGGTCCCGTCTGTTTGTGATTAGCACGAAGCCCGGTGCAGAATGAGTAAACAGAAACTTCCAGGCCTCCCCACACCCCCCTCTGAGGCAAAGCAGAAATCAGATGCTCCGTGATTAATCGTGGAGAGTTCAGGACACGACCACAAACGCTGTACGGACTTGAAATTAGCTGCCTTTCCCGGTCCCATTGCCAAGATGCGAGTGGGGGTGGGCCGTGAAGGGGTGGGGCTCCGCCTGCAGGGGGCCAGCATGGAATTCTCCCTGGCAGAGCTCAGAGTGACACTGACGGGCAATCGGCCGCGGCCAGAGCGGCAGGCAGCATCCGGGGGGAACGGGGCCGGCCGGGGGGGCCCCAGGCGGGCTTCCTGGAGCCCCAGCTCCGCGGCCGCCTGCACCCTGACACAGGCCGGATAAGAGCCAGGCTGCTTTATCGGAGCCCGGCTGGCGGCCGCGCGCCGTCCCCACGGCGCCACGAGGAAGATCGCGGGCAGGGGGTCCTCCGAGGCCATCTTCCGAGCGGCCAGTCCCTACAGGCTGGTCTCCCGAACCCCGCAGCCGATGGGAGCCGACGCTCGCTTCAGCGATAGAGAAAGCCGGGTTCCTTCCAGGAGGACGGCGTGACACGGCCCTGAATGTCGAGACCTGCTCGATGGTGAGTGCGGAGCGACTGCTCCGTGTGCAGCTGGCGTGGACCAGACTTTAGAGGGAGTCGGGGTGTGAGGAGGGCATCCGCACATCCCACCTGGAGCTCCCCAAGCGCTGAGGCTGAGATGAGATGGCAGCATCTTGCTGTGTGGCCTTGGGCAACTTCCTTCCCCTCTCTGGGCCTCCCTTTGTCCATCCCTACAATGACGGGTTGAACTAGGTGATCTTTAAGGGGCCCTTACTATGACTGCTGTTTTTTCCTTGTTTTTAGCAGCGCCGGGCAGCTTGCAGGATCTTAATTCCCCGACCAGGGAATGAATCCCGGCCCTTTCAGTGAAAGTGCAGAGTCCTAACCACTGGACTCCAGGGAATTTCCTACAACTGCTATGTTGTGTGGGTCTGCTGCATGCCAGGCACTGTGCCAGGCTTTGCTGAAGCTTTAGCTCAGAGAATCCCCATGAGCCCCTGGCAGGACAGGGATTATTACTCTTATTCTCGTTGTACATTGAGCAAATGGAGGCACAGAGAAATGAAGTGACTTGCCCAAGGTCACACAGCTGGTCAGTGGCAGAGATGAGAATCAGATCTCAGAAGCTCTCCGCCTCCAGGAGTAGCTGGGCCTTCTGTGTTCTCTGAGTCTGTGACTATCCCAGGAAGCAGAGGTGAAGGAGGAGAGGGTGTCAGGGGAGTGTTACGTGTACGAGGAAGAAGAGCAGTGGGACAGACGAAGCACCAGGCTGATCAGCCTGCAACTATTTAGAGGGTATGTCAGCCCAGGGATGGGCAGGGGCTCCCGGCTTGAATGGAGAGGGCCTGATGCCCCTTGCTGTACGAGGCTCCCGGGGAATGAGAGAAGAGAGTTAATATTAGGCAGGGGTGGGGAGAGCTGGGGGTGGGGAGAGTGGCACATGCCTCCATGAGGTTTTGTTCCAGTTTTATTTTGCCTTTTCAAAAATCTGTTTCGAATCATTCTGGGCCCCCGCTGCTCCTCTGGACGAAACAGAATTGTGAAACACATACAGTGCTTTCCACATGCCTCCCTTGGGGGGAATCACATATTAATATTATCGTAGGCTATTTGCATATACATCCCTGAAGCTGTGGTGACAGCAGCCAAGAGATAAGATGCAGATAAAGTCAGCTAGTGTCTCCCTGGCAGCGACAAGGAGGATGCATGTTACATCAAGGGCGGGGAAATCCACAGCAGGGCTGTGGCAGGTGGGAAATCCCTCGGGTGCCAGCCGTCTGGGTAGAGCTGGAAGTCCCAGCACCCAGATATGGCCTCCTCTTTTCTCTTCCCTTGGAAAATTCCATCCCGCAGCAGCTCTGTACTCGCTCCTTTTCTTTCTGGGACTGGCCCAGACCCTCTGCCTTGGGCTTGAGTTGAGACCCGACTGGTGGTCCTAGCTCAAGAGTGACCAACTTGTCCCAGGAGACCCCCTCAGTCCCGGGACAGCTGGTCACCCTACACAGTTCTGCCCTTGATTTCTGTAATCTTGTGCAAGTCACTCCCCTTCTCTCATCTATAAGACGAGATTATTTTAGGAAATCTCTAAAATCTCTTTACAACTCTAAATTGCTATGACTCTGGCTGGAAGGCACTTATGTTCTAAACGTGGGTGAGACACAAGCTTAAAGAGGAGGAAAATCTCCCCGCGAGTCCCCCAGCGCATCAGGGAAGGCGCCGGAGGAGGCTGGGATTAAGATGCGCTTGCAGAAGTGATTGCTGGCCTGCAGTGCCCCGTGACTGCTGTCAGCGAGAACAGTCCTAGGGCCCCGCAAGCTTCAGAAAAGCCTCATGAAACGCTGAAAGCCCAGCTCAGTCCCGCAGCTTAGGTTTGGCACAGAGTGACTTAACCCAGATGTCTGCCACTTACAGAGCCCTCACCTATGTGTCATTGGAAGCTCAGCACCCCCAGCGTCCCCCAGTTCTTTCTGGGGAGCTCCAAAGGGATGTTTCACATTGGCTTACAAACTGGTCCCTCGCCTCTGCCGCCAAGGCCACTAGGAGAAGCTTCACTGTTGCCAGCACCCATCTGGTGGGGCCAGACTCCAACTGCTTAGTGCCTGAGCTGCTCTGGGTTCTGGGCAGAGGTGGAGGGAAGGGCTTCCTCCCCAGCCCGTGACACTCTCTGCCATGTGGTCCCTGCATGGGTGGTGTGCTGGAGCCAGCTTGGACCGGCTCGCAAAAGCCGACTGTCAGATTTTCAGGAATTTGGTGAACTCGTTGCTAACCAGAGCCATTATTAAAAATTAAGCTACATAAACTTTTAGTTAAATAAATTTAATTAAAAACAAAGGTCGTGGGGCTTCCCTGGTGGCGCAGTGGTTAAGAGTCCGCCTGCCAATGCAGGGGACACGGGTTCGAGCCCTGGTCCGGGAAGATCCCACATGCCACGGAGCAACTAAACCCGTGCGCTATAACTACTGAGCCTGTGCTCTAGAGCCCGCGAGCCACAACTACTGAAGCCCGCATGCCACAACTACTGAAGCCCACAC
The DNA here is from genome assembly GCF_059928025.1 of Delphinapterus leucas. Lineage (NCBI taxonomy): Eukaryota > Metazoa > Chordata > Mammalia > Artiodactyla > Monodontidae > Delphinapterus > Delphinapterus leucas. The sequence continues at coordinate 77,714,874 of NC_143143.1, read as the reverse complement.
ACCTAGAGCCTGTGCTCTGCAACAAGAAAAGCCACCACAGTGAGAAGCCCATGCACCGCAACGAAGAGCAGCCCCCACTCACCGCAACTAGAGAAAGCCCGCGCGCAGCAACGAAGACTCAACGTAGCCAAAAAATAAATAAATGAAATAAATAAATTAAAAAAAACAAAAAACGAAGGTCGTAAGTGCTCAAAACTCATCACTTTCCAGTTTTTAAAACTATATGTTACTGTTACTGGTTCTCCTGGGGATATTCACGTCCGGTGTGTCTGTCTGGTGGGAACACCCCCTAACGTTAGTGCACTATTGCAGGTCTCTTCCCAATTCCATTTTTTGCGACTTAAGTTGGTAGCCTGAAGTCGGCCATGGTGGGAGTAATTACACTACGGGAATTGGCAAACAGTACAGCTCAGGGCTTGATTTATTGTTTTGTTGACTGTCTAGGTCAACAGACAAAGTGATCTAGACAAAGAAAGGGAGGGAGAAAAGGATGATGCAGGTTAAACATAAAAGTGCGTCATGTCTCTAACTGTTACAGTGGGAATAACACCAAGAAGCAGGGAAGTTGCACACTTTGCTGACAAACCAGGGAAGTTCCGACCTGCACTTTGGTGTATCATTTTTGTCTCAGTCCTTAAGGTAAAGGCAGATATCAGCCAACGTTCTGGAAAGAACTACAGTCGCTCATCAATTATAACCATAGGGTGACAACAGATACAAGAGTTGGGGGCAAAAATCAACGAAAATGTCCTGTGTGAATCAACCAGTATATGAAATTTACAAAAGGGGGGGCTATTGTACATTTTATGTTTATGTAAGTTGTGGGCTATACATCCTTTACATCAATACAATCTATAGTAAACCTGAGTATATATGTGTTTATGTGTGCAAGCATGAGTAAGTGCCTATATTTGTACACATGTGTGCACGTGCATACCCACACATACACTTTCCCCTGGAAAGCTGGTTGTTAAACCTTTACCAACACACCACTGGCCCCATAGCATATATGCTTGTGCCCAGGGTCTTAGAAATCTTGTCATGGACTGTCCTCAGCTCTCACCCAAAGGGATTCAAACTCCAGGCACTGGGCCTTGGACACAATCCGTCAACTTCCTCCTCTGGCCTCAAACAAACCCAACAGCCAAACTCCTCTCTCCTGCTCTAAGCGCTGGAATGGATGCAGAGATTGGGAGGGTCAGAAGGTGTTATTTGCACCGGCTGCATCCAGGGTCCCAGCTCAGGCAGCACAAAGGCCCTGGGTCCCTGCATTCTCAGTGCCCCCCATTCGTGCCCCCCCCGCGCCCCTCCACATTCACAGGGCGTTTCCGGGTCCCATCAGGGGCAGCTCCCTGTAAATTCCATCCCTTTTCAGGTCTCGCTCTTTCCATCCTTGATTTTCATGCACAGCACGTGATTCTCTAATCAAAATGGCGTCTTGGAACATGGAGGAGGAACAGCTAAGCCAAACCTATTGGAAAGTTCAGACAACTTTCTATTTTTAGAAAGCCTAGGAGCCAGGTGGGCCCTTTCCAGTCTCCCAGGCCCGCAAGCAAGAGAGGAAAATATTTCTCATTCCCCTGTTCTGCCTTCTTACAGGCCTAGCCAAGGAGGAGGCCCAGGTGGGGACACTGGCCGCCTATGAGAAGCGAGGCTGGGATGGCAGGAAGCGAGCCCTGCCTGCAGCAATCTTAAAAGGAGCTAAAACCAGGGTTTTTGGATTCTTTTATTTTGCATGTAGGAAGGGCAATCCTGACTTTAAATCTCAGTGGGTCCCGCTCCAGGTAACCACCGTCTTTTCTTCCAGACCATTCATTCACTCGTATATGTAATTTTAATGTTCACAAATGAGGTCATTCTTACATTTTATTCTGCATCTTCCTTGTCTCACTTGACAATACACCCCGGTGTCTTCCCCTGTTAGCACATGAAGACCTAAACCACTCCTTTCAATGCCTGCATAACAGAAGCCCCAGGAGGTTGTGAGAAGGGAGCCATTTTGACAACCACATCTCTATTTTCAAACCAGGTCTCAAACTTTCGTGACTGCAAAACACATGAGTAGAGCCCAGCTGCTTCCACTTTTCAGTAAAAAAGACATTCTATTGGCTCTACCCTCAACCTGTCTCTGGAAGCTGCTGGCTTCCCATCACCTCCACTGCCGCCACCCTCGTCCCCGTGGCCATCATCCCTCTCTGGACTGTTGTGGTTGCCTCCTCACGGACATCTCTGCTTCTCCTCTTGCCTCTCTGATGGGCTGTTCTACACCTGCAGCCAGCAGGTCTTATTAAAAGGAAGTCAGATCCTGCCCCTCCTCTGCTCAGGACACCCTCCTCCCACAGGCCTGGCTCCCTGCTCCTAACCACGGCCACCAGGCCCCGCAAAATCTGGACCTCATCTCCAGATTCTGCCCTGCCCTGCCCCTCGCCACACTCACTGTTCTCAAGTGAGCCAGGCTCAGTACTGCCTCAGGACCTTTGCACTTGCCTTCCCCTCTGCCTGGGACACTCATTCCCAGATCTCCACATGGCTCACTCCATACCTCTTTCCATCATCTAAAAATAATATATTATTTTTCTTTTTCAAAATATCCTCTACTAGAATGTGAGTTTCCTGAGGGCAGGTTTTTTATTTATTTATTTTTTTGGCCTGTTTTGTTCAGTGCTGTATCACATAGTAGGTACTCAGTTAAGACATATGGCATATTCGCTTTGCTACGTTGCCAAGGGTGACAAAGCAGTCAGACTGAATTAGGGTCCCTGGGAACCTCTAGCTGCATGCTACATTTCATTTATGAATACCGCATTTTAATAGCCCGTGCTAACTCACCAAGCGGCCGCTTCTTTGCAAAACAGTGAGAGTCTGTGGAATCGTGCATCCTCACATGTGCCCGTCAGACCAACCAGGCCCAGGTTCCAGGCTCTTCATGTGGCCCCTGTACTCACACCCCCCTTGTCTGTCTCAGGTGGGCTTGGAGGACCCGGTAAACAACCCCCTCTTTCTTACCTGAGTTCGGATAAACCCAGGAGTCAGGCAGGTGATGGGACTCGGATTCTGTCTTGGCCAGGTGGCTGTGACCGTGTTGCCCCTTGAATTGAATCACCTCTCCCACCACCCAGTGCTGCCGGCAGCCCTCTGCTGAGGAGCGAGCCTAGCATCACGCTCCAAACTCACTCCCCAGGGGAGAATGAGTGAGGGGAGGGGAAGGCCCTGCAGGTGGAGGCATGAGGAGGTGGGCTTAAGCAGTGCCTCCAGACCATTGGTTGCACCCACCCGCCAGATGCCAGATAGGCTGATGCCTGGTTGACAGCAGCGGGAACGGCCCAAGGTCTTTTCTCACTTGCCCAGTGGCACCCATTAGATCCCTGGTCCCCAAATCCAGGTCCAGAGAGCTTTCCTCAAGTCTTTAAAAAATGGACCTCAGGTGACTTGAATTAATCACAGCCCAGGTGAAAGAGATAATAGAATGTCCCTATTTACCCACCCAACCCACAAACAGCTGTGACAATTATTTATAACCAGGTATGTGCTCCTTCCACTGTGGTAGCTACTATTTGAATTTTGTGTTTATCTTTCCCTTGGTTTTTAAAAAATTGTAGTAAGATATCCATAATATAAAATTTACCATATTAACCATTTTCCAGGGTACAATTCTGTGGCATTTAGCACACTCGCAATGTTTTGCAATCATCACCATCATCCATCTCCGGAATGCTTTCATCATCCTGATTTCTCTTGTTTAAAAAAATAGTATTATCACTCACATATTTATGCCATAATAATATATTATTTACTTTTACTTATTTTTGAACTTTATAAAAAGATATATGTTGTCTTGTGGTACCTATGTGTTCTTAAATCATTTTATCACCGAAATTCATCTACGGCTGCACGTGGCTTGCTGTTGATTCATTTTCACTGCTGTATACTATTCTGCGGTATGCCGGAATTTGTTTTCCGAGTCTATGGGTCTTTGGGTTGTTTCCACTTCTCTGTTTGTTGTTATAAACAGAGTTGCTTTGAGCATTCTTGCACTTGTCCTAGTACATTCATGCTGGCGTGTGTCTCAGACGTGTACCCAGGAGTAGGACTGCTGGGTCATAGGGAATGTGAAATAATATACTGAACTATTTTCCAATGCGGCTGTACCGATTCACACCCACCCTCAACCATGTGGCATTTGTCAGATGTCTTACTTTTTTGCCACTTGAATGAGTGGAATTTCCCCTGGATCTCGACCACCACCACATAGACAGGCCCAGCTGCCATCGTCTCTGTCTCTCCAGGTCAGAATACCCAAGCCTGAGCGGGCTGTGGGTTCCTGATGTGCCACATCTTTGTGGTACGGCTGCTCCCGGAGGGGAACCGAGCCTGATAGCATCGACCTCTCCTTCCTCCTCTTCCCCTGCTTTTATTTAGTCTGACTCTCATCACATGTGGGAAACAGTGTGACGGGGGTAAGGGTAAATCCTCACCGTGAGACAGGCACTTTTCCACACACTTTACATGTATTGCTGTAAATTCATTCAACCTTCAGGTCCCGCAAGTGGAGGTGCTCTTATAAGCCCCACTTTACAGGTCTGGAAACTGATGAACAGAGAGGTTAAGTAACTTGCCTGGAATCACACAGAGTTGGGTTTGGATCCAGCTTGTCTGGCTTCCTCTGGAGTTTATTCCCCCTCTTGGTAGAGCTTAGCAGTTAAGTGTTGCAAACTCTTCAGTCCTACAGACTTGGGTTCAAATCCTGGATCCCCTACCACTGTGCTGTGTGACTCTAGGCAAATTACTTCACCTCTCTGCACCTCTAAAGTGGCAAGAGCTCTCTTTTCCAGAAGCCTCATGAAGTGTTCCTTTCTTGTGCCGTATTGTTTCTTGTCGGGTTGTATGCCCATTCCTGAAATATCCCTGGAATACGCTCCTTGGCATGAGCAACTGAAAAGGCTTATCCTTGGAGCTGAGGGGGAATCAATTTTACCCAAACCAGTGTCGGCGAATCAGGGCCTGAGGTGTCCCAAAGCTAGCTGCTGTTCTTGGGAGAAGGGCAGGGGTGCTGGGCAACAGGAGTGGAGACGTCCACTCCAGGCCATGCTCGGGCCATTGCACACACATGTCTGGAATACCTATTCTGAAGGGTAATTCCCAGGGAGAAAGCATGTTTATACTTTTTTTGGTGGGGGGGGGGGAAGATTCCATTTCTGTTGCCAATTAGTTCTGCTTGAGAACAGCTTTTCTCAACACCAACATGTTGGCCGTCCAGGCTCGAGTTCTCTTGATTAGCTCAAAGTAGGGGAGAAAAGTGATTTTTCTTTCCTTCCTCTGCCCCCAACCGTGATACCCGGCTGTTAGTGATGAAAGGGGTCCTGTAGCTCATTTAGTTTTCCTTGTCATGACTCCAGGAAAGGCTGTAAAAATCATCAGTGGGCCCCGCGGGCCATAATTGGCTGGAGGGGAAGTTGGCTACCACAGCGGCTGAGTTATCAGAATCCACTTCAGACGAGGACGCCTCAGTCAAGCCTCTTCTAATTGCACCTGCTCCGCAGGCTGGCACAGGGCAGGGAGGGCTGAAGGGTGTCTGCGTGCCTCTCTTCCTTCCCGGGTTCCAAGGGTGCCAGGGCTCTTGTCAAGACAGAGAAGCTGGGAGAGCATGTGGCAGGCTGGTCCCCAGCCAGCCTCTGCTGCCCGCACCAAATCTCAGCTCCGCTGTTCATGGCCACGAGCCGTGGACGAGGGACTGGAGCTTTCTGTGCTCACTTTCCTCATTTTAAAGTGATGGTCGTGGTCCCTCCTGAGATTGCTGTAAGGACCAAATGAGTGGAAACACTTGGAAGAGACCCTGACCACGTGTAAAGTCCTTCCTAAACGTCAGTTTTTATTATGGACTCAGGATCTCCTCTGACGCTTGAGTCATATGTGATTGTACCAGAGTACCTTAACCCAGTACCCTGTTGATAGACGTGACATCGGTTCCAATCTTTTGTGATTGCAAGTCATGCTGTGTTGAATGACCTTTAGCTTTGTGTATCCACCCCTCCCCGGGGTATGTGAACCCCACGATAACCTTGGCTCTGGACTTTCCTCCCCGGGGCCTGCAGAATGAGGAGAGATGAGTGGGCCATGAGCCAGCCCCGGCCTGGCATGCAGACCGGCCTGTGGGGCAGGGCAGGGTCAGGCCCTCCCGAGCCAGGTGGGACAGATTCCTTCTGAGTCCCTCAGAGGAGTGTGGCCATCTTGTCCCCAAGTTTCTGGCAAATGCCTGAGCTGGCCTGGACAGAGGAAATCTGTGCAGGTTCAGCCCATCTTTTGTGGTCCTCTTCCTCCAGGAAGACCCCTGGGATCTCTGTTCCAATACTCTTGGCTGTCTCTGCATGGATTTAGTACCATGGTGTCCGGCTCCCTTTTGCAGGGACAGGAGGAGTCAGGAAGGCCGGATTTTGGTCCTGACTTCTCAGCTCTCCACCCATGTAACCCCCAGGGCCTCTGTGTCCTCATCTGTATGAACCGGATAATAACAATAATGCTAACAACTCCTCAGGAAGGTCTTGGGAGGTCTCAGCGATGCAACATTGGTGGAATGTTTGACCCTGTGTCGGGCACGAGAAACACAAGCTCAGGTTAGGAACGTCGCATCTATGGGAGGGTCCAGGCTCACCTCGCCCACTGGGCCGTGGGTACTTGCAGGCCGCAGCATCTGGTCTGAAATCGAGAATAAACGGAGTCCAACCTAACCGTGTGGGCTTGGGCAAGTCGTCCTCCCTCTGGACTGAGTCTTCTTTCAGAAATGGGGGTTCTGACGATTCCTATCTAGTAGGTTTGTTTTCGGAATTAAATGAGGCAAAGCACATGATGCTTTGGATCTAGCAAATGCTCAATAAATGCTGGCTACTGCTGGTATTGTTAATCTTCGGTGTTAACAGTCGTAAATATCCTCCCAGAAACCAGCACAGTGCCGTGCACGCAGTGGGTACTTAGTGAATCAAATGCACTGACCGACAGGGCCAAGTCCGCTGGTTATAAAGTAGGGTCTGAGGGAGGCACTGACGGAAGACCCCATTTCTCATGTTGTTGAGCCCCCTAGAGAGAATAGAGGAAAACCACCCAATATGACCTGACCTGCGTTTATGCCATCTGCTGGTACTTAACTCCATGCAATGCTGGATCAGGCGTCAACACCCCCATTTTTCAGATAAGAAAACTGGGGCCCAGAGATGGGAGAGCCTCACCCTGCGCCCCACAGCCAGCCCGCGGCACAGCAGGGGCCGATCCACTTCTCCTGACCCTCAGGGCAGTGGCCCTCACCCTGACCCTCAGCCCCGTGCAGGAAATGGACCGCGGGGGCGAGATACAGTGTCCCTCTGTGGCCAGAGCTCTTGCACATTTCTGACATTTTTGCCTCTTGGGACAAAGGGTGAAGAAACTCAGATGAACTGTTCTTGTTTCCCAATAGACAAACACTCCTGACCCAGGGTGAGGAATGTCTGCTGCTGGATTGGTTCGGAAGTGTGATTTTGCCTGGGTTTCTCCCCCTCCTCTGTACCCGACTACAGGGCGACTGTAGAAAATCCAGGGAGGGCAAATCCAGAGGTGACCTTAGGAATTCTTCCAGAGTATCTGAAGGGTCAGGGGGCTCCCTGCACCATGGATGCTGGCAGCCCCGTGTCCGCGCCCAGTGTGCTGTTGGACCCGCCCCGAACGAGAGAACAAATGAAGGAGCAGGCGTTCACTGCCCTTACCTGGCCCTCTTCCGTGTGTCCTCTCCTCTTATAAGGACACCAGTCATGGGATTTAGGGCCACCCTAATCCAGGACGACCTCATCATAACTAATTACATCTGCAAAGGCTATTTCCAGATAAGGTCGCGTTCTAAGCCTCTGGGTAGACATGGATTTCGGGGGGACACCATTCAACTTACGATACCACCTAATAAATATCCGCCATTATTAACACTCCCTTCACCACCTATTGAAGCAGTACACACCGCGTGCCGGGCACTTCTCTGAGCTTCTTTTATTCCTTCTCTCATTTGGCCCTCTCTGAAGCTGTGTGAAGTGGTCCTGTGACTATCTCTGAGGCCCAGATAGGTGAACTGACTTGCCCTAGGTCACACAGCTGGCAAAGAGCAGAGCTGGGCTTCAGACCCTTTTCTTTCGAACTCCAAAGCTGGCAAGATTTCGAGACGCTCCAATCTCCCCCCCGAGAGCTTGGGGTTGCCATACTTTCCTTCCCAGAATCCCAGTATCTGAGATAGGCTCGCTCCCGGCCCACACCTCTCTCCAGAAACATCCCCCCAAGAGAGGCTCTAAAGGGACAGGGGAGGACTCTTGTCTTTATCGTGGGAACCTGAGGTTGTGCTCTGCCTCCGTTTGCCGGTGCCCGGGTCTCCTGCGGGTAGGAAGCTGGCGTGCCACGTCATCCCTCACATCTGGGGACATTTTAGGAGTCTTGACTGGGGGCTACAAATTGAAAAATGGTCCATTAAGGTGTGATTTATTCATCATCAAGACAATGCTATTAAACGCTCGCAAAGTGATTCACTCTGGCAGGTCGACGAGCCCCGACTTCTCGGGCCGGGCCCGGCCACGGCCTTGCAGCATTGGTGGGGCTGTTTCTTTGATGGTGGCATCGGCAAGGGGAGAGTAGGGCCTGGTGGGGCTGGGATGGGGCTCCGACAGAGACGAATGAGCGCGCAGCCAGATGACGCTCCGCAGTTCACTTTTTATCACGCCGCCATGGAAGGAACTTGCTTTGGCTAATGGGAGACGTGTGCAATTAGGGATCAGGAAAGAAAACTTGTGATTTCCAACAACTGGGGCTGTGGGGCCAGGAAATAGTTGCTCTGTCAGAGTGGAGAGAGTGAGTGGGTTGGAGGCCCCTGGGGAGCCAGCCCGCGGCACTTTGTGTGGGCGGTTGATGGGCCTGGCGAGTAGGTAGGGGCTGGACAGACACATGGCAGAAAGCTCTGCCTCAAGCCAGACTGCCTGGGTTCCAATCCCGATCCCTCTGCGTCCAGCCCTTAGACAGCCCTACGTGGGCGAATGATGAGTAGGTCATGATCTTTCAGAGTTGGGTTTGATTTAACCCACCTGACCCTCTGATTAGAATGGTCAGAATGTAAGGTAGAGATTGTAACAGACCTCCCTTGGGGGCTTGTGGGGACGTCCTGAGCTAACGGCATAGAGCAAGTTCTTATTAACGCCAACCATCGTTGTCAGGACGGCGATCCGGTGCGGGGCTGGCCGCGTATGGAGAAGAGCCGAGGCTAGCAGCGCACCGGCTTCCGGCTGTGGCTCCAGGGCCAGGCTCCTAACTCACCCGCTGCCCGCTGGGCGGGAGCCTTCTGCTTCCTCGGGGCAATTGAGAGCCCAGTACCGAAGTGGTCGTCACCCCGCTTGGGCAGCCCATGTGCCCGGCATCCAAGAAGCTGTGGGATCAGCTGGACCCAGGAGGAGGGCTGGGGTTACCCCCAAACCACTACCTGCCACAGCTGAGTCGCCCATGGGCCGCCAGCCTGTTTCCATGCCTGTGGACATCAAAGGTCTGACTCACATTCCCGTCTTCGGAGCGACAGCAGGACAGACAACGGCCATGTGGCCCCTGTGGCCCTCTGCTCAGGGGGCTCCAACCCTGGATGAGAGGAAGGGACGGACACGCGTCTCTGTGGGGCCGGGGGGCTGGGGTGAGCCACACGGCGGGTCCAGCTTAGGGGCGGGGATCACGTTGGCCTGGGGTGGGGAGCGCTAGACACCGTAGTCATCGGGCCCTGTGAGCAGCATCTGGCCTGAAAGTCTGTTCTCCCAATCTGGAGTCAGGCATCTGTTGCCATGTGAAGGCTAAGGCCTGACCCCTTCCCCTTTGTCCTGTCACCGCCAGGTCTGACTGTTCGGGGGCCACGGCCAGGCCGTGACATTTGTGCCAGCTGGCTGCAGCTTTCCCACAAAGGCCAGTTTCTGGAGCCCTCAGATGCCGCGGCTCTCGGCTTGTTTATCTCCACGGCGCCAAGCCTGGCCGGCTTTTGGGTAACAGCAGCCCTGTGGGGAACATAATCCATGAAGAAGGGACAGCAGAACCCAGCGTCGGGGTATGGGGGAGGTCACGGGATGCTGGGCGCCCCGGTGGTAGGCAGCTGTGAGCACAGTCCTCTGGAACCCCAGGAGGCCTCGGTCGGCAAAGTGAGGATGGAGGTAAGGCTTCTCTGTGGTGGAGGACCTCTCCCCGTGGGACGGTGGGGCGCTGACCTTGTGACAGCTGCTCAGTGAGGGCTCGTCACAGCTTCATTCCAACCTACGCTTGGGCTTCATTCCCCGATTCTGTGATCTTTTCAATGCTCAGCCAGGGGTCCCAGCCATTCATTCGTTTATCCATTTTCTTAGTCCTCACAATGAAGCTATAAGGTGAGGAGGTTATAGGAGCAATAATACTAGCAGTTATCATTATGCACATTTTTAGATGAGGGAACACATAAAGTTTGAGTAATTGGTTCCCGGGCACAGAGGTAACGAGGGGCTGTATTATCTGTAGCTGCGTTAACACATGATCCCAAAACTTAATGGCTTAAAATAGCCTGTGTTTAAAATCTCAAAGTTTCTGCAGGTTAGGGGTCCAGGCCTGGCTCGGCTGGATCCTCTGCTTCAGGGCCTCTCATGGGCTGCAATCAAGGGATCAGGGGACTCCAGTCACCTCAAGGTCCAACTGGGGCAGGATCCATTTCCAAATTCTATCAGCAGTGCAGGCAGGATGCAGTTTCTCCACGGCTGTTGGTGGGAGGCCCTCAGTTCCCAGTCACGTGGGCCTCTCCAGCACGTCAGCTTGCTCTGTCAAAGTGTGTGTGTGTGTGTGTGTGTGTGTGTGTGTGTGTGGAGTCACTGTCTTTTATAACCTCATCTTGGAGATGATATCCACCCCATCACTTTTGCCGTATCCATTCATTAGAAGCTAGTCACTGGGCCAACTCATACTTAAGAGGACAGGGTGGCTGCCAGCAGGGGTGGGTGGCTGGGGGCTGCTTTGGAATCTGTCCACCACCAGGGCCAAGCCAGAATTTGAACCCAGTTGGGTCTGACTCCAAAGCCTGCCCCCGTCCCTCCGCCCCCCAAAGGAAGCTGAGAAAAGAGTTCTTTCTTCCCCAGTCCTAGAGATTGGCCACCTGTCTGTTACCACTCCGAGTCAGAATTGAGTCGCCATTCACATATTCAGTGGACATTTCCTGAGCATGTACTATGTTTCAGACACAGTGCTGGACAGGATAGCTGTGGTTCCTACCCACAGGAGTGTCCATCCTGGGGACTTACATTGGGTGGCTGCACATTTCCTCACACTGTCACATGTGTATGCAGAGAAAACTATCTTTATTTCCTGTAACTGATCTGAGATTTCTCACAAACCCCAGTTCTAGGGCAACAAGGAAAAATGCTAGATTTAGTCTAATCTGGTAGATTTAATCTGATCCAGGACTTCAGGCCTTTAGGTAATGCCCAGTCTCAGATTCCCTTCTGCTCCCCGCTCAGCCCCCTCTCTAAGTGCCATCTGAGTCTGTGTGTCTGGGAGGGATGCTGATGACGAGGTTCCCCATGGAGGGGAGAAGACGGGGTCTCCAGCCACGTCTGATGCCTGGATCACTGCTTGCCTTTCTGGCATCTGTGGCTAAAGCTGGCGGCTGGAAGAACTCATGCTCTGGGCTTGGAGCCCTGCCTGGCTGGCTTGTCTCTACCTTGGCTCAGACCTCCCATCACCACTTCATCTGGCCCCCTGCCCAGGCAGTCCACCGCCTGCCTCTGCTGCGGTCACTCAGCCCCTCCCCCAACAGCATGTCCCCCACTTGAGTAGGGACGTGTTGAGTCCCATCCTGGCTATGGGGGGACCCCGTGTAGCCAGAGAAAGTGGACCACGGGGCTTCTTTCTCTTCAACCTGCTGCATCTCCGGGTTCCCCATCCCTAGCTGGTGGGTTGTGGTGTCAGTGCAGCTTATTCCTTGAGCCTCCAGAGGATCAGCACAAACCCCTGCCTTTGGAGCTGACCCTGCTTGTATAAAAACACCAATAGGGCTTCCCTGGTGGTGCAGTGGTTGAGAGTCCGCCTGCCGATGCAGGGGACACGGGTTCGTGCCCCGGTCCGGGAAGATCCCACATGCCGTGGAGCGGCTGGGCCCGTGAGCCATGGCCGCTGAGCCTGCGCATCCGGAGCCTGTGCTCCGCAACGGGAGAGGCCACAGCAGTGAGAGGCATTTAATACAACAACTCTGTGCGGAAGTACTCTTAGTCCCATTTTACAGATGAGGAGACTGAGGCACAGAGAAGTGAAATGACTTGCCCATGGTCACAGAGCTAGTAAGTGGCAGAGCTGGGATGTGGACCCAGGGGCCCTTAAGTCCATGCTTTTCACCATTGTTCTCCTCCATCTCCTGTCCTCTCTGGGCTGAAGCTGAGAGGAGCAGAGGTGTCCTTGCTTCCTCTATGTACTCTCCTTCGGCCATAGTTAGCAAGCCCGGGGTCACAGGTGAAGGGAGACCTTCTCTACTTTCTCAGTGATTTGGGAAATTGCTATGCTCATTGGGAGCTAAGGGACTTAAAAAAAAATGTTTTCTCACAGTGGAGGCTTTTAAGGCTACTGTCTCGTGGCAAAATCTATTTAGGTTATGAGGAACTGAGTCTAACCATGGTCCTGCTCTTTATTCCTCTGTACAAATCTACATCTTCACCGGGCAGGTGGATATCTGAAGACCAGGAGGGGAAGGGCTGTTTCCCCACAAAGGCAGAGACTAAAGCGCAGTAATATTTTTCAAATGATTACCTGTTACGGAAATGATCACACACTTAATCAGTCACAGTTGTGATAAACGCGCTGAAGGAGAAACACACAGCAATGTGGGTGTGTAATGACTGTCTGAGCCCATTCAGGGCTGTTGTGACAAAGCACCAGAGACCGGGTGGTCAGAGCCACCATGTCACAGCTTCAGTTCTGTCAACAGACCCTACGACCTGGCAGAGGCCCAGCCTCAGTCTCCCTACCTGGGAGCAAAGAGGTCAGTCTGTCACCTCTGAAAGGGTAGAGCCGACAGTTCTCCAGGGGGTGACCTGGCATGCTGAAACTAGGGCAGCCGGGGAGAACAGGTCAGGACCACCCAGGGTAGAATGATGCGGAAGTTCTGAGGGCTCCCAAACACTCTCCTCTTTCTCTCTTCTCCATCCTCCTTCCTTCCTGCCCCCACCTAAGCCGATCTAAATGAGAATGATATAAATACTAATACTCTACCATTTACTATGTCAGCCATTGGGCAAGCATTATAACATCGAATTCTCAGAGACAGGCACAGTGAGTAGTGTTATTATCCCCATTTTACAGAAAGGAAAACTGAGACTCAGAGAGGTTAAGCAACTTGTCCGTGATGACACAGTGAGAACGTGGCATGCTAGGATTTGTCCCCAGGTCTGTCTGGCTCCGAAGCCTTTGCTATCCTCCCACCGCTACTGTGCCCGTCAGGTCTCTGCATAGGGGGCGGGGTGGGGGAGAAAAGAATTTGCCCCAGGAAAAAACTTCAAGAGCTGGACTCCAGAAATGCCTGAGGGAGCCAGGCCAGTGAGCCGAGCTGCAGGGAGGATATGTCAAGAACTTAAAGCAGAAACCCAATTTTGAAATGTTCTAGGACAAGGCAGGGAAGGGCCCTCTGGAGATGGGGTGGAGATTCCAGTCCATTTAACTGAAGGAGAAGGGGGTGAAGGGACATTAACTTTGCTGGTTGATGGTTAACGTTCCCTCCCAAGGGTATGTGTGATCTATGCCGATGTTTTAAAACAAATTCAACCAAACTAGACTCAGTGTCCCAGGAAGCTAAGGAGACAGCAGTCCTGAAAACTTTGGGGGGGGGAATAAAAGGATATATTCCAGACAATTTGCCTCCTTTTTGACTCTACTTATCCAAAGCGGATGTCCTCTTATCACAGAAACCCCTCAGGAAGGGTCTTCCAGGCACCTCCATCTGAAGAAATTTGTGTCCTGTGTCTGCATTCTAGGCCTCTTGTCTTGACTGGATCAAAGAGAAAAAACAAAAACAACCCCCGAACTGTCCCCACCGTCATATTAGCTAAACCCACTTTGGCCGCATTCTGGGGTCTGCCTGGGAAAAAAGAAGAATCTGTTACATTAAGACTCTTTGAGTTACATGTGACAAAACCCCAATTCATACTGGCTCAAGCCAAAAAGAGAATGTATTGGCTTACATAATTTAAAAGTCTAGGATTCGGTGTAGCTTCAGGTATGGCTGGATCCGGTGGGGTGGTAGGGGTGGGGGATCTTAGGACTGATTTCCAGTGACCTGGACTGGAGGAGATTTCCTTGGCTGAACCCGTCACGGTGGCTGCAGGGATGTGGTGGTCTGAATGAGTCTCAGTGGTGTGCACTGAAAAGTCGTAAGGGATCATTCGTCATGAGAAACCTGTGGTGCTTTTAGAAGCAAAGTCAGATCAACAGAGAGATCTTCTCAAGTTCTGCCTGATCCAATGAGATCTTAAGAATCTGAACTGTTCTCACCTCTGAGGAACCTTATAAAGCATCTGGGTTGGGGAGGCCAGTATGCGTGCCACCAAAACACTATTCCTCCCTCCTTCAATTCCTGGCAGACATTGCTAGTGGATCACAGCACCCTTTCCCAGTGAGCCTCAGACTCTGTCTCAATATCGCTTTGGAAGCAACCCGTGTCCACCAGCTGGTGTTAGAGCAGGAGCCGAAATGATTTTGCAATTTCTCTCCTAAGCGGATGGAGAAAAGGAAACCAAAGCTCTGAGAGTTGTGATTTGCCCAGTGTCACGCAGGAACTCAGGGACCAAACCCTCCTGACTCTGGCCAGCCTCCTTTCCTGTGGGATTCTGCCTGATTTGAGCACTGAGAGGAGGTCTGTCCCTCAGTGGAGATTTCCACTGCAGACAGCTGCGGCACGTGGTAAAGAAATAGACTTGAGGTCAGAGGAAAGCCAGAAAGCTCGGCCACTGACCCAGCTCTTGCTGAGAATATCCCCTGGAGCTGAGTGCAGCTTGGTGGGCAGGACGATTGGTGGGGAGCCCACGAGTCAAACCACTTGTCCATCCACAGAGATCTCAACGGGCTTTTGGTGCCCTACCTTACGTATAGTAAAACTCGGGAACGTGCTCTACTAGACACGCGTTCTCAATGGGAGGTGATGCTGAAATTATTCCCTCCTGGGGACGGGGATCAGGGTTGTCTTAGAGGGAAGGAGAAACGGCTAAGAAGCCAGAAAGTGGAGAGTAAGTCCTGACATAGCTATTATTCTCCCAGCTCAGCGTCACCCAATCGCAGCAAGAAAATACGTGTCAAACAGCCAGCTGATTGTTGGGCCGTAGGGAGGTACGGAAGGCAGGTCCTGACCTCAAGGAGCCTACGGTGATGTATGGGATATGAACTTAGTAATTTGTGTGGACTGACGTTGGGCTCGCCGTGTGCCTCTCACTAAGCTAAGAGCTTTGCCTGCATTATCTTAACTCAAATTCCCATGACCACCTGGAGGAGGCAGTGGAGATTTTCCTTATGAACAGACACTGAACCAGAGGCTTAGAGAGAGGGAGCCGCGCTGCCTGTGGCCACCCTGCCCATGGCCACCCTTGAGTGAGGGCAGAGCCGGGCTCCTGGTCAGGCCTGCCTGACCCTGGCTCTGACCGAGCCACACGCCCTGGACTGGCAGACGTGGTGAAGAGGAGCAGAACGGAATGTGTGAGCCGCTGGAGATCCATTAGGCCCGTTGCCCCCAGCAGCAGTGTGCAGGGTGCTGGTGGGCTCAGAGAAGCACGCGCTCGTTCCCAGAAAGCACAGGTGTGCCCTTGGGGAAACGTCACCGGGGAGGCTGAGTAATGTAACTAAATGCCAGTCGTGACATTAAGCTTGTGGCCCACAGAAAGGTGCAGTCGGTTTGAAAACTTCGGATCTAGAACAAGCCCCCCATTGTACAGGTGAGAAAACTGAGGCTCAGGAAGGAGAATTGACTTCCCCCAAGTTGCACGGCCATGAGCAGTGGGGGCCAGGACTTGAATCTGTATCGGGGTCCCAGTTGAGCCAACTCCCCTGGGGGCCCATGGGAAATAATAGGAACCAAACCGTGGCAGGGCAGTGATGTAGCACCCAAAAGAGGGTGCTGGGGGGGCCCGGATGGAGAAACACCTGAGGGTGCTGTGCCTCACCACCTACAACAGATCCCCCGGGGTGAGGTGGGGGGGACGGCAGTGATGACGGCAGCGCCTACGATGGCCACCACCTGAGCTCAAACCCAGGCCTGGGACCCGGCACTTAAAAAAAGTACCCGATTTCACAGATGTGGCCAATTATTATTGCTTCTTTATTTCCTTTGGAAATTTACTTTTAATACGTTTTGGCTTTCCCCGTCCTCAGCGGGGTCTGGCCCTAATCAAGGCAGCCTGACTGATGACAAAAGCAGAGGCTCCCAGGTAGGCTGCACACACCCACACCTCCGGTGGGTCTGGCAGAGGCTGGAGGGAGAGTCCAGTTTGCAGCTAATCCTTTTTGCATCAGCAGTCAGCTCCTCGGAGCCTCTGGAGGGGCTGCTGACTGTGGAACCAGCTGGAAGGGAAATGCGAGGGCAGATGTGGCCACAGACAAAGGCCCGAAGTCGGCAGAGCTTCGCTGCAGCGTTTTGGAAAAGGTGCCACACCTGGAGCCCATTAGATGCCGATTCGCATCCCAGAACTACCACTGACCGCCGAGCCGCTCTGCCTGGACGAGACTGGGTTCAGCCCCAGGAGCGTCCTGAGCGCTGGGGCCCTGTCTGCTGAGTGACTACTATTTGTCCCTGTTGTCAGCTAAACTCGCTGTGGACAACAGCTATTCTGCGGGGGCCAGGGGAAACGGAAGACATATTTCTCCCCCTTCTCTCCCAGGCCCCTGACCTGCCGTTCAGCTTCAGGAGTTCCGGGCTTCACCCTTTGTCCAGGACCTTCAGAGAGATTGTGATAACAGCAGTTCTGAAGCTGAGAAGGGGTCGTCGTGAGGACAGCGTGTTCCTGTAGCAAAACCCTCCTCACCTCCTTGCCCCTCCTCCAAGTGCTACAGAGGAGCTTGTCATTAGGGACATTCAGAGACACAGCTTTGAATCCTAACTGTCTCAAAGGGCTTCTACCTGCTTTGGCGTGGTGTGTTTGCGTTCTCTGGATCATAAATCTACTGTAAGTATTCTAGGTAAGAAGGGGACGACTTGGACGGTCACAGAGATGTTCCTTTTGATTATACAAAACAAAACAAACACCAAACTCCAGAAAATCTAATAAAACTAATTTGAAGAAAGATTTGTTGGGTCATGTATGGAAAAGTCCAGTGGTAGCATAGGTTTTAGGTGAAGCTTGATCCAGTCACTCAACATTGTCACAGGGATCCAGACTGCCACAGCACCTGTCCCTCTTCCACATACATCTGTGTGTGTGTGCTCCCGGAATGGCCATTCCAACTCCAAATATCCATGACCCTTAAGCTCAAGTATCTGCACCAACATGTCCTTCCATGTCTCTTCATTTGTATTACTGAGGGAGGGAATCAGATGTCCAGGCTCATCCTTTCAGGCCAAGCACCAGAAGTTGTATGTTTCTGGCCAGTGAGTGGATGGTCTCTCCTGGGTCCAGTTTCCAACACTTATTCAGTCATCAGTGGCCAGACCACGAAGGTCACATGGTTGTTCCAACCCGGTGGAGGCCAGATGTCTGAGAAGGGGTCTTGGACCAGTCAACCACCCCGACACCTTCCCAGAGAAGTGGGTACCCACACGCTGAGTCCCATGAGTCTCCGAAGACTCTGCAATTTCTCCCTGGCCTGAAGATTATCTGGAGTCCTCTTTTGTTCTTAACTAGTAATTTTAGGAAAATTTTAAGATTGGTTCTGGTTAGAATTTTTTTCCCAAGCTTTTTCTTGAGGCTCTGTTTCTGGTTCATTCAGGAGGAGAATTTCAGACTTGGTTCAGGAAATAGTGTTAATCACTGTTCCTGAGAAATCTGTCAGTCACCACGTGTGTCCACCATCAGCAAGCCCAGGATTATCCTCAGTTGGCTGTTGACAGGCAACTGGGCTGCTTCTTCAAACAAACCCTGCATTATTTTATACTTTCATACCAGGAAAAAGGTTTGATCTTCAAAACAATGTACTCACGTCATCGATTAGGCTGGAAGAACTTGTTTGGCCAAATTTAGAACCTACAAGAAGATCAGAGAATAAATTTAGAACTGAACTCTGCACCCTGAGGGCCAACAGCTCCATCTGGCACTGGGTGCCTGCTAACTCCACCTGCTACCTTGAGTTTGGTTGAATTTTTCCCTCTGATTATGTGTCTACAGAATTCTTGTAGGATAACATAGTCTTTAAGGGCACGACCTGGCATCTAAAGCCTGTCTTTACTACTTCATAAGCTGTGTGACTCTGGGAACGTGTTTCATCACCTGATCCTTAGTTTCATCATCTTTTAAAGAAGGGGGGAGGGTAATAATAGCATCTACCTCACAAGATGTTACAAAAATTGATTAAGATATTTTTGTGTGGGACTTCCCTGGTGGCGCAGTGGTTAAGAATCCGCCTGCCAATGCAGGGGACACAGGTTCAAGCCCTGGTTCGGGAAGATACCACATGCCGCAGAGCAGCTAAGCCCATGCGCCACAACTACTGAGCCCACGTGCCACAACTACTGAAGCCCGCGAGCCTAGAGCCCGTGCTCCGCAACAAGGGAAGCCACGACAATGAGAAGCCCACACACCGCAACGAAGAGTAGCCCCCGCTCACTGCAACTAGAGAAAGCCCGCACGCAGCAACAAAGACCCAACAGAGCCATAAATAAATAAATTTATTTTTAAAAAAAGAAAGATATTTTGACGTGGTAAAATATATATAACACAAAATTTACCATTTTGATTTTTTTTGGGGGGGGGGGTACGTGGGCCTCTCACTGTCGTGGCCTCTCCCGTTGCGGAGCACAGGCTCCGGACGCGCAGGCTCAGTGGCCATGGCTCGCGGGCCTAGCCACTCCACAGCATGTGGGATCTTCCCGGACCGAGGCATGAACCCACGTCCCCTGCATCGGCAGGCGGACTCTCAACCACTGCGCCACCAGGGAAGCCCCACTTTGATCATTTTTAAGTGTATGGTTCTGTGGGATCACATACATTCACACCGTTGTGTTCAATCATCACCACCATTCATCTTCAGAATTGTGTCATCTTCCCCAACTGAAACTCTCTACCCATTAATCAATAACTTCTCATTCCCCCTGCACCAGCCCATGGTAGCCACCATTTTAATTTCTGTCTCTATGAATTTGATTACTTTAGGAACCTCATGTAAGTGGAATCGGACAATACTTGTCCTTTTGTGACTGGTTTATTTCACTCAGCATAATGTCTTCAAGGTTCATCCATTGTGTAGCATGTGTCAGAATTTCTTTCCTTTTTAAAGCTGAAGAATATTCTATTATATGGATAGGCCACATTTTTGTTTATCCATTCATCTGTCAATGGACACTTGGCTTGCTTCCCCCTTTTGGTGACTGTGAATAAATGCTACTATGAACACAGGTGTACAAATATCTGTTCAAGCCCCAGCTTCCACTTCTTATCCAGAGTTTGATTAAGATATTGATATTTTATGGAGAGCCCTTAGTCCATGTGTGGCATATAGTAAGCATTCAACATATTGTAGCTGATAAAATCAGTATTAGAAAAATAGTGGGCAAAATTTTTAAAAATGCAAATTAAAGAAGGCGGTGAAATTTTTGCTTATCAAATTAGCAACAACTAAAAGGTAATAATCCTCAGTGCAGCTGGGACGTGGTGAGATGGACTGTGTCATACACATCTGTGGGAAATCTTTCCGGAAACAACTTGCAGGGCTAAATCTGATATATTGAGGTTCTCAGAAGTGTTCATACCATTTGACCCAATAATTACACTTCTGAGAATTCATCCCAAAGAACTTCAATTGCAGACCAAGATTTGACACTGCAGAAGTTTGTCACAGCAATCTTTGTGATATTGTGGAAGCATCCTCTATTTCTGTTCGTAGAGAATCGTGAAAAAAAATATTGCCGGTGTAGTCCTGCAATGAGCTATTTTGTAGTCATTAAAAATGCCGATGAGAATAGTGAAATGAGGAGATGTACATGCTATACTCTTTCATGAAAAAGAAGGTATAAATATTGTATATATTGATCCTGTAAGGATAGGTACCATTTATTGAGCATTTACTATGTGCTGGAAACTCTGCTAAGTTCTTTACATACTTTCTTGTTTACTCCTCCCCATAAGCCAAAGAGGTGGGTGCTATTAGTACTCCATTTTACAGATGAGGAAACAGAGGTTCCAAGTGGTGACGTGACTCTCAGGGTCACACAGTCAGCAAGAGGCAGAGCTGGGATTCCAACCCAGGCCCCTCGGCTCCGAAGAGTAGAAAAGGAATGGAAAGAACACGGTGCACTAAAAGATAATCATGCTCCTTGGAAGAGTAGGAGTGAGCTAGTTTTACTTGCTTCCTCATGCTTGTCTGTACTTTTTTCCCGCAAACCGGAGTGGGGTGTGGGGAGAGCATATCAGATAGAAAGGGAAGGAGAGAGGCAATTGCCCCTTGCAAGGCAAGAACTCAGTTTGTGTCTATTTTTTTTTCTGGTGAAAGTAGAGCAGAGTGTCCTGGCTGTGTCTTCTGGCTGATTGCTTAATAATCGTGGACACATACACACACACACACACACACACACACACACACGACAGAAGAGACAAAAACCAGCAGTAGCCAAAACTCTGCTAGATCGATGTAGACTGTTACACGCGCAGCTTTCCAAAAAGCAGAGCTCAGTGAAATAAATATTTTTCCTGTGAGAAGAGGCTTAAGTTGGCGATCTTAACAACCCTCCAATTCATTCCAGATCTTCTCCGAGTGGCTCGCGTCAATGCACCCATCTTGATGTACTTAGGATCACTTAGTAACTGCAGTGTACCTGAGTGTCTGCCGGGCTTCTCCGGCTTGGCAGTGTGCCAGAGTGCTGGGCAAGGGGGCAAGGAGGGGTTTGGCCCTGGAGAATGCTCTCCCCACTCCTCGAGCCCCCCATAACTTCTTGGGGTCCCCAACTTTCTTTTCCTGGTAAACCATCACATTTAATCTAAACTGGAGGCCTGAGAATTCAAACACTTTTCTTGGCAAAGGCTCCATTCCTTTAGTCCTGGAGAGAATCTGCAGGAAGAATTTAGAATCAGGGACTTTGGAAACATATACACATGAAAAAGTCTGGGCTATCTTAAAAACTGACAGCTTCACTGTCCAGGCAAAAATGTATTGATGGATGGATTCATTAATTCACCTGCTCACTCAACAATTGTTTATTGGGCCATCTCCTATGTGTAAGATTTGATACAAAGTTAGTGTAAGATAGTACAGAGTTGCTGGACGTACAAGATTCATCCAACCATCCGTCCATCCATTCAACCAGCAGATTTACTGAAGCCTCCTAGGTGCCAGGCACCTTCTGGGGATGCTGGGCCATTAGCAGGAGACTGCTTCTTAGAGCTTGCATTCTAGCTGGGGTGACAGACAGACAAGGAAAATGTAGCATATAGAATAGCAGATGGTATTAAAGGCTAAAGAGAAAAGTAAAGCCGGGATGGGGAAAGGGGGGCAGAGGTGGTCCCACTTAGATGAGGGGCCAGGAAAGGAGGTGTTAAGCCACAATTTGTGGGAGATGAGGGAAGATGATTCAGGAGGCACAGAAATTAAATAACAGTGACTCACGGATCACGTGCAAGTCCCGTTTCAGGTATCTTTCAGTCCCGATTATGCCGAGAAAGTCTCTACTTGTTAATATGTTTTTGATGCCTCCCAAAGACCCACTAATCTCCCCCTTGGAAGCACAGAGGCTCAGCAGGCAAGCATGCCTACTGGCCCTTGAACTTGGCTTTGTGTTCAGTGTGAATATTTTGCAGTTACTGTTTATATTACTATTGATGGGGAATGACACTGGCTCTTCATTTACAGTTATGAGAAGCATCTTTCTAATTTCATCTATGTTTTGAAAAGTGAGCTGATTTTATTTATTTTTAAAAATTTTATTTATTTATTTAGTTTTGGCTGTATTGGGTCTTCCTTGCCACGCGCGGGCTTTCTCTAGTTGCGGCGAGCCGGGGGCTACCCTTTGTTGCGGTGTGCGGGCTTCTCATTGCGGTGGATTCTCTTGCTGCGGAGCATGGGCTCTAGGCACGCGGGCTTCAGTAGGTATGGCATGAGGGCTCAGTAGTTGTGGCTCACGGGCTCTAGAGCGCAGGCTCTGTAGTTGTGGCACATGTGCTTAGTTGCTCCTCAGCATGTGGGATCTTCCCGCACCAGGGCTCGAACCCGTGTTCTCTGCATTGGCAGGCGGATTCTTAACCACTGCGCCACCAGGGAAGCCCTGAAAAGTGAGCTGATTTTAAAAAGTATTAAGGAACTTATAATACAGGTGGCACTCAAATATGGGGGAAATTGTAAAGGTGATAATGAATGAAATCTGGGACACACTTAAATCAGACGTGGGACATCCCTGGCAGACCAGTGGTTAAGACGCCACGCTTCCAATCCAGGGGGCACGGGTTCAATCCCTGGTCGGAGAACTAAGATCCCACCTGCCTCGCAGTGTGGCCAAAAAAAAAAAAAAAAAAAAAAAAAAATCAGATATGACCCTTCTCCTCGAGTTGCCCAGAGCCTGGCTCAGGAGATGAAAGCTCTCAGTGTGACTCAGCCCTGTGATCAGCACCTCCCTCTAAGGGCCTCTGGAAGGGGACGGCATTCCCTAAGGCTCTGATGGGTCAGGGAGAGCTGGTCAGAGGGGGAGCTGCCGGGGGCACGCTTGAAGGCAGGGGCAGGTCTGGACCTGCTGAGGGAGGAAAAGCTGGGCATTCCAGGCAGAGGGACCAGGGAAGCCAGGAAGCGGGGGTGGAAAGATGAGGAGAGTCAGCCAGGCAGCAAGTATAGAAGGGAGCAGAGCTGCTGGGGGAAGCAGACCCTTGGGAGGCCACCCCAGCTTTATACTAGTCTTGAGACCCCTCCTCATACAAATTCCATTCTTCGAGCGCTGCTTTCCTGCGTTTTCTTATGTGATCTCGGCGGACCCACGAGGCAGCACTGTGGTCAGTCCCGTTCCACAGATGGGGAGTTGCGGGCTCAGGACACATCACCTGTGCAAGGTCATGCGCTTAGCAAGCTGCTGTCAGCACTTTTATTTAAACCTGTTTTAAAAAAATTCAGATATAATTCATATACCAGAAAACACGCCCTTTTAAAGTGTACAATTCAGTGGCTTTCAGCCTTTTCACAAAGTGGTGCAGCTACTGCCACCATCCAATTCCAGAACAGTTTCAACGCCCCCGAGAGAAATCCCGCACCGCTGAGCAGTCACGCCCACCCTCCTCTGCTCCCAGCCCCCGGCAACCACGAATCCAGCTTTTGTCTCTATGGATTTGCCTGGTCTGGACACTTTGTGTAAGTGGAATCATATAATATGTGGCCTTCTGTGTCTGGCTTCTTTCACTCAGCATCATGTTTTCTAGATTCATCCATGTTGTAACATAGATCGGTACTTCCTTCCTTTATGTGGTGAAAACTATCCCATTGGACGACTGAGCCTTCATACATGTTGCTTATTCTTCAACAGCTAATGAACATTTGGGGGGTTTCACTTCTTGGCTCTTAGGAATAATGCTGCTAAGAACATTTGTGTACAGGCTTTGTGTGGACATGTGTTTTCATACCTTTGCGAATATATCTGGGAGTGGGATTGCTGGGTCATATGGAAACTCTGTGTTTCACCTTTTGGGGGAACTGTCAAGCTATCTTCCTAATCGACCACCCTGTCCTGCGTGCCCACTAGCGGTGCCCGAGGGCTCCAGTTTCTCCACATCTTCACCAACACTTGTTACTGTCCATCTCTTTGATTACGGCCATCCTAGTGGGTGTGAAGTGGTATCTCATTGTGGATTTGACTGGCAACCCCAGCAGCCAAGTTGCGTTTAATTAGAAACTTACTCTGGCCTCCTGTGGCTGGAACTGGGGTCAGTGGGAACAGAGGCGGGAGGATTAATTGGGGCCAGGGTGCGGGGGCTTCAGCAGCTGCTCTGAGGATGGGAGGGAATGAGAAGGGCAGTCAGAGAGGGGCCCCAGGGTTTGGAGCTTGGAGAATTTGGGGTGTGATGGGGCTGGTAAGGGCAAGTGCCAGGAACAGAACTCGGAGACTGGACCCACCTCTCCTCCTGGGTCCAGGGCGAGCTTCTTCCTCATGAGAACAGGCCCCGGCCTTGGGCTTCACTGAGATGGAGGGGGACAGAGTGAGGCAGCAGAATTCCTCCTCAGGGAAGCCAGAGCAAAGGGGGTCTTGAGGAGCGAAGCACTCCCAGGCCTGCACCAGACTCCGAGGGGGGCTCAGAGCTCGAGACCTGGGCTTCACCCCGCCAAGAACGCTGGGCACATACCACCCAC
This sequence comes from Delphinapterus leucas, assembly GCF_059928025.1. Classification (NCBI taxonomy): domain Eukaryota; kingdom Metazoa; phylum Chordata; class Mammalia; order Artiodactyla; family Monodontidae; genus Delphinapterus; species Delphinapterus leucas. The sequence goes on along the minus strand of NC_143143.1, from coordinate 77,690,397 downwards.
TGTTTCCAAAGTTGTGACTTTCAGGTCCTGACTCCCAGGACACGGGTTGGGGCTCATTCCTGTGCCCCTAGTGTGGGGCAGAGCTCTGACAACCACAGGCCCACTGTTGTTAGCTGTCAGCCACCAGCTGATTTCTAATCATTATCATGTACAACATTCATGTTTCTTAAGCATTTACTATGTGCCCTTATGACGTAGTCTGATGCTTTACGTGCATTTAATTTCCATCCCCATGTTTCTTAAGCATTTACTACGTGCCCTTATGACGTAGTCTGATGCTTTACGTGCATTTAATTTCCATCCCCATGTTTCTTAAGCATTTACTACGTGCCCTTATGACGTAGTCTGATGCTTTACGTGCATTTAATTTCCATCCCCATGTTTCTTAAGCATTTACTACGTGCCCTTATGACGTAGTCTGATGCTTTACGTGCATTTAATTTCCATCCCCATTTTTCTTAAGCATTTACTACGTGCCCTTATGACGTAGTCTGATGCTTTACGTGCATTTAATTTCCATCCCCATTTCACAGATGAGCAAACTGACGTTCTGGGCTGTGAGGGAGGTCTTGCAGCCACCCCCACACAGCCAGCGAGTAGGACAGTCAGGTCTCCAACCTCGTCTCTACTGTCCAGGCCACACTGGGAGGGAGATGGTGGAGGAGCCTTCCACTTTAAGGCCTTCCTCACAGGGGGCGGATTGGTTTTCTATTGCTATGTAACGAATTGCCGGAAACTCAGCAGCTCAGTGCAACCGCATTTATGAGCTCCCAGCTCTGGAGGACGGAAGTTGGTGTCTAAGAGACTGGGTAGACCGAGTTCTTGTGTGGAGGGTCTGGAGACAAATCCACTTGCAAGACCACTCTTGTTGGCATCATTCAGTTTCACGTGGTTGTAGGACTGAAGTCCCGCTTCCTTACTCGCTGTCAGCCGGGGCCACTTTCAGCTTCTAGAGGCTTCCGATTTCCTGGCCACGTGGTCCCCTCCCATCTTCAAAGCCAGCAATGGAGACTCTCTCACACTGAGTCCCTCTCATGCTTTAAACCTCTTCTGCCTGGAAGAGCCGGTCCTGTTTCAGGGGTCTCCTGAGTAGGTCAGGCCTGGGCAGGATAATCTCCCTTTTGCCATAAAAGGTGACCTACTCACAGGAGTCATATGTCCTGATATTCACGGGTTCCACCCACACTCAAAGGGGAGAGGATTTCATGCAAGGTCAAAGGTCCTGGGGGTCATCATGATATTCTGCTGGCCACGGAAGATCTTAGGTTCTAATAATAGTAATGGCCACAGGAACGGTGATACTTCCTTTCACTTGCTCAGAGCATCATGGTTTCCAGACTTACTCTACATCTGTAATCCAGTTGGAGCCCAACAGCGATGCCGTGAGGTATGAGCATTATCCCCGTTTTACCTAGGAGAGAGACAGACGCCTAGTTAGCGTGTCTGGGGCTGGAGCCCAAATCTTCTGACCCCAAGCCAGCTCAGGGCTCTTGGAGCCCACAGCACCCCTGCCTGCCATCAGAACCCTCAGACCTCATTACCGTTCTTGGAAAGGGCGAAGCATCTCTTTCCAGCCAGCCCAGCCCTCGGGGAGTGCTTCCCTGCAAACTCACCACGTTGGGTCATAGAAGCTCCAGCGTTTACAGGAACTGTTGCTGGGCTGGGTGAAGCTCACCTCATTAGGCAGGAAAACGAGTAAAGACTGAGGGGCACAGAATCAAAACAGCATGTGTGCAGGAAGAACCCCATGACCAGGGAGGGCGTCTGGCTGAGGCTGCGGTGCTCTGGCTGAAAGAGAGGGGGCCACGCTGTCCAGAGGGCCACGTGTCAAGCGGTGCTCACCGTTGCTCCTCGTCTCCATGCGCCAGGCACAGGACTCATGTGGGTGCCCTGAGCGGCAGCCCCTGGGTGCCTACATCTGCCAGGCTTCTTGTGGGGTACCCCTCCCCTTAATATTAACCAGAGCCCAAGACCCCAGTGGGAAATCCCTGCCCCCCACACACTATCCCCAAGGATTCTCGAGGGTCTTAACATTTCTAGATAGCTTTGTGCTGATATATGTTAATTTTTAAAAAATATTTCATTCTTCTCCTAAAATGCTGGATGCAATTTTAAAAAGGAAAGAGCCAGCTTTGCAGCTCGAGGAGGATGAGGGACAGTTAACAGTCATCATTGTTAGAAGGCCAATAGGGCTTTACGGGTAGGTAGAACTATTGTAAACCAAGGAGTTTGGGAGATTGGAATATCTGTTTGTCAGATCTATAGAAAATTGCAGGCCTAAGGTGATTGGATTCACTGGAAAGAATTCAAGGCACAAACTCAAATCTGCATCAGATTACCAAGAGCACAATTCTGTTCACTATTATTTTTAGGAGAACAAAATACGCAAAGCTGTGTTCATTTCCCTCAGAAAGCATTTTCCTGAGCAGTGTTAACAGCTCAAGAATTAAAAGCCACTTCTGTTTTTCCTTTTGACACCATCATTTTGAAGTATCACTAATCAGAGGTGAGTCTGACCCTCCCAGAGGAAAAGACAGTCCTAGGGAGTTTCACAGGCCTGGGGCAGGCAACAGCCACACTGAGAGTACAGGGGAAAGAGCCTGTTTGGCTGGAAGTAGGTCTGTCAGTCAGTGATGTGGACATGCTTAAGGGACAGAGCCCTATGCTGTGTTCTGATAATGGACCCCTGGATGCAAAGGTGGTTAAAAACCAACCTTCAAGATAAAGACAAGCTGATCCTAAAATATAGTTCATTTGAAGTTTTTGGATGTTATTTTTTAAGATTAAAAAAATGCTTAGGATTATTATAAATCAATATTTATCAAAAAATAAAAGTATATTTAGAATAGTTTTGTTTACCTGATTAAATATCTGGGTTTTGGTATGTGAAAAAAAAAAAAAGACAAAAAATTGTCTTTTTCCCTTTTATTCCATGCTGGTTGCTGCTCCAATTCTTTCATCTTTCCTAAAGTTTTGCTGACACAAGGCTGCTGGGAGAGCGGCCTTTGGAGAGGTCTGTGGTGAGCCAGTGCAAAAGAATCTGCCTAATTTAAGCTGAGGGGGTCTCCTGGAAGGTCATGGGGAGTGGGGGTCACTGAAAGGATCCAGGACTGGAAATGGCCTGAACTAGGGGCTCAGGAACCCAAGACGGTCTCATGATAGACACTGCAGTCAGGGACTCACCGAAGCCAGAATGAACGAAATCCAACATGTTCTGTCTCCTGTCCTTCGACTCCAGTTTCCCTTCCCAGGGAGGCTGTGTCTGCTTAGCCTGGCGAGGTTCTTGTCCTCTCCGTAGTGAGGGGATGGTGGGGCTCTGGGCCAGTCCCAGCAGACTGAAGGCAGTGGGCTAGAAAAAGGCAAACAGGGAGCTCTTGGGAAGAAAGTCCATAGAATTTGGCGTAATGGGAAACCAGGGGTAGCACACTTGGAAGTAAAGTCTGGAATCACCATCCTAAAATCCCATTGCCTGGAAAATGTCCTATGTTCTGTTCTCCCCTCCCCTCCCCCATAGCCTTCCCTGTCTCCAGCTGTCAATCATCAACACACACATGTCAGTGCCTTCTTACAGGTAACAGTCCAGCATCTCTTCCCCCACCCCACCAATGCCTGGACCCCACCTTAGCACATCCCAAAGCTCATTAAGCTGCCGGGCTAAACAAAGTGTTTTCGACCTGCTATGGGTTGGATTGTGTCCCCCTGCAAAAGATATGCTGAATTCCTACCCCCTTGTACCTGCGAAGGTGATCTTGTTCGGAAATAGGGTCTTTGCAGATGTAATCAAGTTTAGAGGAGGTCTTCTGGGTGGGCCTTGATCCAATGATGGTGTCTTTATAACTAGAGAGAAATGCCTGGTGAAGACAGTTAATGCTCAGAAGGCCATGTGGCCCTTGAGGCAGAGACTGGAGCGATGCAGCCGAAAGCCAAGGAAGGCCAGGGATTAAGGGCCACCACCAGAAGCTGGAAGAGGCAAGGAAGGACTCTTATTTTTAATATATTTATTTATTTAATTTATTTATTTTTGGCTGTGTTGGGTCTTCGTTACTGCACGCGGGCTTCCTCTAGGTGCGGTGCACGGGCTTCTCATTGCGGTGGCTTCTCTTTGTTGGGGAGCACGGACTCTAGGCTCGCGGGCTTCAGTAGTTGTGGCCCACGGGCTCAGTAGTTGTGGCTCTCGGGCTCTAGAGCGCAGGCTCAGTAGTTGTGGCGCACAGGCTTACTTGCTCCGCGGCATGTGGGATCTTCCCGGACCGCGGCTCGAACCCGTGTCCCCTGCATTGGCAGGCGGATTCTTGACCACTGTGCCACCAGGGAAGGATAGGGAAGGACTCTTTCCTAGAGGCTTTAGAGGGAACATGGTCCTGCCGACACCTTGACTTTGGACTTCTAACCTCCAGAACTGTGAGACGATACATTTCTGTTGTTTAAATGGTACTTTATTATGGCAGCCACAGAAAACTAAGATACTACCTCAGGTCTCTAACCTTAGCAGCACAAAGCTGTAGGAAAGGCCATAAATTACGGTTTGGTTTTTCCTCTTAACAAGGAGAAGAAAACCCCACATCCTGGAAGCTGTAAAGTAAGGTAACTAATTTCAATGGTTTCTATTTTGTAGATGAGAAAACTTGAGGCTCAGAGTTTGTGACTTATCCAAGTCACATAGTTAGAAGGAGGCAAAGGCTGGACTTGAACAAGATTTTTGACACCAAGACTTGTACTCATCCTCCTCCATGTGAATGTGTGGCTCTGTATCTCACAGGTTAGTGCAAAGACCCCAAATCCTAGTCCCCAGATGTCACTTTTCTTTATTACATGAGCTCAAAAGTTAGTACTAGCTATGTTCTTATGGGAACTACCTGTTACAGCCACATTTTCTGTAACATGAGCCTCTGTAAAGCAAGCCTTTTTCCCTGGTGATTTTCATTACAAAATCAGAGATTCACTCCCACCAAAATCATCTCCCCGTAGACCCAAGTAAGAATGTTTGGCAAAGAAGGAATTAATTGATAAACAGCTTGTAGTATACTAACTCCAGTGTCTGCCTGGAATGTTTTGCAACACTTTTGGAAACTCCAGGATTATAATTTCAGCACAATCTGTTTATTTCAGGCTATTAAGCCACATGTGTATTCCGCATGCTTGGGAATCCACTGGCTTCACTCTGAATGGCAAGAACGGAGACCCTCTCTCACTTTCGGGTGCGCATTTGTAGCGGTTGGTAGAGCAGGGCTGCAATCCCTGGGGAGACCAGTAGGGGTCTTCTTCCAACAGGAAATAAATTTCAGGCTGAAGATTCTCTAAGTTCAAGGCTTTGGGGTGCTTGAAAATAAGTCTGTTTCTTTGGGATGAAACCTACCTTCCTTACAATGTGGATTAACCAGTTGGTGTGAAATCACTCAGTCCTGAGAATGGGGCAAGAAAAGGTGTGGAAAAAAAATCCGACTTTTCCTGCCTTTTTGCCCCTCCTGGGAGGCACTGGAGCTGAGGCCAGGGTGCCTGGGACAGCCTCTGTCTTTCCCGTCGGCACCAAGGGGAAAAGGACACTGCACGTTCGCACTGTCAAAAGAAAAAGCAGAACGGCAAGCTGGCCTGACTTTTCTCTTGTAAATTGTTTACCTTGGGACAACCAGATGGCTCATCTCTTGTTGACCCCTTGAACATTTCTCGTGTTGTTAACAGCCTCTATTAGCAAACAGTCCCACTCCACTGGCCCACATGCCTGTGCAGGAGTCCCAGGGCCTGCTGGCTGGGGAGCCTCGGGCATTCCAGGAGGTTGACTCAGCACTGCTGGGCTACGGATCTTCATCAGGGTTCAGGGTCTGGGTACTTCAGCTGTAAATGGGGTGAGGGTGGAAATAGGATGGATTATGTAAAGGCTTTGCAATCCCTCCCACCTTCCAGCCCCTGGTCCCCCAAGCCCCTGGCCCTGCCTTTACCATGACAAGACCTGGTTGTGATTAATGTTTGAGGGGTGAGAAGGGGGCTCTTGCCTTCCTGGGCAGTGGGCAGGGAGCGCTCCGTTGTCCCTGTCTGGGTTCCGTCCTTAGGCACCACCTCCTTCTGGGCCTTGTGGGTGTGGTGCGGGGGTGAGATTTTAATACTAAGAGTTCCCAGAAGCCCCGAATCTGGGGTGGGGTATAAGAAACAGATGGACATTTTTAAAAGCTCACTCCAGTTTTCAGGGCAAGTGGAGGCGGGGAGACCAGTGGAGACCCGAGAGGTGATGGGGCTTGGTCCTGGGGTAGGGGTGGAAAAAGGGGACAGATTCCGGGTGTTTCTGAGAAGCACGGTGCAGAGTGAAGTCTCTTGACCAAGGAGGGGGAGAGCGATGCCCTTGAGGGTCTTACAGCCCGGCTGCCAGCAAGACAAAATTCTCACCCAGGGAACTACACTTCAGTGGTCCACAGATCTGAAACAATTTTCGAGGTGGAAAAAGCAGGTTCTAAACTCTAAAGCATAGAAGGAATGTTCACAGATCCAGACACGTAAATATTTGGAGCTTCTGTCACACACACTCACACGCACGCACGCACACCTCATTAAGAGCAAGGTAAAAGGTAAGTGAAGGGCTGGGAGAAAATTAAGAAAAGATCACCAATCCAGGATTTATAAATAGCCCCTATAAATCAATGAGATCAAGGTGGATAACTGGGGACTTCCCTGGTGGTCCAGTGGTTAAAAACAGACTCTGCACTCCCAATGCAGGGGGCCCGGGTTTAATCTCTGGACTGAGATCCCACATACCACGCAATGCAGACTACAGAAAAAAAAACCCAAAAACTAGGTAACTGTACAAAGGAATATGAATTTGTAAGTTCCAGAAAAGAAGGCTCTAAGGATAATGTACATATGGAAGCATGCATGAGCTCACTAGGAATCATGTCCAAGCATAACTTCTACCTAGGAACCACTGAGTCCATTTTAGAGAACTGGAAGTTGAGGTCTGCGGTTGATAGCACAGGCCAGAAGCCAAAACTCAAATTCATTAGACCCCAAAACCAGAATGGGATGGAGTGGAACCTGCAGCACTACATTTCACTGAGGGTCAAATGAGCTGATTTGGGTCAAGTGCAAGGTCCGGCCTGGCTCTCTTAGCTCTTCCATCTTGGGGAGTCAGGCCCAGTGGACTTGGGAGTAGGGAAGGGGGAGATAAAACTGAGAAAGGGGGAGACAGGAAGGAAGGGTGAATCTGATTTGCATAATAAAGACTTGTGTGGGAGGGAGCTGGATATAGAGCCCAAGGGCAGGGCAGGAGGTGGAAGGATTGATCTAGAGGCAGACAGATTGGAGGCGGGGCTAGGAGAGGGCCAAGGGCAGGGCCACGTGATGACTTTCGTGCCATCCCCACCCCACCCCCAGCACCTTGGCCATCCGGGGACAATTCCTGCATAAAAAATATTAAATAGTATAGGATATTGTGACTGGTATAAAGATGGATGTATTATAAAATAAAATACATTCTATTAATATATATAAATAATATAATTTTACATTATATAATAAAACATTCTCTTTGACCTAAAATTTCATTTTGTAGTCTTCTGATTTTAAAAGTAATCCTCATGTTTTCATGGGGCCTGTGCACTGTGCCCCCATCCCTAGTGGAGAAGTTGGCCCTAACTTGTTCCACAGACAGCAGTCAGGAACAGAATTCTTTCCCAGTCCTTTTGGCTGGTTTGGAGAGAGACTCCTGGGCTCTGATGTCCAGCTGTGTGGCAGGGGGAAGGTCTGTGTCCCCAAGATTACCGAGAATTCCAGGCGGTTCATCCAGGGTGGACTGGTTGGCCCGCGTGGCCAGCAGAGTTCTGCCTGCCTGGGTTTGAATCCAAACCCTGCCTGTGTTGAGCTGCCCCAAACCAGCGTGTGCGTTCATCGGCAGTCAGGGTCTTTGGGATTAAAAAGGTAGGTAGCCTTTGGGTCTCTTCTGGCCTCCAGGTAGGGGGTTACGATCAAGGCAGGTCTCACGCAGAACTCTGACGTTACAGCAAACACCCCCCAAGGAGGAGGTCAACCTCTACTCCAAGCTCAAGGCCTCACGCTCAGGCCTCCAGGCTTTCATCCATACCCTGGCGTGTGTGCGTGTGTGCACACGTGCGTGTGAAGGATGGGGGTGGCAGAGGCCCAGTGGGAGCTGTAGGCCCAGGGCCCCTTCTGAATATGTTGGGCTGCCGGGGCCCCCAGGTTCCCACACCCTATTCATGTCAGGAGACAGAGCCCGAACAACATTCGTAGCCAACGGAATAGAGTATCTACAACACTACTCCTTTCACCTGTGAGAAATCGTTCCTGACACCCAGCACGTTAATTCACCAGCCCTCTCGTGCAGATCTGACAAGCTGCCTTTAACCTTTAACCCGGTCCTTCCCATCGGCCACCATTCTGCACCCAGCCCCCGCCCCTGGGGGACAGTACCGTGTCTGCAGACAGTCTTGGTTGTCACAACTGGAGGGTGGAGAGCTCCTGGCATCAAGGGGTGGGAGGGTAGCTGCTAAATACGCAGGACAACCTCCACAGTGAAGAATGACCCCAAATGTCAGCAGTGCTGAGGTACAGACCCTCCCACAGCTGCTTCTGGAGTGGGGACCCACGTCAGTGCCCTCCACGCCACACCTACTCACCCCTAGGATGTAGGCTAGGTCTATGCACACTTGGGCCACGCCGCCCGCACGTAAGCATTTTAAGGTGAGTTATTGAAGACCTAGTGCTGCCACGTGTTACTTCAGGCCATTTCAGCTCTACCAGCCTCAGTTTCCCGGTCCGTAAAATGGGGGTGGTAACAGTGCCCACCTCAGAGGGGTGCTGTGGGGAGATGCCCGATCCCTCCTGCCTGACCCCAGTTTTATTGCTGGTCCTAAGCAGACCAGAGTGAGAGTGGTGCTTCCAGAGGCTCAGCTTCATCACCTCCCCCCATCTCTGGGCAGCTCCAGCTTCCTGTCTCCCCTCCCCACACCCACACCCACTCCTTGGCCCGTGGCGGCCTCAGGAGGCTCCTTCCCCCAAGAGTTGCTGTCTCTTCCAGGTGACCCCTGGTCGACCCGCCAATGGGAGTGTGTCGGTGGTGGTCAGGGGCCATTTAAATTAGAACACTCTCTGGATATTTCACAGAAATTCATGAGTCATTTTTGCCTCATAAAACCCAGTGGAGTTAGCTGGGAGTACAGATGATATCTGTGGACCTTTAAAAAATTTTTTTTTCTTTTTTTTAAAGAGGCAAGTTTGTCCTTTGATCCCAGGTTCATCCTGAGAAGCAACGTTCTCTAGGTTGGAGGAGACACGGTCAGCTTGGCAGCTTGATTACTGTGCGACTGAGGACAGCTTAGTCAATCTCTCGATTTTCTTCAAATTAACGTTTTTTTCTTAATTTGAGGGAATACATGTCCATTGTAGCACATTCGTAAGGTACTGTTTCAAAAATAAAACATGCTGTATACAGTTTACATCTTTCTCTGGTTTACTCACATCTTACCTCAAACATTTTCCCATGTCACTATTCCTCAAAATCGTATTCCTAACGGCCGCACAAATTTCTTTTGTATGGGTTTTCTAACTGTCCCTTGCACTTGGCCATTTGTGGCTGCACCCTCAGTGTTCCCATCTGTGAAATGGGCACAGGTGTGCTGTGAAGTCCAATGAGAGGGCCTGCCCATCCTCTCCTGTGACTGGTCCTTGACGAGCCTACAGGCCAGAGTTGGTGCAGGACAGGAACTCCTCCCAGGCCTGCCCTGGGCAGGAAGAACACAGCGGGCTGTGGACTGCATGATACACTGAGGCAAGGGCCCTCTTGGATCCCGGATTCTGACTCCGTGCCTGGTCTTGAATCTGGCCGTCAGGAAGTTTCCATTTGCCCTACAGCTGCAGGACAGTGGACTCTGGGGGCACAGTTGGGGCTCCCCAAGGAGCTGCTTGCTCTTCTCTTATACCAGAAGCCGGAGCCATCAGCCCATCTGTCTCTTTGAGGCCAGCTGGCCACCTGCGGAGACACCCCTGGGGTCTCCAGGTGCCACTGGCTCCAGCTGCCACTTCCACGGTGGCCCCTGAGAGCTGGTGGCAGGACCCAGAAATGTGGGCTGCCAGGCAGGTGGGTGCCTACTTGCTCTATTTAAACCAAGTGTTCTTCAAATCCGTACTGTCTTCATTTAAACATGCTATTTAAAAAAACACTTTAAGTCATACAGAAGAGAGCTTGCTCTAAATGGAAGGTTACCTTAAATGAAATTCAACAAAACAAAACAACCTGACTGCATTCAAGCTCCTCCTCTGCCCACCCCTGGCTCTGTGCCCGGGCCAGCTCTGTGCTCTGTTGAACAGGAAGGGTGACAAGTGACAGAGAGTCGGGGAGCCAGGATGAAAAGACGACTAAAGACTAAAAGACTAAAGACTAAGAGAACCCTCCCACCGAGTGACGCCTGGAGGCCACTGGGCATCCCTCACTTGGCCCAGCGTGTGCTGTGCTTGAGGGAAGCCTGAGTTCTAGCCCAATCCTCCCATTTTACAGACTGGGAGACAGAGGTTCAGAGGGGAGGGAACTTGTTCTAGATCACATGCGGCTGGAACCGTATTCTCCTGTTTCCCCGGGCACGTCTTCCCGGCCCCATACAACCTGGCTTAGGAGGCGCCCAGCAGCGAGAGGGGAGCCCAAGCCGGCAGGCGTGGAAGCCGATGGAAGGCGTCCGTCCTGCGTGGGTCAGCTACGGGATTTTAAGTGGGCTCCAGCGGAGGAGCAGGGGACTGCGTTTTGGCAGGCACAGGGAGTTTGGATTCTTCTGACTCTTCCATTCACCTCTGGGTGAGCTGGGCAGGTCGTCTGGCCCCTCTGGACTGGGTCTGGCCATCAGTAAGATGAGGGAGTTGGACTCCATCTGGTGCAGACAGTCTGGTTCCCAGAGAAGCCTTCTCAGGACGCCCTTCCCTCTTATGTATAAACTCACATTCCTCATCCTGGGCTGTTCTGCCATTTCCTTTCGTGCTAAACCAAAGGGCTATTTTGGAAACTCCTATAAGGAAACTAATTCCTGGCTGGCATTTGAACGGATATAAAACAGCCCTAAGTGAGGGACTCAGGCATAAACGCTGCCCAGCCCTGAGAGCCCACGTCGTTAAATTTAGAAGCATCACTTCCAAATGAGGTGAAATTGCAGGTTCCCTGTGGCCGGTGGGCAGCTTTGGGCAGCACCGAGCAGGACAGATTTAGCAGAACAGGCTCCGGCTCCCTCTGGCTGCACCTTGGGGGAAGAGGCCCAGGACGGCCCCTTCAGTGTCTGGGGAGCAGCTGCTGGGTAAGGAGCCCCTTCAGCTGGCCCGCCTGCCCTGAGCTCCCCAGCTGGATCCAAGCATCAGGTACTGTCCGGGTGCCACAGAGAGGCAGCGAGGGACACGCGGGGAAGAGGCAGTCCTGCCTGCCACCGAAGGTTTGGGACCCGCATGATTTCTGTGACTCTCTCCTCTGCCCAGGGGCCCAGTGAGGTCCCTGGCCTGCCTCTCATGCCCTGCAGAGTGCCGGCTGCCCAGGGCTGCCCGACCTGCCTACAGTCCAGCCGCTAAAGGGTAATGCCGGCAGGGGGAGGGGGAGGGGGGATGGTCTTGGGGGAGGAGTGGGGTCTCCAAGGTGCCCAGCCTCTGTTCGGAGTGGTCAGTGCCGCTGTTGTGTCAACAACTAAACATTAAGAGTATGACCCTTGGTTAAAGGTGACAAACATCCGTTGAGACTTGTCAGGAGCCCACTGAAGGCTCCTGGGATTCCAGGGGTCTCAGCCCGGCCATCTCATGCCCAGTCCACCAGAGAGGGGATCTTTTTGCAGCCCGCTGGGTGAGATCACAAGGGTCAACTTCAAAGGATCAGCCCCACCAGGGATCGGCCCGGAGAGGCGCTGCTGGGATCTGACGCTGGTCCAAAGGGACCTGGGCTCCCACACCCTGAAGCCTGCAGGGGATGGGGCTTGATGTTTCTCAGCCATCCCCAGTGCTACATTTCTAGCTTGGCAGGTCTGGGTCATGAACCTGCTTCCATTCTGGGGCCCCCTCCCTCCTGCTCAGGCTCATGGCAGCGGAGGGGGCGTAGTGTCCTCAGCACAGCCCCTGCAGAAGCAGGTGCATCCTAGCATGAAGTAGCTGGGCTTTGGAACCCATCGTGCCCAGGTTCAAATCCCAGCTCTGGCAGTTCCGACCTGTGTGACCTTGGTTGAGTCATTTCCCCTCCTCTCTGAGTCTCAGTTTCTTTATCTGCAAAATGGGAAGCATAATAATAATATTTGCCTCATGTAGTGTTGGGAGTATTAGATGAGATTTTAAGCCTTTAGAGCAGGTAGCAGAAGGAGTGCTGGCCACCCAGGGGTCATCCATCAGTACCTGCTGCTCTTGTAAGTAACGTTTTAGTGGAACAAACCCAGGCTCATTCATTTGCACATTATCTGTGGCTGCTTTTGCTCTAAAACGGTAGAGTTGAGTAGCTGTGACAAAGACCATAAGGCCTGCAAAGTCAAAAAAATTCACTCTCTGGCCCTTTACCGAAGTCATTTGTCCACCCCTGCCTTGGAGTCCAGCACATAGTGGGAGTTCTTATCTTTATCCTGTTCTTCCACTGACTGCGCCTTGGGCTGCACCGCCTGCTGAAGTGGGGGAAGCAGCCCCAGCCCTTCAATTCTTGTCCTCTGGTCCCATAAAGATGTGCTGTGACTCTTTCAGGCCCTGGAGAACGCCCCCAGCCCCACCTGCAGGGAACTCTCTGTCTAGTCGGGGAGGCAGACAAGTCACCATTCACCGTCCACTGTAAGTAAAGTGAGGCAGGGATTGGGGGGAGGTCCAGGAAGGCTTCCTGGGGGAGGTGACATCTGGGCTGGAAGAGGAGCTGGGAGGGTCTAGCCAGGAGGCCAATCCCCACGTGACAGCCAGACCTCACACTGGAAAACGTGGCTCCCTGAGCCAGCCTCTTCACCTCTTAGAGGCTCTTTCCTCATATGAAAAGTGGGGTCATTGAACTTCATGGCCCTGTTGTGAGTAATCAACCTACAGCCAGGTGCTGGCACATTGCATGGGTCTGCACTGAACCTTAGTTCTCCTCCTCGATCCTCCTTTCCTAACGCTGGGCAGGCAGATGGTTGGGTTTGTTCTAGCAAACTGCATGCAGAGGAACTGTTTAGCGATCGTCTTTCTCCCTTATCTTGAAGTGGAGGACCTGGGGGAGGCTGGAAGAACGACCCAGAAGGCCTGGGAGGGAGGGTGGTGGGGATGTGGAGGGAGAAGGTGGAGGGAGGGCGTTCCGGTCCCCAGCCCCCCGGGGCTGCCTCCAGAGTCCACGTCCCACCCGCTGACCTTGGGGATCTCCCTGCCTGCTCCCTCCTGTGCCCTTGCTCATCCTGGCTAGGATGGAGGGAGGGCGTGTTTAGCAGTTTGAGAACCTTCCAGTGCCACCCAGAGCCTGTGCTGATAGGGGTGGGGGCAGTGGTATGCTGATAAAAGTTTAACAACAGGCAGAAAAACAAACAAACAAAAACACCTCAAAACCTAATTTGTAGCACTTGCCCATTTCCACGCTGTACTTAATTCTGTCATGGCTGATTTCAAGCTACCAACATTCCTGAAAATTTAACCGTCGACTCTTGTGAGCTGCTCCAAGCTGGCAGCAGCACAGCCCAGGTAGGGACTGTGGGGGCGTGAGGGTCCTCCCATGGGGCTGGGGCGAACCCCCAGAGCGCGGGATGCCTGCCCACGTACCTGAGAAGCGCTGGCTCGGCATCAGTCACACTTGGGTTCTCAGCCTGGCTCTGCCGCTTCCTAGCTGGGTCCCTGAGCTCGTCTTGTTACCTCTCTGAGCCTCAGTTTCCTCATCTATTGAATTAGGTTCACAACAGCGCCTACACCTCAGGGGGTTGTGTGGCTCTACTAAGATAATTTACATAAGGCACGTAGTGGACAGCTGGCCTAATTATGAGCACTCAGTAAGTGATGTCTCCACTGCCAGACTGCGTCAATTTCCCCATCCGTATACCAGGCTGCTGTTCACGGACCTATTGCACGGGACAGTCCTTGGCACTGGGGCTCCACTCAGTGGGTGCTCCGCAGACGCTCGCCACTTCCTCCGTCGGGGCCAGAGGTCGCTCCTCGGCTCATCTGCCCCAGCAGCTGGGGTCTCCAGGCTGGGGTCTTGGTCAGCCGATGGCACACAGACAACCAGCTCTTTCTGGTGTCTATTTCACATCATGTTTTGTCAGCACATTGTGTCCTTGGTCCTTTTCTGAATCTCCATTTTACAGATGTGATCACCGAGGCCCAGAGCCGGCGAGCAGCACAGCTGCAGCTGGGGTTTGAGCCCAGGTCTGGCTTTGTTGCTTCCAGAGCTCACCTATGCACAGCACGTGTGGGACTCTGGGCTGCGGGAGATATCGGAGGAGGAGGAAGCTTGTGGGGGTCACGCAGATCTGCCAGGGGGTTCAGAGTGAGGGCTCTGGAGCTTGTGGTGGGAGCTGACTACAAACAAAATGCAGGACTAGACACTGGATAGACGTGGCTGCAAAGGGAACGTTATTCCAGGCAGAGGCCCCAGGGTGGGCAAAGGTGTGGAGTCTGGGCTCAGCCACTGGGTGGAGGGGATGTGGGAAGCAGGGGCCCTACCGAGCGGGAATAGGAGGGAGTTGGCGGAGTGGAGCTTTCTCAGGGCAGTGGGGTCCCCGGAATCCTTGCACTGACGCCACCCTGGCTGAGGGCTGAGGTATAAAACTGTAGCAGCAGAGATTTAGGTTAGATATGGGGGAGAACTTTCCTGTTGTGTTGGAAGACACTGGACGATATTCCCAAAGGATGTGGTGGCATTTTTCCAATCTCGAGATGGTTTGGAAAAACGTAAAGACAGCCAGGGTTCTAGGCTGGCCTCCCTGCAACCTGGGTCAGAGATGGGGTAATGGATCTGTGGCTTCTGGAAGCCTTTGATGCCAGCAGCCTGGCCTCATGTGAACTGGGCTGACTCACCCCCTGCTCAAAACCTCCCATGGCTCCCAGTTACCCTTAGCCAATTGCAAGGCCAAAGTCCCTCCTGGGGCCACCGAGGCCGCCCTGACGTGTGCTCTGCTGGCCTCTCCAACCTCACCTGGAGCCACACCCCACCCCCCTGGACTTCTTTCCATTTCTGGATTACACCTTGTCCTCTGCGCCTCCAGACCTTTGCTCATGCCGTTCCCTCTGCTTCAGATACCTTTCCCTCCCCTCCCCTTCCCCTTCTTCCCTCCTCGCCTTTCCTTCTCAGCTCTTGGTCGCCTCCTCCATGGGTGGGTCTGGTACCCCCATCATTTCCCTATGGACTCCCTACCGTAATGGTGGCCCATCAGCCCCCTGCTGGACTTGGAGCCCTGGAGGGCAAGGGCTTGGCCTGCCTTACTCAGCATCTGGCTCACAGGAGGTGCTCAGTGGGGGTTTGTGGAGGGGGGTCAGGGTTACTGGCAGAGCGGAGTAGCTGAGGGGAGGTGAGAGGAGCTGGTTTACGAGTTGCTGGGTGCCCCCTGCATTGCACAGGCATCAAGGACCCAAGCACAGGGTGCAGAGACCTGGGTTCGAATCTTGCTCCTGCCCCCCGCCCCAAGCTCCCTGACCTCACTGAGCCTCAGTTTTCTCATCTGTGAGCTGGGGGCAGCACCAGCCGCCCCCTCTCTGGGGCTGCTGTAGGACCCTTGGGGGCCACGGTGGAGGGTAGCCAGCCTGCGGTCAGCACTCACCGGGTGCCAGTTCGAGGCTGACTGTCCTGCCCTCTCCCTGCAGGTGACAGCCATGTCGGTGAGGGTGCGGTTCCTGTCCTCTGGGGACACAGGGGCTGTGGGGGTCATGGGCCGGAGCGCCTCCTTTGCCGGCTTCAGCAGTGCCCAGAGCCGGAGGATCGCGTAAGTTCTGCCCGGGCTGTGTGTGGGAGGCTTGTTTGAGGGCCAGGGATCGGGGGGCCGGCGGGGGCATCCTCCTCCCACGCCAGTGACCCGGAGGCTCACTCTCATGCCAGGCCTGCGGTGCAGGGTAGTGTGTGTTTGTGTCTGTCTGTGTGTCTGTGTATGTCTGTGTCTGTGTGTCTGTGAGTGAGACGCTTGGTGTTGGGAGAAAGCTGTAATTTGCTTCAGATCTGAACAGGTGTCACCCTACATGCTCCTGGCAGTTGATCCTAGAAGCTGATCTGCTTGAGTTTATCAGGCCCACTTGGCAGATCAGAAAACTGAGGCTCAGAGAGGCAGAGCTGCTCACCCAAGGTCACACAGCAAGACTGATTCAGAGTTGGAACTTAGTATCCTAGGGGCCAGGTTAGGATGGAATGTTCCTCCTGTTTTTTGTTTTTTGTTTTTTTTTTTTTGCGGTACGCGGGCCTCTCACTGTCGTGGCCTCTCCCGTTGCGGAGCACAGGCTCCGGACGCGCAGGCTCAGCGGCCATGGCTCACGGCCCCAGCCGCTCCACGGCATGTGAGATCCTCCCAGACCGGGGCAGGAACCCACGTGCCCTGCATCGGCAGGCGGACTCTCAACCACTGCGCCGCCAGGGAAGCCCTGTTCTTCCTGTTTGATAGAACGGGAAGTAGGGCCACCTGTGACCTGGGGCAAGTGACTTCACCTCTTTGAGTCTGGTTTCCTCATCTGCGAAATGGGGTCACAAATGTCCCTCCCTCATGGGCTTGTCATGAGGGTACAGTGAGGTGACACATGGTGAGCTGTCGGCACATGCTGGCACGCAGTAGGGGCTTGTGGGAAGTTTTCCAAGGAGGAGAGACAGGCAGAGACAGGCCTGGTTAGTACTGACCCTCCAGACGTGAGTTCACGGCTGATCTGCGATGTGTCTCCTCCAGCTGCAGGTAATGCCTGGGAGGAGGGTGCGTTTCTGCTCCTGGGGTCACAGCCCTGCCAGCCCAGGCGTGCCGGTCCCGTGGTTCCAGGAATCCTCAGGGCCCCAAACGGCTGCCAGTCTGAACAGCCGTGGTGGGCAGGCAGGGCCCTCAGCCAGAGCAGGGCGCAGAACCAAATCTCATCCTGGTGTTCCCCTACCTGAAACCCTCCGGAGGTTCCCGTCCCACTGAGAGCGCAATCCGGTCCCCACGCGGCAGGGTCTGGCTGGCCAGCCTCATCCTGAGCCCTGGGCTCTAGCCGCATTGGCCTCTCTGTCCTCCAGGCCTTTGCACAGGCCCTGCCCTCGTCCTGGAACCCTCCCCACTGCGCTTCACCTGGCCTGGTCCCGCTTAATCTCATCAGGCCTTGGCTTTAAAGCCACTTCCTGGGGGTTGGGGGTGCGGACCACCCGAGCCCGGCAGGCCCTCCTCGTGCTCTGTCCATAGGCTCCCCAGCTGTGCATTAGACCCACCTTCCCCTCCCCCCGCCCCACCCCCCATCACTGTGAGGCTGACCCTGCGGTCAGGCCCTCCCAGCTCACTCGCCTTGTCTCAGGGCAGCTCAGCTTCTCAGTTCTGAGGTGTGCCTGGGAGGAGTGGCATCTCAGGGCTGAAATCCTGGAAGCACCCCTAGGAATCCCTAATTCTTTCCACAAGTATTTATGGAGCATTGGCTCCAGTCAGGCCCCGTCCTGGGCTGTGGAGACAGACCCAGGCCCCGCCCCCCTTTCAGGACGGGGGGGGGGGAAAACAATAAGCCAGTGACAGTCAAGATGGATGCAGCTGGTGGCAGGTGCCCTGAAGGGGTTAAAGCAGGGAGGCAGGAGGGCAGCAGGGGGCTTGGAGGAGGCCCCCAGTGAGGCATTTAAGCGAAGGCAGAGAGAAGAGGAGCCCATCACGTGCAGACAGGGTGTGGGCGTGGGAAAGCCTTCCAGGCGGAGGGGACAGAGGTGCAAAGGCCCTGAGGTGGGAATGAGCTTTGAGGGACAGAAAGTGGGTGTGCAGCTGGCCTGTGGGACAGTGGTGTAAATGTCCTGGACCCCTCCTGGGGCTCCCCGTCCTGCCCCCCTCCCCCAACCCTGCAGGGACTACTGGAGGATGCCTGGCTTGGACGGGTTCTGAGATTCCTGAGTGGCCTCCATCGGGCCTGGTTGTCTGTAGTCCCCTTGTCCAGGGGTGAGGAAGTAGCTGCCCGTGATGGCAGAGAAGCAGCACATCTATTTTTAACTTCCTGTCTCTGTACAACTCCCAGGGATCTGGACCCTGACTCTGGGGCTGGATGGTCTGGATTGGGTTTCAGGCCTCACCTCTGGCCTTATTTCCCAGGTAATCCAACCAGGCTGAAACCCGGCCACATTGCCAATGTGCTCAGCAGTGGGGGCAGGTCAGGCAAAAATAACCTTAGACAGGAGAGCAGAAGAGCCCGGCTCCGCTTAGGTGTCCCCAGGCCTTATCCCGGCCCTGGCACCTGAAGCCCCTTTGACTCTGGACAGGGTTGTTTGTTTTTCTTTATTGTGTAATCAAAGAATTCACTTGGGGAGGTAATCTGGTGAGGAAATTTTACACTAAGGTTGAATGACTGCTATAACAAGGCCACATATAATAAATATATAATACTATATTATAACATAAGGCCGTACATAATAAGGTGGGCAGATGAAGAAGAGAGCCAGGCCCTGACACTGTCCCATTCTGCCCTGACTGACAGGCATGGGCTGCTCTTAACCCCTTCCTGCCATCCCTCAGCCGGGTCTCCCCTCCCTCAGGCAGGGACCCTCTTGAGTCAGGAGACCCTGCAAGGTCCGCACCACCTGGGAATTCCTCCACTGGGACGGCTGGGAAGTGTAGGTGTGAAAACCAAGCAGCAGCCCTTGATTTTCAAGGAGAGGAGGCTAGAGAAAGGGGGCAGAGAGGAGGGCTAGACCTCAGAGACATGTATCAGGAGAAACAGGCTAGTACACGTGAAGCACCCAGAGCAGAGCTTGACCTTTGCGAGTGCCGTGCGCGTGTTTGTCATCATCCCTGGGCGTCTAGTACCACCAGATGCAGGAGGAAAGGTGCGCTTACACCCAGCTTTGGGTCCTCACCTGAAACGTGTGCAGTCCGTCCTATTATTTATTGCCCCGCCCCCAGCCCCTCCTACCTCCGGATCCTGCACCTGCAGCAGCCGTACAGCGGGCCTCCGATAGTGTCTCCCAAAGACACCAGGTAGAAGGGCTGGCCCAGCGGCCTCACGTGAGGGCTGGGGCCCGTGGGTCACACGTGCCCATCTGGAAGCTCCTCTGGCGTGCCGGGGGATGTCCTCCCAGAACTGCTGTGACATCCGCTCCTGGAGGTTGCTCCCTGCCCTGGCAGCTGTGGCACTGGGCCAGACATGAAACCTGATTTCGCCACCCGGAGACCGCACATACATCACCGTCCCTGGCGGGGCTGGCCACCACACCTGCTCTGTTGAACCTCAGACAAGAGCACTGGGTTCAGAGCTTCCCCAGGAGCTGGTGCTATCAGGCACAGCCACAGAGCGAGGGCGAGGAAGTTTCCAGGTAGATGGAAGTGGGATCCAGCCGAGGGCACGCATCTGCCGGGGACTGTGGGACTCTGGGAGCTGGCAGGTGAGCGGGGCTCCTGCAGCCCCACCTCCAAGCTGCTCGCCCACCCCACCTGCCTGTCTGCCCGCCTGCCGGGGACCCTAGCCTGTCTGAAACCCGCTTCTCTCGAGGCTGCAGCCCTGCCTGTCCCTGCCAGCCTGCAGGTGGCAACTTTGTGGAGGGTGTGTTCCAAGAGGTGGCTGATGTGGCCTCCGGGAGGGTCGGGGAGGAGGGAGCACAGTCCCTGCCTGGGCTCTGCAAAGTGTCACTTGACATATAATATATGAATAACAGCAACGGCAGGTGCCGGGGTGAGCTCAGTCCCCAGGGCTGCGTGCGCATTACCCAGACTCAAGCATCGCCGGATGGGAGGAACCTTCCCTGTTCACCCTTTACATTCATTATCCTGCCTTTGTTTTTATTCTTGGCACTAGGCACTATCTGATATATAATTTTTTTTTTTTTTGCGGTACGCGGGCCTTCCACTGCTGCGGCCTCTCTCGTTGCGGAGCACAGGCTCCGGGAGCACAGGCTCAGCGGCCATGGCTCATGGGTCCAGCCGCTCCGCGGCATGCGGGATCCTCCCGGACCGGGGCACGAACCCACGTCCCCTGCATTGGCAGGCAGACTCCAACCACAGCGCCACCAGGGAAGCCCTGATATATAATTTTTTAAATTGAAGTATAATTGTTGTACAATATAACTGATATGTACTTTTAAAAATTACCTTATTAACTTCAGCACATATATAGCACTTACTCTTTCCTGGGAACTGCTTGAATCTCTTTACATTTATTAACTCATGTAACTCTCACAGCAACCCTTTCTCTGGTCCCCATTTTATGGATGAGAAAACCAAGGCACAGAGAGGTTCAATAACTTACACAAGGTCACACAGCTTATAACTGGGGGAGCCGGATAGAGACTCCAGCATGTAGTCCGGAGTCTGTGCTTGCTACCACTTCCCACGGTCTCCCCAGCTGGCAGGGCAGCTCACGAGGGCAGGGGTTTTGTCTGTTTTGGTCACTGTTCTACCCCTGGCTCCTAGAATGGCATCTGGTGTATGACAGGAGCTCAGTAAATATTTGTTGAATGAATGACTATCTCATGACAACTCCGTGGGGCAGGCCCTCTTATTATCCTCCTTTTACAGATGAGGAAACTGAGGCTGCAGTAGATTAAATACCTGTGCCCTCTGGGGCTAGAATTTGGACATGGGCGGCTGACCAGGAGCTTGTGTCCCATGAGATGATATGAGTTGTTAGCTTGGTGAGGCCCCTGAGGTTTCCAGGGCGGGGTTCCAGGTCCTTCCTTGATGCAGCATCCTTGGGACCCAGTTCTCAGCATCCCTGGACAAGCCCTGGGATCTGTATTTCTGGCACGTTGGCCTGTAATGTGGCTGTGCATCCATGTTTTGGGGAACCACGGGGTTTGGGGCTTGATGCCCGACAGCAGGGGTGGACAGGACAGCTCTACTGAGTCAACCACAGGACCCTGTGACCGTGTGTGGAATGTGCAGCGTCTGGTTGGCTTGGAAATACAGCCCAGCCACCTGCCAGGCCTCTTGGGGACCAGGGCTTGGCGATGGCCCAGTGGCCCTTCTCCCAGGCCTGGCGAAGGAGCTGGAGCTGTGTCCACTTGCCCCCTGCCCAGCTCTCCAGACCACAAGCCCCCCACCCCTCCCCGCAGACTGTGAACCCTTGAAGGTGGGACTCTGGCCCCTTGGCTCCCATCATGTTGCATGACTCAGAGAAAGCCCCGCTCTGTGAGTGTTGGAATGAATGAATGAGCCTGTGCCCTTGATTTTAGACCCTAAAAGGGCAGCAGACTGTGAAGGGCATCCAGGGACACTCGGAGCTGGGTTTCTAGCAGGAGGATGTCTCCCGAGTGAAGCAGAAATGGTGAACCCCTGAGAAAGTGGTCCTCCTACTGTGGTCTGAGGACCAACAATAGTGTAGAGCCAATGGACCGTCTGCTCCATAGGCTGTCCAGGGCCTGTCCCTTCTCTCTTGTTGCTTGGCCATCCCTGTGGGGGGCCCCAGTGCACATGGTTGAAGCTGGCTCTTCAGTGCATCCGAGGAAGATGAGGAAGGAAGGGGGAGAAGTTCTCTTCCAAGGAAGTGGAATATGTTGACTAACCCAGTACTGGGACATGGGTTTGCCTCAGAATGGATGCATGGGCGTGTGCATGTGTGCATGTATGCGTGTGTGCGTGTGTGTGTGTGTGTGTGTGTGTGTGTGTGTGTGTGTATGGTGATTTGTCAGGCTACCTCCCTCCAAACTATATGTATAAAGAGCAGGGTTGGGGAGATGCCCCCGAGGGAAATTGAGGTGCTATTAACAGAGGGAGGGGAATGGATGTGGGGCAGGCAAAGCCAACAGGTACCCAACACATGGGTATACCACTGGACTATGATTTGGCCTCCCACGTTGCTTTGCCTGCACAGAGCTTGATGAAGAGCACAAACAGACAGCATCGGCATTTGGGCTGCTTGATTGTATTTCTCACTGTAAGTTAATTTCTCATATCAGGTTAGTGTTATTATTCTTTTTTAAATTTATTTTTTATTTATTTATTTTTTTTTGCGGTTCGCGGGCCTCTCACTGTTGTGGCCTCTCCCGTTGTGGAGCACAGGCTCCGGACGCGCAGGCTCAGCGGCCATGGCTCACGGGCCCAGCCGCTCCGCGGCATGTGGGATCTTCCCGGACCGGGGCACGAACCCGTGTCCCCCGCATCGGCAGGCGGACTCTCAACCACTGCGCCACCAGGGAAGCCCCTATTATTCTTTTAATCCTCAAATCCAAGCCCTCATTTGACAGATGAGAAAACTGAGGCCCAGAGAGTCTTGGCAGCTTTCCTGAGACCACGCAGCTTGGTGGCAGTGGGGTGAGACTCAGCCAGGTCTGCTGACTGCCTGGGGCTCTGGCCACTGTTCCCAAAGTGCCTGCCCCTGAGAAGGGCTTGGTCCAGACCCCTGCTCTGACCACGCCCCCCCCATCCCTTCTCACAGAAAGTCCGTCCACAGGAACTCAGTGAGGTCTCGAATGCCTGTGAAATCCTGCAAGATGTATGGCACGCTGCGGAAGGGGTCTGTCTGCTCGGATCCCAAGCCACAGCAAGTGAAGAAGATCTTTGAAGCACTGAAGAGAGGCCTCAAGTAAGGATGGCTATTCGTTGCCTTTAACAAGTGCATTCTTTGTCCTCGTCTGCTTGGTGCTCTCTGCCTCTTCCTGGGGAACGTGGGTGGGTCTCTTCTGTAAGAGGCCACAGAGGGAGCTCCTGGTTATCTGTTTAGTCAACAAGCATGTCCTGGGTGCAGCCATGTGCTTGGCCCTGTCCTTGGGCACTGGGGACACAGTGAATACGGCAGGGGGACCCTGGTCTCATGGAGCTCACGGTGTGGAGGGGGAGACGGTGATAAAAAGTAATGTGATCAATACCGTAACTTCCACGAGCCCAGAGGGCAGTGAGGGAGGTGATGGAGAGACAGCATGTGGAAGGCCTGTCACACAGGGCTGCCCGGAGAGCTTCACTGAGGAGGTCCTGATGGTTTCCGAGAAGGAGCCATCGTGCTGGCCTCTGGGGGACGAGCATCTTGGGCAGAGGGAACGGCACGGGCAAAGGCCCTGCAGTAGGAGCTTGCACAACAGCTGGAGGTCAGGGAGGCTGGATTCAAGTGAGGAAGAGACTGACTGATTAACTGAGCAGAGGTGGGAACAGGAAGATTCAGTCACTTATTCCCCATATTTTTATTGAGGGCTTATCAAGTGCCAGGCGCAGGGTACGGGAATGAACAAAACACAAAAACCCCTGCCCCCGCGGAGCTGACATCCCAGTGGGGGACACACAGACAATAAACACTATAGAAAAGTAGAATAGAGAGTATGTCAGAGGGTGGTAGCTCCTATGGAGGAAAACAAATCAGGGTAGAAGGCGTGCGGTTGATTTTAAACAAGGTGTTCCAGGAAGGGCTCCCTAAGAAGGTGACATTTGAGCAAAAACCTGACGAGGTGAGCCCGGCAGATGACGGGAGAACATTTCAAGCCAAAGGAGCCACTTGTGCAAAGACCCTGGGGCAGGAGCATGATCGGCACATTAGGGGCACAGTGGTCAGGTCAGCATGGGAGCTGAGGTGGGGGGAGGGGTATTCGCGCATTTGCCGAATGGAAGGCTTTTCCTTCTTCCGGGGATGCCCTGTCCTGCTCTCCACCTCTTGTGACCCTGCTCTTCATCCCTCACTAATTAATAGTAATAATAATAATAGTAATAACAGCAGCAGCAGCTCTATGACTTGTTTGGTGCTTCATATACATCGTGTCCTTGATGCCATGAGAGACTCTCTTAGCCTCCTTTTCCAGGCGAGAAACTGAGTCCCAAAGATGGGAAGCATCTTGTCCAGGATCCCACAGCCAGGAAGCAGAGAGTGGGGCTCCAGGGCCAAGGCTGCCTGCCCCGCTGTCCCCTGGGCTTAGGGTAAATGTCACCTCCCTCCGTGCTGGTGCCTGGCTCCCTACGCAGGGGTCATCCCACAGTGCGCCCAGCGCTGGTGCTGAGTGGGAGCCGGGGATGTGCCCAGAGGGTGGAGGCCTATCTCCAAGGTGCCGCTCTCCCAGGAAAGCTTCTGGTGATTCCTGTGAGGACCGTACATTTGAGACTTGTCTGGGGTCAAGGGCATCTCCTTCTTCCTGGGGAGCCCAACCCCTGAGGGAGCTGTGGTCTGGCAGAAGGTAGTGTAAGTGGGCCCAGAGAGGGTGAGTCACCTTCCTGGGGTAAGCCAGCAAATCTACAATGGAGCAGGACGGGGCCCCCACCTGGCCCCCAAGTCCAGACCTCAGGTTTCATGTCCGAGTCTCTTTTTGGCGGAAAACACAACATGAAAAGTCCCCTCGGGCCCATGGCTTTTTCTGTGCCTTCCAGAGTGGGTTTGTCAGGCCCCTTTCTGGTCCTGGGCATCCAGACAGCAGGACGGCCTGCCTTTAGCTGTGAGGGAGGTGTGCTCTCTGTAACCTCCCCACGGGCTGGGGTGAAGATACTGGACTCTGGAGGCCACTGCCTGGTTTCAGACCTGGGTTCAGCCTCTTCCCTGCTGTGTGACCCTGCGCTGAGTTGCTTCAGGGTCAGTTTGCCCATCTCTAAAATGGGTATAATAACAGTAGCTCCTGTTTGCAGGGCTGTTTGGGGAATTACCTAAGGGATTCCCCATTTTGTACAGCGCTGGGCGCACAGCCCTGGGTGTGTGGGATGTGGAGGCTGGGCGAGCTGGGACTGGGCTTCCGGGGGGTGGGCTGAGTCTGCCCTCTGACCCCTGAGCCTGCTGAGCACCCCCTGCTGGTGGCCGTGGCTGCCTCCTCCCTGGAACTCTGCTCATCTGCCTGTTTCTTTCCTTTCTCTGCTCCTTTTCCAACTCCTTTTCCTTGTTCTCCTCACAGGGAGTATCTGTGCGTCCAGCAGGCCGAGCTGGATTACCTGTCAGGACGCCACAAGGACACCCACAGGAATTCCAGGCTGGTGAGACCCCTCCCGGGCCCTTCCCAGGCGAGCAGCCTTGGCCAGGGTTCCAAGATGGACCCTCTTTCACCCCGTTGCCTGCATCACGGGTGTGAATCTCAGTCTCGGAACTCAGAGGCCTAAGGAGTGGGCTTTATTTTTGATGAATGAACCTCACTTGGACCCGGATGAATTTAACCTCGCAGACTGGTGGGAAGCTCCCGGCAGCCCCTGGCCCTCACATGGTGCAGCAGTTCACACATCTTTGGGCCACCTCCCTTTAGTTCTAGAAGTAACTGTAAGGTAGGCGGGTGTACAGAGGGGTGTCTACGTTAGATGGCCCTATTCTGTAGCGCTTGGCCATCTGGGCCCCCTGCAATCAGGGTGGCTTACATGATGGCAGGAAATTGGATCAGGCATTGAATCCAGGGTGTGTCACTGTGCCAGTGGCCCTGACACCGTCCGTCCTTGATCATCCCTGCGTGTTCCCCCAACGTCCAGCGGCTCTGCAGTTTTGCTCTCATCTGAGTGGCATCTTTGAGGCTGCCCTGGGACCTGTCTAGCCCAGGATTCACTTGCTCTGGGCTTCTGCCACCCCCTTAGCAAAGCCAGATTTAGAAGAAACAGAACAAACGCCACAAAAAACCAATACCAAAAACAAACCAAAAAAATAGGATGCCCAGTTAAATTTGATTTTCAGATAACAAATCATTTTTCAGTATGTCCCATGCAATCTTCAGGACACAGTTATACTAAAAAAAAAAAAGTATTCATTGTTTATTGGAAATTTAAATGTGACTGGGGGTCTTGTATTTTTTTTTTGGCCACACTGTGCAGCATGCGGGATCTTAGTTCCCTGACCAGGGATCGAACCCGTGCCCCCCGTAGTGGAAGCGTGGAGTCCTAACTACTGGACCACCAGGGAATTCCCTGGGTATCTTGCATTTTATCTGCTGGCACTGCCAGGACCCCACTGCTGGGTGCCTGCATCTCTCCAGTGGGGAGGCTTTCTTTTGCATCTTGGGGAGTCCCTCCCAGCCCCTCTTCTCTATCCGGCTGCTGCCTTGTGAAAACCCCTCCTGTCCTTAATGAGAACTTCTGGAAGCAGAAACCAGGAGGCCTTGATGTCTATGGCTTTCTCTAGCTCATTCCAGCCCTGCTCCTCCAAGGGCCAATGCAGAGAGCGGGCCACCGGCTTGATGGAGGGACTGCAGACATGAGGGGGTGGGGAATGAATCTATCAGTCGTGTCCCCTCACCTCTATATCTTGGACCCAGCAAAGAAGACCTCGGGGGTCGACAGGGTGGGAGATGCGGGGCTCCCAGCCTGCCGGCCCACTTGGAGAAGGGAAGGCCAGGCAAGCTCACTCATGCCTTGTCCTTGGTGGGCAAATGGGTCAGTGCAGAGGCGGAAGGAGGCGTTGCCTGGTTCCCGGCCCTTCCGAGCACTTGCCGAGCCTCCCTCTCTTGTGGGTGTGGCTGTTCTTACGTCCTCCGGTCTCTGGTCTCTCTTTCTCTGTTCTAGAAGTAACTCTAAGGGACGCAAGGTTTATGTAAAGGTCTGTATGTGTTAGCTACTCCCATTTCATAGGTGGGCACACTGAGGCAGGGAAGGGGCAGCAACTGCATTGGGGCCACCCAGAGGGACGATGCACCTGGGGTCCGGTTCTCAGTTTCTGAGAAGTTGCTGTGCAGTTACTTTTCTTTCCAAAGCCTTGGGAACTTTCTTATTTCTTAATTTCTTGCATAGAGTTGTTTTTGTGTGTGTTTTTTAAAAAAATATTTATTTATTTTGCCTGCGCCAGGTCTTAGTTGCAGCACTAGGGATCTTTTAGTTGAGGCATGCAAACTCTTAGTTGCGGCATGCATGCGGGGATCTAGTTCCCTGACCAGGAATTGAACCAGGGGCCCCTGCATTGGGAACGTGGAGTCTTAACCACTAGACCACCAGGGAAGTCCCCTTACATAGAGTTTTAATTTCATAATCCTACACGTACAATGTCACATAAATGCATACGTAGGAAAACAGACGTTGGCACGGCGTTAATCCATCTTTTCCTTCTTGCCTGACTGGTTCCCGTCTGCAATTTTCTCTGTCCCACTCTGTTTAGCCCTTGAGGACAATCTAGTCTTTATCTTTCCATATTTTCCTCCCTGGTCACATAATCATGCAAATTTACAAATTGTGCATATAGAGTGGTTTGGTTAACAGTTGTCTTACAAAAATGAAATCGCAACTTACATACTCTCCCACATCTTAGTCCTTCTCCTTAGTGGATCGCCAACCTTGTGGAAATGCGTTCAGGCTCAGATATAGTGACTCTAACCCACGTGGGCAAAGCAGGGCCTGTTTTGGAATTAAAGTTTGTCCGAACACAGCCCACACCCATCATTTACATATTGTCTGTGGCTGCTTTCATGCTCCAATGGCAGAAACCATATGGTCTGCAAAGCCTGCAATATTTACTATCTGGCCCTTTATACAAAGATTCCCCCATCCCGACAATATATTCTTTTCATTGGCTACACCGTGGCCCCCTGCAAATCCGGATGGACCAGTCCGGATTTGCAGTTTCCTTAGACCTGAACTCCTGGGTGGTGCTGGCTGCCTCTCCCCACTCTCAATCCCTCTGGTCATGGCTAAAGTCACCCCTTAAATAATCAAATTGCACTGGTTCCCCTCTTGTTGAGTTTACACCGTCCTTTACTCTTCGTAACTACCCTATGGGGTCAGTGCTGTTGGTACCCCACTTTACATAAGGAAATGGAGGCTCAGACAGGTAGAGAAACTTGCCTGAGACACACAGCTGGCAAATAGAGTCAGGCCTAGAGTTGCCTCACCCAAAGCCCATGTGTTTACTCATTCTTCCTGCTTGGCCTGGACCACAGCTTGCTGACTGCAGGCCTCAGAGGACGGAGTGGCCGCTGGCTTTTTGTCCTCTGAGCTCAGGCGCCCCTGGGATGTCGCCTCATGGGTCTTGGAGGAGCACTGGAGTCCTGACTCCCTCCTTTCTCTCCTCCCCTGCAGGCTTTCTATTATGACCTGGACAAGGTGAGGGAAACTCCTGTCTGCACGTGGTAAGCAAGGTGGGCCATGGCTGGGCCTGGCTGGATGAGAATAACGTCTTCGCTTGCATTCCATCCTCCTGGCCGTCCCATGGGAGGAATACTTGGGTTTCCTCCCCACTTTACAAATGGGGAAACTGAGGCTCAGTGATGCGCCTTCTTTAGGGATGGTGAGGGGCTGGCCTGGCGTTGAGCGCAGCTCTGTGTGTCAGTACCTGGAGGAGGGTGGCAGGGGCTTGGGGGGAGTGTGGGCAGGCTACTTTTGAAGCATCTTCTCTTCTTCTGGGAGAAGCAAACACGCTCTGTGGAAAGGCACATTCGGAAGATGGAGTTTCACATCAGCAAGGTCAGCCTGGCTTCGGGGGGTGTCTCCCGGCTTGCTGGGCCTCTGCTGGGTTAGCAGTGGGGCGGTGGCGGGAGGTTCTCTGGGTGCCAGGTGGCTGGAGAGAGCCAAGGAGGAGCAGAGCCTGCAGGGGCTGAGCCCTGAGATGGGGATCAGGGGGTTGGGGTTAGAGGGCTGGGAATGTTGAGTCCCACCACCCGATCATACAGATGGGATTGCAGAGGCCCAGAGAGGGACAAGGATTGGCCCAGGGTCGCACAGCAAGTGCCTTAAGCTTTATATTCTGCAAACTCTTCCGTGAGCTTGCTCTACTCCCCCAGGAGCCCAGTGGGCGGACAGAATATCACAAACCCACCTTCCCTGTTTCACAATTGAAAAATCGGGCAGGGAGAGGGGAAGCGATGCACCCACCCGGCCAGTTCACTAGTTTTTACTGTGCACCGCTGGGTGCCAGCCTCTGCCAGGTGCTGGGGATGCGGAGCTGAGGAGACAGACTTGGTCCTTGCCCCGCGAGCGCACATTCTACGGGGGTGGGACCGTAGGGGTGCTCGGGGCGAGTGACTGGCAGGTCGGGGCCCCGCCCCTCGGCGTGGGCCGCGCCCACTAGCCCGTGCGGCGCGCCCACTGGCCCGTGCGCCCCGCAGGTGGACGAGCTCTACGAAGGCTACTGCATCCAGTGCCGCCTGCGAGACGGCGCCTCCAACATGCAGCGGGCCTTCTCCCGGTGCCCGCCGAGCCGCGCCTCCCGAGAGAGCCTGCAAGAGCTGGGCCGCAGCCTGCAGGAGTGCACCGAGGTGGGCGGCGGTGGCGGGCAGCGCCTCGAGGGTCGGGCCGGTCTTGGGGTTCCCTGGGCCCTGAGGAAGCCTCTTTCTCTGCCCGGGGGCCTCTGTCTGGCAGGGTCTGTGCGTCCCCCGTGGCCGAGCCCGGGGGCAGGCGGTGAGCCACCTTGTGTGGGGCTTTGCAGGACATGTGGCTCATCGAGGGGGCCCTGGAGGTTCACTTGGGCGAGTTCCACGTCAGGATGAAAGGTAACAGAACAGGGCTGAGAGTGGCTGGGCAGGTGCCAGTGTGGAGGGAGCATCAGGCCTTCTCGGGGACCCTGGGGCTTGTGCGGAGGGTTGGCCAGAATCCCGGGGGTCCAGGCCCAGCCCTCGTTTCCACTCCTGTGACTTGTGACTTCGGGCAAGTCCTATTCCCTCTCTGAGTTGAAAGTGAGGGCCCAGGCCTGTCCACTGTCATCATGAAGGCCTATCCCCCCCATCCCCCGAAGCTGATACCCACCCTGTGATGGGGGGCTCCTCGTATGAGGGCCTGTGACCCATGGGGCAGGGACGGAGGAGAGTGGAGAAGAGAGATTAGCCCGTCTCTGTGTTCCAGGCTTGGTGGGCTACGCACGCCTCTGTCCGGGAGACCAGTATGAGGTACAGCCACGCTCCGGGCGGGATCAGACCTCAGGGCTCCTCACCAGGCCTTTGGGGGTTGGGAGCTTCTGGCAACCAGGGCCCCAGCTGGGTTTCTGTCCCCGCCCCAACCCAGTTGGCAGGGAGGGCCCCCAGGCAGGGGGCAAGGGGGGCGGCTGACCCCTCCCTCCGTGGGCCTGGCCCACAGGTGCTCCTGCGCCTGGGCCGCCAGCGCTGGAAGCTGAGGGGCCGGATCGAGTCTGACGACAGCCAGACCTGGGACGAGGAGGAGAAGGTCTTCATCCCCACCCTGCACGAGAACTTGGAGATCAAGGTGGGTGGGGCTTAGGGGCGGGGCCTGGGCGCCGCGGGGGGGCGGGGCTTGGCTCCGACACCACCCAGAACTCCCCATCCCCGCAGGTGACAGAGCTTCGGGGCCTGAGCTCGCTGGCGGTGGGCACAGTGACCTGCGACATCACCGACTTCTTCACAACCCGGCCGCAGGTCATCGTGGTGGACATCACAGAGCTGGGCACCATCAAGCTGCAGCTGGAGGTGCTGTGGAAGTGAGTCGGGGTAGCCGCCTCCCCCTGCCCGGGGCCCACTGCCCCGACTGGAGGCCGGCCCCAAACTCCCACCCAGAGAGGAGGGGGCGGGGTGGGGGGAAGGGGGCTCGCCGGCTCCCCCTGGTGGCCTAACCACGCCTTAGCATCCACCTTGGGCAGCCCTGCCTTCATCCTGCCCCCCAGACAGGCTGGGGCCCAGACCCTTCCCTGCAGCCCTGCCTACCCCACCGCCCCCGCCCCTCTGACTTTTGATTCCCTTCTCACTTTTGACCCAGTGGCTGTTAAAGACCTGGCTGGGGACTTCCCTGGTGGTCCGTTGGTTAAGACTCCACGCTCCCAATACAGGGGGCCCTGGTTGGACCCCTGGTCAGGGAAAAAGATCCCACATGCCACGGCTAAGAGCCCACATGCCACAACTAAGAGCCCGCATGCCGCAACTAAGAGCCCTCATGCCACAGCTAAGAGCCTGCATGCCGCAACTATGACCCAGTGCAGCCAAATAAATAAATATTAAAAAATAAAATAAAATAAAGACCTGGGCTGGCCAGGACCCTTTCCAGCAGCCTCCTGGGCTGGGTTCCTGGGAAAAGCCTGCCTCTGCCCAGGAGGACTGGCTTTGCTGTGCCCACCTCATTCCCCGCTGACCCCTGCCACCCATCAGGCATAACGCCGAGTGGTCACCTTGAGTCCTCCCTGGGCCACAGCCCCATGGATGGGGGACACGCGTGAGAGCGACCCCTGCCCAGGGTGGGGCTCTCCACTGCGCATGCCATTTCAGTGATTGCTGGTGGTTTCCACAGGTTTTGGTTTTGGTAGCAGAGCTCTTTCTCCCAAATGAAACCTTGGGTTTCGAGGAAATTCCCTTCTCCTCATTCCCCAGGGCAGGTGCTGCAGGAGCAAAGGGGCTGAGACGCACTTCCTCTACTCTGGTGCTTCTTGTGACCAGTTGGGGCTGGTCTCTCCTTCCTCCCTGGGGTGGGGTCCAAGCCGGGGTCACTGGAGCCACTGCCCTCTCCCCGGTGAGCTGGGTGAATTTGGACAAGTGACACCCCAGCTTCAGTGTCTTCATTTGTCTAGCGGGGCTGAGCACGCCTCTCAAGTGTACGGGGCAGGAGGTGGCCCAGCGCCATGCAGCCCCAAGCCGGGCAAGTCCAAGGACCCGGGTATCCCGCCGGCCTGCAGCTGCCCTGGACAGGCAGGAAGGGTGTCCAGGCAGTGCCTCTGAGCCTCAGGCCCTCGTGGCTGGGCTGGGCCCCAGAAGTTGCGAGCTAGGCCTGTGTGCAGGGAGGCACGTGGCAGGGAGGGCTGACCCACGCCTGCCTGCTCCAAGGGCAGGCGAGGGCCGGGCTGACGCATCACTTCCTCACCCTGGATCTGCAGCCTTCCCTGTGACTGTGACTGGCGCCCCCTGACCGATGAGGCATCTGAGGGGGGCAGTGACGTGGCTAACCCAGAAGACGGCAGAGCCGAGTGTCCACCTCTGGTCTGCTGAGCTTCTCGAAAGGCCTCTAAAGGGGGGTGTCATTCACCTGTGTGGTGGCCGAGTGCTGCCCCTCGCCATCTGGCTAAGGGCGTTCAGGGCAGCGAGCCTCTGAGAGACGTGGCCAGAAGGGTTGAGAACGTGGATTTGGAGTCCCTTGGCTGTGCCTGCCCCTCCCCGAGCCTCCATCTCCTGGGTCCTGTCTGTGCTCCAGTGTCCTCCGGCCATCGATGACACCCTGGCCTCTGCTCTCCTCCAGCCCATTTGATACCGAGAGCTTCCTGGTGTCGCCCAGCCCCACGGGCAAGTTCTCCGTGGGCAGCAGGAAGGGCTTCTTGTACAACTGGACACCCCCGAGCACCCCCAGCTTCCGGGAGAGATACTACCTGGTGAGTGAGCCTCGCCGGGCAGGGGTGCCGTGGTCGAGCTTGGATCGGGAGTGGGGGGGACTCCCCAGGGGCCAGCACAGGGGGCTTGGCTGAGCAGCAAACTTTGGGCTCAGCCTCCCTTGTTTGGGGGTTATCCTGGGTGTTTTTCTGTACTTTTTCTTTCTCGCAGCCAACCCCTCCATTCTGGGGCCTCTGGACTTGGTCCTGGGCTTGGCTGGTTCTTCCGGATGCCTGGGATGGGGTTCTCTGGATGGTTCTACCACCCCAGCCATGACCTTGGCCTCCAGTCTGTTTTACCCTTTAGTATATGTTTCCAGTAGGTAATACCTTGACACCCTGTACAGTAAAATACCTCGACACCCTGTACAGTAAAATACCTCTTTCCTGTGGCCTCCAGGGACCTGGGTCCCCTCCTTAGCACCAACTACTCTTGTCACCTTCCTCCATATTCCTCCAGAGGTGCTCCGTGCCGTCTGGGAGCAGATGCCTCTTTCCCAGCCTTTCTCCCACAGCAGCCCTTAACCGAGTGATGTACTGGACACTGTCATTCCCAGAGCGCTCCTCATTCTTTGTTTGCACCGTGCAGCATTCCACATTTGACTAAAAATCGCACTTTATTTAACAAGATATTGAGGTTCAGTTATTTGCTGTTACCAACGACGGGGCTGAAAATAACCTGGTACACACGTCATCCTGCATGTGTTCAAGTATCTTCCCAAAGCAGGTGCCCCAGTGAGGGTCCAGGGACAGAGACAAAAACAAGGACATTCTGTCAAGCCCAGAGGGAGGGTGATGCTGAGCTGGATGAACCTGTCTCCCGCCTCTGGACCTTAGGTGCGGAAGGCAGCTTTATATGAGCTGGGCAACTTGTGCATTTAGAGGAAACGTGATTGTCTGGCCAGGGTGGTCCCAGTGTACTTTGGTTGAAAAATCATCTATGGTTAAGAGCATGGACTCTGGAACCAGATGGCCTGGGGTCCAAATTCTGTCTATGCCTTTCATCTGCTGTGTGACCTTGGGCAAGTCATTCAACCTCTCTGGACTCCAATTTCCGTATCAGAGAAATGAGAACAACAGCACCGCCCTGATGGGGCTTTGTAAGGGTTAAATGACTTAGTTAATGAGGAGTGCTTACAAGAATGCCTGGCAAAAACAGATGGTGCTGTCTGAACATCAACCATTATTATTGGTTCGGTTGGTGAGGGGGAGGGGTTCGGGTTTATGTCAGCTCGCCTGGATTAAAACTCTCGCACTTTGATCCTCGCCTGTGTGGCCTGAGGATGAGCCAGTGCCCACCCTCAGGGAGGTGTGGTGATGGTTAAATGAGGTCTGACTCAGAGACTGGGGCTGGAAAGGAGTGCATTAGAGGGGTGATGAGGGATAAGGGCAGAGTGGTGCCAGGCTCTTATCAGCACTTCCGGGCTGCCAGTCACCTTGGTGGACCTCAGTCATCCTGAGAATGTGGGTATGCAGAGCAAGGGTCTGTGGGGGAAGCCCTCTGGGGGCCTCGCTGTGATCCCTGGGGCAGCTGGTGAGGCTGCTCCCGCATCCCCCTCTCCAGTCTGTCCTGCAGCAGCCGGCACAGCAAGCCTTGCTGCTGGACAGGCCGAGGGCCACCTCCATTCTCAGCTGCCTGTCCGACGGTGACCTTCAGGGGCCTGGCCTGCGGAGCCGGAGTCAGGAGCTGCCTGAGATGGACTCCTTTAGCTCCGAGGACCCCCGAGACACTGAGACCAGCACAACAGCATCCGCCTCGGACGTGGGCTTCCTGCCCTTGGCCATTGGCCCCAACACCTCCATTGAAGAGGGGGCCCAGGAGGACCCCCCACCCCTGGGCCTCCTGCCAGAGGTGTTCCACCTGGCGGAAGGCTCATTTGTGGAGCAGCCTGGGTGGAGAAATTTGGGAGTAGAAAGCCTCGACCTGCCACGGGGCTCCCCCTTCTGCAACCACGTGATCCCCGGAGGCCAGGAAGGCCACGATGAAGCAGAAACCGAGGATGGAGTGGATGGGCCCGGGGTGCCCCTCGAGAGGCCCCTGCAGGATGTCCTGGATTTACTGAGGTCCACGGACCCTGCCCCGCCCCAGCTCCGGGAGCTGGAGTACCAGGTCCTCAGCTTCAGGGACCGGCTGAAGGTACGTTTATTCTTTGCTGGGCGCAAGTCCTGCTTTGCTGATGGTGTGACAACTGGGAGTGAGATCCTGGGGCAGGGAGCCTGGGCCAGCATCCTGGCCTCACCCCTGTGTAACCCAGGTGGGCGATGTCTCCTCTCTGGGCCTCAATCTGTTCATCAGTCCAATGGGTGTAACAACGGCTCTCAACGACCTGGGAGGAGGATTATAAGAGGAAGTCGGGGCTCAGTGTGGATAACTTGCTCCACGTCCAGCCAGATCCCAGCCCCATCTCACATCTTCTGACCTGGGTGGGTGGGGCTGCGGCTCAGCTTTAAAATTCCCAATTTGGGGCATTCTCAGGGTCAGAGCTGGCACTGTGGGAGGCCCCTCACAGCCACACACCCCACACCAAAACTTCTCCACAGGGCCCACGACAGGGGCTGTCCTTGGGTGGCTCTCAGAGGTGCTGGCCTGAGCAGGTTATTTCTGTTTTTTTGGTTTACATATAGAGATGTACATAAGCTAAAATGTATACTTATATATATATATATATATATATATATATATATATATATATATATATATACATATGGCACATATATACAGCATATATACATACAGCACCTACTTAGACATCAATTTTTTTTTTGGGCGTGCCCCAAGGCTCGTGGGATCTTAGTTCCCCAACCAGGGATCGAACCCGTGCCCCCTGCAATGGAAGCACGGAGTCCTAACCACTGGACCTCCAGGGAAGTCCCCATACAGCAATTACTTTATGGAACCACTGTCTTTTGTGTTCAGTTCACTGGCACTGAAAGAGTTTAACAGCTCTCTTCAAAATTCGTTTCGGTTATTCCAGCCCTGACCCCTCCCCCAACATTACAGTTCAGCACAGGTGAAAGTTTAATTTTTCACTTTATATCTAGTAACTTTAAAAACACGTTCGCTGTTTACCACTGCTGTGGTCTTTAAAAAGGACCTGCCAGAAAATTTCAAGAAAAAAATTTAAGAAGTAACGTCACCCTTTTTGTATTTCTTAGCGGCGTTAGTATGTAGAACCATTCGGGTCGGTACGCACGCAGCTTCTGCCACATACCTGTATTTTGAAAAATACACTTTGCATAAACAACCTAAAGTAATACTGCAATAGGACGATAATTTTAAACATCTTCGAGGAACTGTTTTTTTTTTTGGGGCAAACCAAGTTAGAACAATACAAATGATTATAGGCGATGGTGTTTAGTTTGACTTTTGCAAGAGAAATTATACACATAGGTATAGGTGTATAAATTCACGTATTTATATTCATGTGTATATGTGAGGATTTAATTTTATACGTGTGTATATATATTTATATACACGCAGTTAATTCTCACTATTCACAGATTCTGTTTTTGCGAATTCATCTACTTGCTAAGGCATGCTCGTGATGCTTTCGTGGTCATTCAGAGGCACGTACAAAGGGGCAAATAACTGGAGTCACCTGATGTGCAAGTTCCCAGCTGAGGCTGAAGGCGATGACACTCTTCCTTCTTTTCTCAGCTCATACTGCACCCAAGTGTCCTTTTCACCGAATATTTAGTGCTACGTTTTCCACATTTCTGTACTTATTTCTGGTGATTTCGCTGTTTGAAACAGCGCCCAAGTGCCAGGCTGAGGTGCTGGCCAGTGTTCCTGACGTGCCTTATGGAGGAAATGTGTGTGTTGGATAAGCTGTGTTCAGGCGTGAGTTAAAATGCCACTGACCTTGGGTTTAGTGTATCAGCGGTACAGTGTCTATATTAAATAAGACGTCTAAGCGGACACACAGAAAACAAGGTTACGTATTGATGGGTTGATGAAAATGTTGACCAGAGGCTCACTCCTCTGCATCTCCCCTGGGAGCAATTGCTCAGTTTCAAATCCACAGATCACGACGTTACACACCGTAACTACCGTGAACAGCAAGAACTGTGTGTGTGCGCATGCGCCTGTGTGTGCGCGCATATATATATGTATATATGTGTATATGTATATATATATATATTTTTTCTATTGGGCAAGGAAATCTCTGCAACTAGTCTTATTCTTCTCTTGTTGCTCAAGGTTTTCTCTTTGGGCTCAACTTTCAGGAGCCCAGTTCTGGCTCTTGGGGCAGCGTCTACTTGGGCTATGCCTTCGGTGCACTTTGTGTGAGACGAGGCCCCTGGGGATGGGAATCAGCCACAGCAGACTTGCCACTGGGAGACTCTGACGACTTGACACCCCCTCCTGCCGCCTCCCCCAGTCAGGGGCTGCCTTAAACTTCCTCTCCTTCCACGTCTCCCCGGGAGAGGAGACACCTGGAACTCAGAGGCTCACCTAGCAGCCTCTGGCCTGGGTTGTTGGGAGTTGTTTGGCCTGACCCACGCCGTATTTAAAAAATAATTTGGAATTAGTTGTCGATAGTTAAAAACTGGGCAGCTCCCCACAAAGTCTAGATTTCCACTTTTTCTTGGAAAACTGAACAATCTGGCAACCTCAGGCCTCACACTCCGGGTGGCAGGTGGCCCTCTTGGGGGAGGGCCCTGCTCTCCAGCTCTCTCCTGTCATTTGCCCTGTCCCTGTGGGTGTTTGTGACCGGTGAGATTTTTCAGATCTGCCCTCCTTCCAGCCGTCATGCCAGGCCTTGTCACAGGCCGTTCGGGAGGGGCCTTGGGGACGCGTCCCCTTGCCCGTCCCTGACGCAGGGGATGGCAGCCCTGCTGAGGGACGGTGACCAGGGCGCCGTTAGGGTGGGTGTGCTGGGCGGGTGGCCGGGCTGCCCTGAGTTCCGGCTGTCCGTCCATCCGTCCGCAGCCCCGCGGAGCCCGCCGGGAGCACGCGTCCGCCGAGAGCCTGATGGAGTACATCCTGGAGAGCTTCTCCTTCCTCAGCGCCCACATCACCCCGCACGAGCTGGCCGTGTTTGGGGGCTCCCAGGGTCCCCGGTGAGTGCGCCCGTCCCAGCGCGGCCCTGGTGACCAGCCTCGGGGCTGGGGTCTCCCACAGCCCGGCCCTGATGTCTGTTTTCTTTATTGTGGCCCCGGCACCGCCCCGCACAGAGCAGGTCCTCCGTGACCACTGAGTGAACGAGGATACCTCAGCCTGGCCCTTAGCCTTCTGCTCCGAGCGATGGGCTTTTTTTTTTTTTTTTTTAATCTTAAAAAATAACAATAGCGCACTCAGTAGGACCTCTGACCTCTGCGGAGCAATCGCCCAAGTGACCCTGCTCCCAGTTCCTTCTGCACAACTGCCCGCCCTCACCTGCGACACCAACTGCGTTCTCGGTGAAGCAGCTCCCACCTGCCCACTCGCACTGGCCTGAGCGCTTCTCCTGCACCCAGTTCAGCAGCACAGAAGCGTGTGAACAGGCCACATTTCTCCTCTCTTCTCACGATCCCATGGGGAGGGTGTGGCATCTCCACCCACCTCAGGGCTCAGGCTCAGCCCCTGCCCGGAGCAGACACAGTGCTGGGTACGCTTGTGTGTCACTCACCCCTCACGGCCCCGAGCTTGGGGTTCCTGCCCCCACTTCACAGATGAATAAACTGAGACTAGGGGAGGCTGACTTATCCAGAGTCACAGAGCTAGGAATTAGTTGGAACCTTAGGCTTCTGCTGCAAATTGCACACCCTGCAAGGTGCGGGGGGGGGCCCCCAATGCCATCCCAGCACCTGTTTTGAGTTGTTGCTACCTTTTGCTGCTTCTCCTTTTCTCTTAGTTTTCTCCTCAGTTTAACTCCATCTCCTTGG
Organism: Delphinapterus leucas; assembly: GCF_059928025.1. Taxonomy (NCBI): domain Eukaryota; kingdom Metazoa; phylum Chordata; class Mammalia; order Artiodactyla; family Monodontidae; genus Delphinapterus; species Delphinapterus leucas. Next base: position 77,652,372 of record NC_143143.1, on the reverse strand, counting down.
GACCTGGAGTTGGCCTCCCTGATCAGAGCTCTCCAGAGAGGGAGGGTTTCCTCTACCCTTGGAGGGAGCTGAACTGCTAACTGAACGGTCACCCAGTTCTTCTCAATTCAACTCAGAAAGGACAAGACTCCACCTCCACCGCCAGCACTGAAAGCGTCGTCCAGGGAGCTCACGGCTGGTGCCCCAGAGCTGGACGTGCTGCTCACGATTCACCTCCGAATCTGCAAAGCGCTGCTGCAGGTGGGTGAGGAATGGGGGAGGGTGGGGTGGAGTCGGGGTGGGGTGGCAGGTTCAAAGCGGGGGTGATGGTGGTGGTGCTGGTGAATAGTCATGGGGTCCTTATACAGCCCAAGCCCTAAACCGAAGGCAGTGGTTGTGTCTCTTTGAGTGGCAGATGCCAAGACTCCAATCCAAACTGGCTCAGCCGAAAAGAAATTTTTTGGCTCATAGGATTGAAAGGCCCAGAGGTGAGCTTCAGGCCCAGCTGGATCCAGGGTTTCAAACGTTATCATGACTGAGTCTTTCCCTCTCTCAGCTCTGCTTTCCTGTGTTGGTTGGCTTCATTTTCTGGCAGGCTGGCTCCTTCCGGTGGCAAAGGTGGCTCCTGGCAGCTCCAGCCTGCATCCTATCGTCTCTACCCCTTTTAGCAAAGGAGGAATCCCCAAATGACAGTCAGGGAGCTACCATCGGGATAGAAGAAAGGATGGGCACAGGGCAGGTGGGCGCCACAGGCATGGTGGTTGACCTCAGAGGGCATGTTCTGTGCTAACCCGGAGCATCATGGGTTGCTTCCCAGAAACTGGACTCTCCTAACTTGTCGAAGATGGTCCAGGAGTGCCTTCTGGAAGAAGCTGCACAGCAAAAACAGATTCTGGAGACGCTTTCTGTGCTTGATTTTGAGAAGGTCAGCAAGGCGACATGCATTGAAGAGAGTAAGTGCCTGTCCTCCATCCACGGACTGCCCGTGTGCGTGGCAGGAAGTGATGAGGATGAAAGCCCAGGGGGCCTCCTCTCCCTTCCCAACACCCAGAGTTAAATGGAGCCCAGGGGACATGAGTGGGGGCAGCGGCTGGGATCAGACACACACTGTGGGGTGGGAAGGGAGGCCCGCTAGCCTCGGTCAGCTGTGTGACTCTGGGCAAACGATTCACCTCTCTGAGCCTCAGCTTCCCCATCTGTATAGGGGAGGCCGCTGGGTAGCTGTCAGTGAAGGAACCCCAGGAGACATTCAGGGTATACAGTGTGCGGTCAAACAGTAGCTGTGACCCCAGTTCTGCCTCTGCCCCCTCCATGGGACTTCCCCTTGTCCATGAGAGGCTGGTGACAGCAGCAGCCCCAGGGTTGTCGTGAGGGCTGCACGTGGTGACCCAGATGAGGTGCTCACAGCCGAAGCTGCTTGTCTCTGCGGGTCACAATGGGACGTGGGAAAGGGACTCTGCATTAGGCCAGGCCATCCCTCCTCCCCGACCTCTCAGGGCCTAGTGGAAGGACATCTCTGGGCTTCCTCACTGCCTGCTGTTCCCCACCGCCAGTCAGGCTTCTGAGCCTGGGCTTTCAGTCATCCCGCAGGCCACGCGGAGGAAGGGGTGCCTGAAGCTGTGGAGAGGCTGCACGGAGCCCGGCGCGGTCCTGTCCTGCCCTGGTACAGTGCTGCTGGACCAGCTCAAGAAGACGTTCCTGCACAGAGTCAGAGGGAAATACCCGGGACAACTGGAAATAGGTAGCCCCCTGCCTGTGCCCACCCGCCTCAGAAATGCTTTGTGGATCCTCTGGGGCCTTCAGCATTGCCTCGGCAAGCCTCCTTGTAGCCCCATCTCCACCTCTGCGAACGCCTTCTCGGCATGAAGTGGAGGCCTTTCTGAAATTGACAAGGCATCTCCTTTTCCTGGGGAGAGGAGGGAGGAGTCCGTGAAGCCGGGAGGCTGCAAACGTTAGTGGGCTCGTGCACCTTTCTGATTCCATGGCTTCCACCAGAACCTTAGAGGGGTTGAGAAGGAGCCTTTATGGGAAGGTAGGCAGGACTTTACCTGCCCCATAGCGGTGTCTTGAATCTTGGCTGGACTCTTTCCCAGAATGCAGAGCTGCAGCACTTTTCTCTGTTGACAACTGAAGGGTGACATACTCCAGGCAGTGGCTCTGGGCCTTAAGCAGTTCTAACCACCTGCATATTCCCAGGCCCCAGCTCTGTGATTCACATCGAGGGGCGGGTGGGGCCCAGGGCACATGGATGCACCGCAAGACTCCCAACTCGGGCCTGTGGGCCTTAGCTAGAGCACGCCCCACGGAGGCGCAGGGGGCGCAGGGAGGGATACCCACCCACACGCCATCAGAGAGCCTTTAAAGTGACCCGGCCGTGGCCGGCTGAGCGGCGCCAAGGGGGCGGGGTCTCGGCCTCCCCTCACGTCGTGTCTGTGTGTTGCCAGTGTGCCGCAGGCTCCTGGAGCAGGTGGTCAGCTGCGGCGGGCTGCTGCCCAGAGCCGAGCTCCCTGAAGAACAGACCATCACCTGGTTCCAGTTTCACAGCTACCTGCGGAGGCAGAGTGTCTCCGACCTGGAGAAGCACTTCGCTCAGCTCACCAAGGAAGGTAGGGGCTGGGGTGGGGGGCACATGGCCTCAAAGCAACACACTGACGACAAAGGAGTGTCCATCGTGGAGACCTCTGTCTCGGCTCGGCTCTGGGAAGCCAGTGTTTCAGAATCACTGTGTCTTTCTCCTCCAGCTGTTCTTTCGAGAACCAGATTTAATTAGATTCTGCATTCAGCCCACGCAGAAATGAGCTCCCAGGGCAGGAGGCTTTCCAAAGCACAGAGCAGAGGTCAGAACTGGACAGGAGGGCTATTGCTGGGCTGGCTGGAGTCCCTGAAGTATGGACCTGGGGTTTATTCATTTTCAGGGTGTATTTGATCCCTTGCTAGAAAGCCTTCCTGGAGATTCCAGGAGGCCCCCTTTGAGACCAATCCAGACTGTCCACTTGGTGATCACACGGGCTTGTCCTGGGATTTGCTTCTCCTTGGCTAATGCACGAGCCACAGCTGTCCAGCCCGGCACAATCAGAGGGGACCCCGGGCCTCCTTTTTTCTGTCTCTTGTAGTAACACTCTTTGAGGAGCTGCAGTGCGTGGGCCAGGCCAAGACAGTCAGGAAGCTGAAGGGGAAGCAGCTGGGCCAGCTCCAGCCCCTGCCCCAGACGTTGAGGGCCTGGGCGCTGCTCCAGCTGGACGGGACCCCACGGGTGTGCAGGGCGGCCAGTGCTCGCTTGGCCAGCGCAGCCAAGAACAAGAGCTTTCGGGAAAAGGTACGGTGTGGGAGGCGGCAGCCCCTGGCTGCAGGTGTGTGAGTTGGGGGGAGGTGGAGGGAGGTAGGCTTCCTCTCGGAAAAACAGGGAGCAGTGAGTGACTGGGGGCTGCATCTGCAGCCGGTATGTTGGTGCAGAGATACTCCAGACATGAACACAGCCTTCCGCAAGCCCTCACCACTGGCAGCAGCCAGCCAGCCCTGGGGAGGGAGCTGGCGTTGCCAGGCGATCAATGGTTAGCAGCATGCCACGTGCTCACCACCTCATTCAGCTCAGTGTTTCTAAAGCACCTTATCTATTCGGTCTCTGAGATGTCACCTGCACGTAGAATGTCTCTTAGAATTCTGACAGTCACCCTCATTTACTTTCAACTAATGTGTGTGGCTGGCTGTTTCGTTGTGCTCGGTTCACTTGAAAACCAAGAGATTGGACCCCTCTGCCTTTTAGGTTCCTGAACACCTGTGACTCTTCTAGATTTCGGGTACCAGCCCCCGTGGTGGGAGAAGGGCAACACTGGGGCCTTGGTCTCGGGCTCACCCAAGTGCCAGGCACATCCCCACTGGCCCCTCCCCCGTGCTTAACAGCCCTTACAACAATTTTGCAAAGCAGTTGACAGCTTTCTTTTCCAGCTGAACCGACTTGGCCACATGGTCATGTGACTGACGGGGCGGGGCCAGAGCTGTGACTGGAGAAGAGTGAGGAAAGGAAGAGATGCTTTTCCTTCTGGCCAAGGCAGCAGCCTCACCGAGGCTCCCTCTGTGTTCACTTCTTTCTGCTGTCCCCGCTGGACAGTGGGTTTCTCTGATTCAGCATTTTTTTTTTTTTTTGCGGTACGCGGGCCTCTCGTTGTGGCCTCTCCCGTTGTGGAGCACAGGCTCCGGACGCGCAGGCTCAGCGGCCATGGCTCACGGGCCCAGCCGCTCCGCGGCATGTGGGATCTTCCCGGACCGGGGCACGAACCCGCGTCCCCTGCATCGGCAGGCGGACTCTCAACCACCGCGCCACCAGGGAAGCCCTCTGAGTCAGCTTTTTATCTAGATGGCAGTTTCAGAACGCGTTTTGTAAACAGTACTAGAGAAAAAGAGTTTTCTTATGTCGTGACCCTCAGCCCAGGGACCAGCGTTTTTAGATAAATTGAATGCCGTAGCCTACAACTCGACACTGCACACCTGCTGTCAGCACTCGGGGGATGAGCCGTGGGCACCGTGGACTTTGCTGTCACCAGCCTCCCATTCACAGTAACCTCATTTCCTAGGCTTTGCTCTTCTACACCAACACCCTGACCGAGAACGATGCAAAACTCCAGGAAGCTGCGTGCGTGGCGCTAAAACATCTCAGGGTGAGTTTAACCCGTCCTTGGTGGGGATAGAGGGAAGCCTGCTTGTGGTTAATGCTGAAGTTAGTTCATTTCAAAATGATCCCACTGGGACCGAAAGAAAGAAAATCACTGCCAGTGAAGAAGCACCGTAAAGAGCTGGTTGTAGAGGAACAGCCACCAGCTCCAGCAGCAGAAGCTCTGATGGCAGAGGTCCCTCGGAAACAGTGCCCGTTTGCTCTGGCTTGGTGTGAACAAGCAGGTGGCCCCAGAGACTCACTTTTGAGCTTTTGGATTATATGGTTTAATATCCTCAATGAAAAACGTTCTAAGATCACAATAAGCTCATTGTAGAAAAAAGAGAGTGTAAAAATACAGCAATGCAAAAATTATCCATCCTAATTCTTGAGCATCTCTGTGCATAAAGCTTTTAAAATTTACATGGAATTCTGAATTACTTCCTTAGGCTAGACTTAGTGTTATCCCAGGACCAGAGAATGCATTGATAAATGTTTTTGAGACTCATGATACCACACACCCATTTACACTCCCAAAAGCAGACAGGAGGGGATGCCCGTTTTACCTCAATCTCATCTTCATTTGTAACCCTTATTTAAATAAAAAAATCATTGCCATTCTGCTAGATGAAAAATGGTCCAATACAGACTAAATTCATTCTGGAATGAACCGGCAGGAAATTCTACAAGGACCATCTGGTTATAATCAAATAACCAGTGAGTGTTAGGGTGCCCACTAGGGGGAGCTAAAGTGCACTCTGGTCCTTGGCCCTGGAGGTGATCAGGTGGTCAGCTGTGCCTGAACCAGGTCAGACCTCCTCTCCTGGTCTGACCAGGAGGGCAGAAGAAGACGGGGTAGAATGGTCCAGGAGAAAGCAGGTGTTCTCATTTCCAACACGGGCCTTTCCAAAGGTGTCAGGATTGAAAACATGAGATGCTGCCAGTGGCACTTTGATGAACCTGAGGCCACAGGAGAAACCTGGAAGCCTTTGGAGAAGGAAGGGGCTGAAGCCGCAGAGACCATGCTAGGGCTGGTCCTGCAGGGTTTATAAAAGTGGATACCTGTTCCTTAAAATGCCCCCTAATGGTCCCCCTTTCCCCCAACCTCAAACAGGGCATCGAAAGCATTGATCAGATTGCCCGCCTGTGCCAGTCTGACGTGGAGGCCGTGCGAGCGGCAGCCCGGGAAACCACGCTGTCATTTGGTAACGTACAGCATCCAGCGTTTCGAAGTGCAGTGGGGTTGCTGGGGCCCGTAGAAAGGTTGTGCCAGAGAGGCCACAGCCAGCTCTCACGTGACGCAAAATAGCACACGGGACGGGCACCGTTAGCAACCTGTTTGACTGCATTTGGCCAAGGCCGGTTTCCTTTATGGCCGAGGTGGCCGTTTACGACCCTTGGGAATGAAAGCCAGATGCGAGGCAGGATTAAGGTTCAGCGGGCTCTGTCTTGGACAAAGGGACGAGTCCCTGGGGTCCACGTGAGCCAGTCCCAAAGGCTCCCCACCCCCTACCCTTTACAGCAGCACCGGAGGCCTAGGCGTCTGGAAGTACTAAGGCCACCTTGGCTCACCAGTGTAGGAAAGAGCGAAGTGGGGAGACAACCCAGTGACAGATGACCTTAATATTTCAGGTGAAAAAGGACGCTTAGCTTTTGAGAAGATGGACAAACTTTGCTCAGAACAAAGAGACGAAGCCTTTGGCCAGGAGGCAGATGTTGAAATCACAATATTTTAAAAAGCCTCAGCTAATGAGCCCAAATCCGGCACCTTTGTTTTTGCTGCTGCCCGGCCTCGACACAGGGAGGGCTTCGGGTGGAGGTACACGGTGCGCTCTCCTAAGAGCGTGAACTGGCCAGAGCTGCTCCCGGACTCTGGGCCAGTTACGAAGCCCCAGGGCACAAGTGGGACTTCTATACGGGAGCAGAACAAGGGGCTGCACGGCACTTAGAGGGCTGCACTTCAGTCAATCAGCCTTTGGCTTTGAGAATCGGCCTGACCTTCCCCGGGGGCAGAGCCGGGTCAGTGCCAGCCAGCCACGTCACGAAGGGGCCGAGGCCAGGCAGGCGGAGGCCTGGAATCAGCAGGTCAGCTGGCTCAGCACTTCTGGTTCACTAAAGACTGGGACTGAGGAGGCGAGCAGACCGAGCGTCCCTGCTGAGGACAGAACTCGAGTCGTTCCCACAGCAGCAGGTGTCACTGTGGGGAGGGCAGAGCCAGGGTTTCGACGGTTCGCCCCCTCAGCCCGAGCTGCAGCCCAAGCGCCACAGGGGAGCCGGCTGGCGGCCTGCTGACCGTGGGCCTTATTTTCACTGTGGTTCAACAGCACAAAGGAAACAAGAACATGCCGTCAGCCGAGAAGTCTTGAGTGCCATTTGCTTTGACCTCACTCATCAGAATGGAATCCATTTTCTGAAGCAAGTCAACTTAGGGCTTATTAAATAAATTGCTTCAGAAGCCATAAGCTAGTTTGAAGAAAGATTTTACTGAACATCATGTTTAAAGAAGGAAAATTAATTTCCTATTTAAGTCTATTAAAACACCCAGACGTGTCCTGGGCTGTTTCTGGGTTAAGAATGTAGAGGTACCCTGGGGTCTGGATGTGGTATCAACAATGGCATTGGAAAGCTCTGTAACTTAAACATGCTCATTTACATTTCCTGTATATATTCTGTGCTTTTTGGTTTAACTCAGTATTTATTTGCCTTGTCCATATGTTGTTTTCTGAAATTACAATTAAAATAACTTTTTATTGGTGTTCCACTCTACCTGAAAAAAGTGGAGGGTAGTGGTTGTTTTCTGGAATATCCTGAGGGAAGAAGCCATCCCTGCTGTCCCTCAGTGCTCTCTTTCCAACGTGACATAGACGCAGGGGTAGAGGAGGGCGGCCTCAGGGCAGGGCTGCCCCTTGGGCTCTCCACGTGCTCTCTGAGGCTCCCGGAGTCCCCTCTCCTTACAGACACCAGGCGGCGTGGCCCTTCTCTGGCCGTGGGCCCTGATTTCTGCTTAGTTACACATTTAGTTATTTTTTTCCACATTGGCATTCCTCCTCTTCATGGACGCTTAGATGTCTTTTTTTTTTTTTTTGTATCTGAAAACGATTGGGGTGACGACAGTGGGTGTGACGCCACCACCCAGGTCCCCACTGTCCTTGCTGGGTGTTGTGTGGTCACATGACCACAGACGTTGTTTCTGGGTTCCATGGATGTTGCTGAGAGGCCACAGCATAAACAGTTTACTCAGCAGCCAGCTTTGAAACAGTCATAAAACCTTGAAAGATATAAGGGAATTCTTGGTAGTATTTCTGCAACATCGTGCAAGTCTGAAATTATTTCAGAACAAGAAGTTGAAAAATCACTTTAGGGGAGACTTACATTTAATTTTGTACACGAAAGGAAGACTACACGAATTGTTTATACTTCACTGTTACCTCTCAGTGTCAGTCTCCACTGATGTGTCAGTTCCACATCAAATGTGACTCGGCAGAGGTGCTGAGACATGGCCACCGTCGTGTCTTACAGGCAGCCGGCTAAGGGACACACGTTCTTGAGGTCTGAGCAGTTCTTCAAACAACCTTTATAAATTCATTAAGTTATCCAAGGGCCCTAACACTTGAAAAGGTGAGTTTTGTTGTTGTTGCTGAAATGGGTTGAGGCCTGAAGCGCTGAATAAACACAAGGCAGGGAAAGTGCCCCCAGCCCAGAGGCACCCACGACTCCAGGAGGCCGCCATCGTAATCCTCAGATGCGGAAAAACTATAACCCCTCTTGACTGCCAACATCTGCTTCACATCAGCAGGGATGGAAAGAAAACAGAAGTTGCCCAGCCTGGTTTAGGCCTATTAAGCAAAGAAATGGGAGGCACCCCAAAGCCATGTTCTTTAGAAAAAATTTTTTATTGTTGCAACTAAAATGCAAACCCATCATTTATATGGCAAGTTGGAAAACTGTACAGTTTGACAGTTCTGTGAGGTCACAGAAGACCCTGAGACGCGCCCCCCCCGCCCCCCCATCATGCATCCATGTATACACACACCTGAAAAGGTATCATACCAAAACACCTCGCTTTTTTTTGTTTGTTTTTATTTTTGTAAAAATGGTTTATTCTATGGCCATCGTAAAAAATAATGACCTGATGAGTAAATATTGGCTTAAGGCATATAGCAGAGCAGCTCGCTACTTCTCTAACATACGTGTGACAAGATGGAGAACCATCTGTTTTCCAAGGATAGGAGGTTAAACCAGTATATCCATTTTGAAATGCTACTATATATACACACCAAACTACTACATACATATACAGGACTTAAAATAACAAACAAGCCCAACTCAAAAATGCTTACAGCCTGGCACCTCAGTCTTATCCACACCTCACCAAGGCTCTGCGGGGCGATGCCTCAAATGTTCCCACCACAGACTTTCTCTGCACGAGCTTCTAACACGTGAAAGGCAAAATGTGAAAATGCTGGCAGAAGAGCAGCCCGTGAGCTATAGCTGCCTTTTTTTTTTCTTGTTAAAAAAGCCACTTAACGTGGAGGTCTTAAGTTCCCCTCGCAGGAAGAGTCATGAGCACCATCAGTCCCCAGGGTTCAAGGGCAGGGCAGACGCCTCTCTCAGCAAGGCCCCCGGACCTGAAGGGCCACAGGCTGGCTCGAAGGGACCGTCGTCCAGGCTGTTTCAAGAAGTGTGGTTTCCAACAGTCGCCTTGGTTCCAGATCACGGTCCGCTCAAGAAGAGTGTGAACTTGGCACAGTGGAGGCTGACCCCAAAGGTGTGTGTGTCGTGGGGGACCTGCCTGTCTAAGTGTCCAGAGCGCGAGGTGTGACTATGGCTTCCCACACCCTTGGAATGTCTGAGTTACAGTGGGGCCCAGCTGGACCAGGACAGGCTGGGCCTCACTAGAAGTCACCAGAGTGTCATGCCAGGAATTGGGCAAATATGTTACTGGACATCACTCCGCTGCCGAATGGCAATGATTTCAGCAACGGTCTTAGGAACCAGAGCCACGTAATGCTCAGCTCATGCAAAGGTAGACTGGACTTGTACACGGAGCGCATCAGTAAGCAGAGATCTAAGGATTTCAAGCACGTGGTATTTGATCGGGACACAAGAAGACCGTACGTGCATCCTAATACACACAGGGAGAGTGGTGACCGAGATCGAGGTTCGAACAGACAACTGGGGAGGGGAGGAACCGGGACAAAGTAATCTCACGCCATGTGTCTTAAATAGCCAAGTGTTCATTATATATTATCCCCTTGTTCTATAAACATAGGCAAACCTCTTCTCGTGTTACCCAATGAAATCACGACTGCTTACAACCGTCCTCCTTCCTAGTACTGGTCTGACGCAGCAGGCTCACGGCAAAGTCCTCCGTTCCCAGCGCTACCTGAGGGTTTATTATTGTACTTTTTGATAAAGCCCTTGGTGCAAGGCTGACATCAAAAAACGTTAACACATTATTGGTTTATGAAGATGCTAGTGCACTGTGGATGCCTTCAGGAGAAAAGAATTAAAAAATAAATATGGAGTGGAGAGGCTCACTACACGCCGTCTCCAGGGAGGGCTGCGGGAAGGATGTCGCTTGCCGCCTGCCAGGGACGCGCCGAGGGGGCACCATGTGAGGCTCGCCCCTCCACCCGCACAGGCTGCCTTGCTCTGCGCCACCAGCCCAGCGCCCTCTGTGCCCTCTTCAAAAAATGGGTTGTGGGTCTGGTATTCAGAGGAAGGCGAAGGAGAGAAAAGTAGCAGGATGGAGGTGAGGCCAACCGCCCGGGGAGGGGGGCTTTAGTGCAGAACCGACGTCCGTCGGGGCGCGGAGGGCTACGCTGTCCAACGGCCCTCGCCTACGGCGGCTGCCTGCTAGGCGGCTGCGGGCTCTACGGGCAGGGGCGGACCGTGGGTGGAGGCAGGTCAGATTGTGTGTGGCTGTCGAGCAGGAACTAGGATGAAACCAAACGCTTTCAGAGGAGCCCGGCCCTGCCCCCACAGAGCTGCGGACTCGTGCAACACCTCGGCCGCCCGGGCCACTCCAGCCCCCGTGAAGGGGGTTTTGGTTATTATTATTATTTTTTACAACAGCTCCCCCTTCCCAAAATCACCCCCGAGGAAAAAGCTGTCTGCACGTTGCTAAACCATCGGATGCGCTCAAAGGTGGTTGCTTAGAAAGAGGTAAAATATTTAAAATCATTAAAAGAAAAAACAGAAGTCTCGTGAGGTGATTTCCACGACCAGAGATTTGAGGCTAATCCTCACTCTTCTCCGTAACTTTAACGGCAACACATTCTAACGTGTGGATTTCTACTGAAATGGCATTTATATTCCAAGCAAAGTGGAAACTGCTCCTTCTGGATCTCAATGGCTGGGTGAAAAGCCGGTGGCCACCCTGTGGTGACCTCTGACCCTGAGGCAGGGGCCCTGAGGAACCCTGTTTATGGGGATGGAGCAATGGGGGCAGGACGTGCGCAAGACGGCTGTAACGCGAGGGGGCCGGTGGAGGAGCGGACAACGGGAAGCCAGCGGGACACCCTGAGCAAAAGCAGAAGCCGGGTTCTGTTTTCTAGAGACGGCCTTTTGTTGTTTTTCTTCTTAAAACGGGAAAGCTCGCAGGCACTGTCCCGGCTCAGTGCGCGCTCAGCAGAGGAAGCGCCTGAGCGAGACGATGTCCAAAACCCTCAAACCCTCTCCTCCAAAGGACTTTACATTCGCAAAAGTGTGGGAGTCTTTCCCTGGGAAATCAAATAAAAATTGTGTATCTGGTTACACCACCTAAGGGTACAAGAAAGTTTCGTAAGTGCCTAGTCTTTTTTTTTTTCCCAGAAATAACAAAAAGCTGCTTTTTATAAAGGTTAAAAACAACAATGTGTTGTAATTCTATTACTTTTTTTTCAAAAACAAATGAACAAAAAAAGAAAAAAGAAAAAAGAGAGAGAGACGTATTTGGCATTTTGTCTACTTACTCCTGAATAGGTTAAGGCCCTGAGATTAGACTCTTCTATTCTTGGGACCACAGGGCTCCTTAAGACCCCGGTGCATCAATCCTCAATTCTCTCTCGTTAGCCCTTCACAGTCCCAGACTTTGAAAACCTTTGATCTGTTTCTTCTGAGGCTGGCTCAGAGGCTCCCGCAGCACTGAGCGCTACCGCCGGGCTGGCGGCCAGGGCTTGCTGTACACGCGGTCTGGCCAGCACGTCCGTCAGTGAAAACATACCCTGTAGCAGAGGTACGCGCCGGCTGTGAGGACCGTGGCCACGCACACGTTGACCAGGAAGGGCTTCCAGTGAGTCGGCGCCTGGTCCTTCTCCTCCTTGGGTGGCGATGGCTCCCCCTGGGCGGGACCTGCCCCCGCGACCCGCCTCCGGACTTCAGTGTCTTGACTCGCGCTGAGGAATGAGGGGGGCAGAGGGGGGCAGAGTCGGGTTACTCACTCGGGAAAACAATGGCAAGGATGCTATTACTCCCGGAGGAATTCTAGGAAAAAATGAGCCACGTGGAAGCAGAGCCTGCTGATGCTGGAACTGGCCGGAGGCCCGCCTGTCACCGCCTCCCTCCCAGCGCCCGACAGCAGGGCCAGGGTGGGGTTCCGGAGACCCGCGGACTCCTCAGTGACGGGGCTGGGTAAGGGTCTGAGGGGCAGTACAGCCCCTGGGGCCGCTTGTAGAATGTTCCCCTTCAGATCAGGGAAGGTAACAGTGTGGCCACAGGCTTCCCTTCCACTCCCTCCCCGGGGCCTGACAGACGTGGACACACAGAGGCCTTTGCTGCTGCTGACATGCGGACACCACACATCTGCAGTGCTGACCCTCTGCCCTCCCCGCTGCACGCCCAGCCAGTCCTGCCAGCAGGCCCACTTCCCAGGTGTCCCGTGTGCAGTCAGTTGACTACCTTGCTGGGGGCGAGCCAGAGCCACCCTGTAGGGCTGTCCCAGGAGAGGCCAGCAGAGGCTGTGGGCCTGGGTGCAGCCAGACCCTGCCTCTCCCCTCCCCACCTCTCCCAGGCTGTTGCTCTCCCACCCTTGCGTCCATCGAGGCGGCCCTGGCCACAGGAAGTCCTGCCTCCCACAGGCCTCTCCACGGCCCTGCTGCCCCAGCAGCCTCCCGCGTGACTGGCAGGACCATCCGGGGGCACCGCCTCCCCAGGAGACAGGAGGAGGCTGCACGAAGCACCCTTCTCGGCGCCCACCCGGTGAGGCCCCAGCCGCAGGGCTGAGGCCTGTGTGCACGTGGGCTCCCCGCCCTCCCCGGTGCCCAGAGGCGCATAGGTTCTTGGTCCCACTCCATTCTTTTCCTGGAATTCTCTGGCTTTCAGCTTCCCAAATCCACACTTCCCTGCTCACCACCTTCACCCACAGAATGTGAAAGGCACCTTTCTCTCCATTGTCTTCATGAATAAAGAAACAGGACCAATGACACAAATTTGACCCAGTCACGTGCCAGCTCCCATCCCTCTCATCCTCGGCCCTCGGCGAGCCCTCAGAGGGAGCACGCCAGCCCACCCTGAGAGTGTCAACAGAGGCCCTGGGAACCGGGGCACAGTCGCACTTGTTCAGCACCTGCTCTGGGAGGCCCCGCTGGACAAGTGTCTCTCGAGCCCCAGAACCAGACCCGGTGTTCCTGTGATGAGGGCCAGTTGCACGAAAGGCCCTGGGGAGTAGGTTCATGGGCCAGGACTGGGACCTGGACACCAGCATTTAGCAAAGTGCCCGGGGAAGATTTTGATGATCAGTTTAGCCAGAGGCCCCGGTGGGGCACACACTGTGTGTGACCTGCTTTCTCATGCATGACCGTTCCAGTGTCCGGCCGTAACAATCCACACCCTGATCCCATTCTTTAACAGCTGCAGAATATCCAACACCCCGGGAGAAAGCACGACTTATCTAATCCCTGGATACACAATCAGCTCATCTCTAGATTTTCACCATTAGAAATAATGCCACCACGAACACCTCTACCTGTACATCTCTGCACACCTGCTTGAGAACTCCTGCTGGCTGAGTTTCTAGGTGTAGACAAACGTGGGGTCAAAGTGTGCACCAATCTTAAACTGCCCTCCAAAAATGCAGGCACCAAGGGCACTGCCTCCACGGTCTCAGGCTCGGGCTAACCCCCGTTCATCCTTCAAGCTTGTGCACGATGCCACCTCCTGCTGGCAGCCTTCCTTGACCACCCAGGGAAGGTTGGGTGTCTCCTCTCTAAGGCTGACCCCCTCAGCGTGCACCTCCATCACATCCCTGTCCATGGGCCACCACCACAATCTACTGCTCCCTTGCCAGTAAGATGGTCTAGAACACAGACCAGGGGCCCCAGTCTAGTTATCTTGGGGTTTCACATGCATCAGTAGGTGCTCAGTAATCTTTGTCAAACTGTAAGGAAGCAAAACGGCAATCAACTCAATCAAGACCACATGAAAAGGGGGACTTCCCTGGTGGTCCAGTGGTAAAGAATCCGCCTTACAATGCAGGGGATGCGGGTTCGATCCCTGGTGAGGCAACTAAGATCCGACATGCTGCGGGGCAACTAAGCCCACACGCCACAACTACTGAGCTCTCGCACCTCAACTAGAGCCCGCGTGCCCTGGAGCCTGCGCGCCAGAACTAGAGAAGAGGAAACCCGCACGCCACAACTAGAGAGGAGCCCACACACCTCAACGAGGATCCCGCGTGCCACAACTAAGACCCAATGCAGCCAAAAATAAATAAATAAACAATAAACAAATCTTAAAAAAAAAAGACTACATGAAAAGGTTAAGTACCCCAAGACCATTCTGGGGGCTGAAGGTACGTGGCCAAGCCTGGATATCAGTTTCAGGACCGGCCTGAAGTCCAGGGCAGGCTTCTGTCTTCTGTCGCTGTCATCACCGGGCTGGAAGACCTGATCAGTCGCACCAGACCCCTGATTCCAACAAGCACCACCAGGTGGTGCTAGATCCCCGCTAAAGTCAGTCACTTCCCCGGGCCAACCTGTGGCTCAGTCAGAGGCTCCTCCAGCTGGGGGAGGAGCAGGGACGGTCCAGGGGCCTGTTCCTCAAGAACACAGAAGCACCGTTTGCCAAGAGGAGGCTGGGTCCACAGGGTTTCAATATCAATATGTATTTCTGGAAGAGAAGGCCATTTCCCCTCGCCCCCAGTAAGCCAGGAGCCTCTCACATTACCTTTCCAGGCTGCAGGGGGCGTTTAAGAGGGTTCTGGTTTCTTCCTTGACGGGGCCGTCTTCTTTAACCTCCTCAGTCTCAGCTGTCACCCACTGGTGGTTTGCGAAGAACTCCTTGCACTTCCCATTGTGTGGCTCCAGGATTCGTTTGGGAGGCCGGGGAGGTGGGGGGATGTGCTCGGGTGGAGGCTCCAGGTCCTCGTGGGAGAGCTCTTTCCATTGTTCCTTGAAAAAGCAGCAAGAGGAAGTCCCGTGAGATTTCACATTTGGCTGATCTGTCAGGAAACCTGCTCCCCTCTAAGTGAGCAGAGGTGAGGGGCCCTCTCAGCTTCTCGGGTCTCCAGCCATGTCCTTGGAAGATGAGATCTTATGAAAATAAAGTCTATTCTCCCTATTAATGATCTCTATGTGAGCACTTCAAAGGCAGAAATTGGAACATGGTGAAACCTTCCACAACTTTTTAGCTATTTAAACACGAAGCCTAGCTATTTCCTCTGACCCAGGATACTGTTTCAACGTTTACAATGAACAGCCTCCTTCTTTACAGGCAAAAATTTAAAACCAACACACCTGGATTAAAGCAAAAGCACTGCTGACCTGTACTGAAGAGTCTCCCATGATGAACTTGGCGCCTTCGATCACAGCCAGGTAGGAGAAACGGAGCTGGTCTGCTGTCTGGATCAGTCCCATCCGAAATTTCCGCATTTCTAACAGAACTTTCTTGATATCAACAGAAGAAGGGTCTTTCCTTTTGTCCATCTGAAAGCCAGAGAGGAGACACAGCTCAGTGAGGTCCGAGCCTCAAGTACAATGTGACTGTATATGTCCTGGAGCATGCCAGTTCCTATTCAGGAAAAGTCATAGCGAGGAAGGCAGAATTCTAGAAAATGTGGCAAAATTGGGACCATTTGAGCACAGGGGCAAAATGAGAGGGAAGGGGATTCTCTGGATCTTCCTGGCTTCCACATTAAAATTAAGGGCCTCCCTTCAAACGAAGCTATTTAGGGTAAAGCTCCTTTCATGGGAAGGAAGCTATTAAAAAGTGAAGAGCAAAGCTAGTTTATTGCAGAGACAGTTAACAGAGAAGCTGTGGCTGGGCCAGACTGGAGGTTAAAATGTGCTCCCTTCTCTTCTCGGGGTATTTAAGGGCCTTCTTACCAGCAAGAGGCAGGTGTCAGCCAGACAGAAGGTCCCCGATCTGCCAATGCCAGCACTGCAGTGCACCACAATGGGGCCGTACTCCATGCTGAGCGACCCCGACTCGCGGACTTTGAAAAGAAAGTTCAGAAACGAGGCTGGCGATTCAGGGACTCCAAAGTCAGGCCACGTGGTATAATGGAAATGCAAGATCTCTCGAGTTTCTTGAGACTGGAAGAGAAATATACTCATGACGATTCTAAGAGAATCACCTGTACAGAAATCATTAATTCCAAGTAAGCATGAAGTGCCTTTCCACCCACCTAACTCCAAGAGTAGCCTTAACTCTCAGATTTTTCTCCCTGGGTCCACAAACCCAGTGAACAAATACCAAGCCCCGAGTGGACCCCAGGTTGCTCCTGCTTCAACTGCCCCTCCTTTAGGATGGAACAGTCTTGCCCACAAGAGCCCTTGTCTCCAATGTTCCTCTCACTTCTGCCGTCTTCATGATTACAACCGATTTCTATCCGCCCCACAACTCAAAATGATGCTTCGCTGCCACCCACAGCAATCTTGTCATCAAAGGCCTCGGGGTTTCACATGAAAGAGTGGAAATGTAACTGCACGTGTGGGGCACCAGCTCTGGGAAACTCGGGGCTTTCCTTACAGGACTATCTGGATGCCTCAGAGAATTGTCATTTTACAGAAAAAAGTTACCAACTCAGTCTCCAAAGACAGGAGGCTCCCACGTGTGGCTCAATATCCAGCTGAACAGACGGTCCACGATGAGGAGGAGGATGCTGACAAGACCAGCTGCACTGGCCCCACAAGCGGAGCGCTTACCGCGTTCCAGCGTGGGCACGAGAGCTCACTGGGTTCTCACAGCAATCCCTCGAGGCACGTAGTCCCGTTACTCCCATTTTCCAGATCAGAAGACTGAGGCTTGGCAGCTAACCCTCCATTAAGTGGGCGAGCAGGAGTTTAAATCTAAGCTTGCTTGACTCCAGAGCCCGCTGCAGGAGCTCTTGAAAGGAGGACCCTGGCCCTTGTCTCCTAGCCCAATCTGCTCGCTGTGGAACAGAAAGAACGGCCTCTGGTGCTGTTTCCAGCTCCGCTCCTTCCTCTGAGCCTCTGAGGCTCCGCTCCCAGGGCGGACAACTGGTCGCCAGGAGCAATGATCTAAATGTAGTCCTTGCTGAGGAGAGCACCCAGATTATACTAAGGTAAGAGCCCACAGCAATGGGAGCCAGTCACAGGGGAAGTAAGGCCTGCAGACAGGAACCACCCCAGCTGCGCAGCGCAAAGGGCCAAGCCAGTGCCTAGGTTACCTGGACAGCGGCTGATGGTGAAACGCTTTGGGCCAAAGACCCGCTGACTGACAATGTCTCCCTTCGTTTGGCAAATGTCCATAACGTGCCTCCTGTGTGCCCGGCACGATGAGGTAATGACCCCGCGCCCTGCCCTCCCAATGCTCACAGCTTAGTTACAGCAACCTTCTCTGACCCTAGTGTGATGAAAACGTGTGAAAAGGACCCACAAAAACAGCAAGGACCTAACATCAGCAGAGAGCACACACGTGTCGCCCTGCACCAGCTATTACACACACTGGTATCTTTCTGCAGAACTGGAAAAAATCTGCTTATGACATTAGGATAACTTATAGAACCACACCAAACAATTCCATACTTTCCTCCCTAGAAAATGATCTCCTTATATCCTTTAATGGCTTAAAAGAGAAATGTGTCTTCTATTTTTTTTGGAACAGAAAAGCACTTAAAAATAGATTTTTTAAAAAATGGAACAGGAAGGGCTTCCCTGGTGGCGCAGTGGTTGAGAGTCCGCCTGCCAATGCAGGGGACGCCGGTTCGTGTCCCGGTCCGGGAAGATCCCGCATGCCGCAGAGCAGCTGGGCCCGTAAAGCCATGGCCGCTGAGCCTGCGCGTCCGGAGCCTGTGCTCTGCAACGGGAGAGGCCGCAACAGTGAGAGGCCCGCGTACCGCCAAAAAAAATAAAAAAAAAAATAAAAAAAAAAAAAGGAATAAGAAAACATGCCAAAAGCAAGTTCCTTCTTTTAATTCTTAAAAAGGTGTGGGTTACCTTCTGTTTACTCCCTCCCTCACGCCTGCCCACCTCTTTCTCAAGGAATTCATTCCAGACGTGTGCTCGGCCAGGTACACGTCTGACAAAAGACTTTTTCAAAACCACGTCTGTTTGGAGCAAACAGATCTCCCCCAAACCTCCAAGCTGCTGCCTCTGCTCTGCCACGCAAACAGCACAAACCTCTTCTGCTCTGTCCAAATTCTGTTTCCCTCAACAAGCAAAGGAAATTTTCTCAAGAGTTTACCGGAAGTCACTTGCAATGTCAGGCTTGCAAACGCTCAAAAGCATTAAAAAAGTCTACCACATAATCCTCCAGGCACATACCAACCCACTGCCAACATTATTGCTGAAAATCCTCCGTATCAAACCCCTCCATAAATCACACCCCGAGAGCCTGCATGGGGCTATGGCCGGGCTTGGGGCTCCAGCGCTAGCGCACAGGAGGCAGCAGGGGGAGCTGGACCCACTGCGCAGCTGCATTCCTCCAGAGCCACGGGATTTTAACCTCTTCTCCACTTCCAGTCACCTGCGCTAAGTTCTCGATATTACTTCGAGTATTAATCCCACCCCAGGCGTCACGGTGACTATAAAGCAGTAAACTGAAAACTAAGATGCAAATAGAATCCAGGGGCAGATCCCTCCTCTTCAGCCCCGGCCCGCAAGCCCCAACACCAGTCCCACTGCCCCCAGATAAATCCACGTTCCTTCGACCCCACAGAACCTGCGAACCCTTCCCGGCACGTGCTCTGAGCCTGTGCTGCTCTCACACTGCACACGGACCACCTTCTGGAAGGCTTTCAAAAACCCTATCTGACGGGGGCAGACATAGACGCGGTGAGAACGGTGCCCTTTGCCTGAAGTCTGACAATTTGATATGCTGGGGCCAGGAATCAACCCGAGGCAGTCTGATTCCAGGAGGCAGTGGCTGACCGTGTTTGAGGGTGTCCCCAGGAGCTGCCATCAGCTTCCTTCCACTGTTCCCACAGGCATGGTTCCCCAGAGTGATGGCTCCGGGCGGATCATTCAGCCTCCCCGAGGGCAGGGTCTTCCGTGATGCCGCTTCTAGCACACTGCCCAGACGTATTCTAAGACCATCATTTAATGATAGCTGGCAGGTGGTGTTACAAATTCTCCCCACACATGGGCTTCCCTGGTGGCGCAGTGGTTAACAATCCGCCTGCCAAGGCAGGGGACACGGGTTTGAGCCCTGGTCCGGGAAAATCCCACATGCTGTGGAGCAACTAAGCCCATGCGCCACAACTACTGAGCCCACGTGCCACAACTACTGAGCCTGTGCTCTGGAGCCCACGAGCCACAACTACTGAAGCCCGCGCACCTAGAGCCCATGCTCCGCAACAAAGAGTAGCCTCCGCTCGCCGCAACTAGAGAAAGCCCGCGCACAGCAATGAAGACCCAACGCAGCCAAAAGTAAAATAAATGAGATAAATAAATTTATTTAAATTAATTAATTAATTAATTCTCCCCACACAAACAAGCCCAAGACTTCATCTAGAAAACTTTCACTGACTATGAACTGGAAGTCAGCCCTGGAGGGCCCTTCTTCCCTCACTTCAGACTAAAGAGACTGTGGACCACAAGAGAGGCCCACGTGCTCTGCTGGTATTTAACTCACAGGCCATCACTTTAGTCCCTCTGCAGTTGCAAAGGCAGGAGCAGGAACAGGTAAGGTTTAGGTCAGAACTCCCTTTTCCCTAAGAACTGGTGTTAACTTGTGTTGGGAGAGAGCTCTGTGGGGAAGGAGGCAGGTGAGACCCACCCCCAGGCACCTCTGGTCACCCGGTAAGTAAGCAGGTAAGCTCTACTCACCATAGTGCTAAAACTACTTCTTGCTCAGAGCACAGAAAACCACTGGCATAAACAAATGGTGTTCAGTAGTATCACCCAAGTGAAAAGACATCTCAACCAGTAACTGTCTGAAGTACTTAAGCGCATGCCATACTCACTGTGAGGTTTTCCAATTCTAGTTGTCGTACTGTGTAATATGACTTAATATCTTCAGAGATCAATGTCAATTTCAAATTTGTGTCTTCAAAGATCATTTCTTCTTCTTCTTTTTGTGGCCAGTACTGTGCACATTTTAACTAGGGGAGAAAATAACACTGAATTATTGTGAGCAACTGACTGTCTTCCTATGGAGGTCTGAAGTACCGTCCACGAGCTTTATGATAACCCAAAGACCCAGGGTTTTCTGACCTTGGAGGTCGCCATCAATGTAACCTGCCTGCCTCCAGAGGAGATGGGGAGGGATCTGTGAAGATCTAGACCAGGACTAGTCGGGCAGACAGGACTTGCACTTCCAAACCCAGCTGCCCCGGTTTTCCACATAGCGAAGTGTTCCAGGGGTCTGATCATCTCCCTATCACCCATGAAGGAAGCGAGATGGCACACAAGGTTTAGTCTCTCATGAACTACTTTATGTAGCCATTTCAAAGGTTATCTGATGGGTGCACCTGATGGGTGCTCTCGGCATAGCGCAGACTCCCTACCCTGGGGACGATAACCAAGGCTAGAAGAGACCACGTGAAACACCGTAAAAAGCTTGAAGGGCTGTAATCAAATGCAAACCAGAATCGAGAAGGTTTGCAGAGGGGTCCTCCAAGGCTGGGGATCACCCACTGCCCCACCCCACCCTTTCATTCTGGTTCGGTTCAGTTCAGAAAAATCCCTTGTTGTAGTTTAAAAATTTTAGAAACTACTTGATGCTCTTGATTTAAACGTAGCTCATTAACATTTTCCTTATAGCAAGCAAACTCCCGAAGATTTGGTTTCATTTAGAGTTCAAGAAAGAAAATCTGAGTCAAATTTAGTGGCATGCTTTGCTTGAGCCAAGTTTCTACGCCAGACATTTCTGGTTGCTGATGACTGTTCTGGATAAGAACAGCAGGTAGATGGGGGCTAAGCTGCCAGGTCCATAAGCCAGAGGAACCGACATATGTCCCCAGACAGAGGGACCCTCAAAGGTGGTAAGACTTTCAGCAAATGAAATATCAGTGTGTGTAAACAGCTCTTTGGGAAATGGTACAAGTTCAAGACCCTTGTAATTCAACATGCATTGACTCAGAGGAGCCAGGAGGCTCTTGAAGAGGCTGAAGACAGAACAACAAAAGCCCATCGGTCCTGCTTTAATGAAAACCAAAGCAACAGAAAAAAGGGAGGGAAACAAATTAAGAAACACCACACTGAGATGCCAACACAGCATCAAACTTTATGGTTCCCGAACAGAAGGCCAATAAGAGCCTGGACACTGGCCTGTTTTAAAGTTTTGGCCAGTTTCACCCTCCCTGCACCAGTGATGAGCACCAAAGATGAACCCCTGGAACAGAGCCCATCTGTCAGCACCAAAGAGATCCTGCCACTCAGGACACAGAAGCATCAATGGCATGGCACGATCCCATGCTTAGCCAAAGTGGGTGAGGCAGATGACAGCAAGACTTCAGGAGACGCTTAAAGGATGCATTCATTCCCACACTTCAAATCATTAGACCTGTGTAATGCCTTGAGACTCCAGAAACAGACTGCCCTGGTAGGTCCAAAACCACGTGTGCTGGAGTGGGCACCCAATTCAGTGAGCAGACCAAGAGTAAAGCAAAGAAGCAGAAATGCAGAATGGCGAGTTGCTACCAAAGAAGAGGCCAATGTTTTCATGCCTCATGGGCAGGAAAGGCAAGTCTTTTCAACCTCGCGTCCACACAGCAAGCACTCACTTTCAAAAGCAAATATAAAGCCTTACAAATCTCTGTAATCTGGGTAAAGAGCAAGACTTTGGAACTCTACAGCTGAGGAATTCTGGCACACACTAAGTGTCAATACTTATTTAAAAAATAGGAGTTCTTAAAAGAACTCTTAGGCATCTATAGCAACATGCCACGGTCTGCTCTCTGTCATTTCCTGTAGAAATTTTTATTGTAAACATATGCAACAGAACAAAACAAAATAAGCACAATATCAACTACTTCCTGTTATCCTGTTTAGTTGATACATAGTGACCGGAAAAGGCGATTTATTTTATTAGAAAGCAGTCCTTCTTCAGGGTTAAAATTGAGGCATGTCTTGGGTTGGCACCAAACAGCCACATGGCAGTGCCAAAGTACTGGCATCTGTCATACCTGCTGTTACCACCATGAAGGCGGGTGTGAGAGAGTCCTTGCTTGGGTCCATCTAAAACAAAGAGCTACGCCATCTTGAGAAAAATCCATGAAAGTCATCTGGGGTGACCCTGTGATGGGTGATTTGGCTGAAAGAAGAATGAACACAGAGAACTAAAAGCAGAGTATGAGAGAGCTGCACAAAGTCTAAAGCACCTATGATACAAAACCTAGTGTCTCGGGCCTGAAAGCACTTGAAATCAAACAGCATCTTTAGTAGGGATTTCAGGGGAGAGATATGGGCGATGTTTCTGGTTGAACATGGCTTTGCTACTTCCCCTGCCTAGACAACAACAAGCCCGGCCCCTACACACATGCACTCTGTCCCATCATGTCTAAACTCAGTTTTTAAACTGAATGAATGAGAACTTTGGCCATTTGGATGACCTTAGTCTAACACACACGATCATCTTCTCCACAATGGTTTTCCAGGGAGCACAGGGTCCCAAAAGGGTAACAGGCAGGTCTGCCAAAAATACAGGAAGAACATCTACCACTGTTTGGTGAAAGAAGGAAACCAGAAAACAAATATGCATTACATGGAAACGCTCTGCAAGCTGGTTTTCACCACGGGCTGTGTGGAGAAGTTATAATTAGATTAGTTGAGCAAACAAGACAATGCAATTTCTTATAATTTTCCCCAGTCAGCCCTTATGGGGTGATAACGTTGAGGCTGAATTAAAAATGTTTATCCCAAGAAAACTTTAAGAACCATAAACCATACGTTGCTTTCCATGCCAATCTGCAGGCCCAAAAGGCCCACAGTAAAAAGAAGAGCTGCAAAGGAAAACAGGGACTACTGTCACATCATCACAGTAAACTACAATAAAAACCAACTAGTTTTTTTTGTTGTTGTTCTTTTAATGGCCAACATAGCAGTCCAAGGGGAAAGGTTGTCACAGTGGATCTGTGGTCCATTTACGTTCGGCCTTGGGTGGGCGACAACCAAGAGCAGGGCCTGGTGACAAACGTGACTGCAGTACAGGGCCACCACTCCTTGTGTCCTGTGGCAACAGTAGCTAAAGCAAACCGCGTGCAAATAGCAAAGAGGTTTCATCTGAACTTTTAGTAACAAATAAAAGGCAAATGCTACCATATCTGATGATTTTAAAATAAGTCATGATTTAAAATTCTCAACCCTCCATACGACTACAGAGTGTTTCTCAACTGAGGGCAATTCTGCCTCCCAGGGGACACTGGACAATGTCTGGGGACATTTCTGATGGCTTCAACCTGGGGTGGGGGTGACACTGGCATCCAGTGGGCAGAGACCAGGGATCCTGCTAAACACCCTCCAACGCACAGGCCGGCCCCCCAAGACAGAGAGCGATCCGGCCCAAACGTCAGCAGCGATGAGGCTGGAAGACCCCGAAGGGTCATCTGTGCTCAGCACCTGCACCAGCCACCGTGCTTCACTTCTCATTGAGGAGTGCATGTATTGCGGGAACCTCGTGTTTTGTTTCTTTACTCAAAACTGCTGACAAGAGTGGTGATGGGTGAGGGTTTGCTTCACATTTGCAACTTCACATTTTATTAATCAAGCCACTACAGAGAAAATCAAAAACCACTCACTGTAAACATTTTTTTCTAAGACAAGAAGCATTACTGCATCAACTGGACGCTCAGGTAAGCTCTTTACACCTGTGAGTGCGGAGCGAATAAATACTCTCTTTCAAGAAAAGGAGGCAGAGGCAAAAATATGATTTTAAACATGTGCCGTCGTACGAAGGCCATTTGTTGTAACCAAGACCGTTCCTTTCCGGGTGCGGGAGGGAAGAGGCTTTGTGGCGAGTGCTTTACTGCTTTAGGTTTTCACCGCTCACGTTTCCTTTGATGTGTTACTTCTTTGCGCTTGTATTTTTTCCCTTTAGGGCCACGACTGTGCTTTCTTCAGAGGGGTGGCGTCTCCGGAGCCTTCATGTTCTCCTGGCAAGCCACAGGCCGCATCCTGACACTGCGACAGCAGTGCCCCCGCTGAGCCCCAGAGAGCAGTGCCAGCACCTGACCGGGCCTGGGCCACACGCTCCTCCCGGTCTCCGTGCTCCTCAGCCCACCTCCTCCCGGGGCCTCCACCTCTGAGGCTGCGAAGCCCCGGCAGTGCTGGTGCTCGCTGCGAGTGTCTGGTGCTGGCCGTGAGTGTCTGGTGCTGGCCGTGAGTGTCGCGGGAAGCAGGCGGGAGCCAGGGGGGCGGGGATACGGCATCTATTCCCTACTTCAAAGACGCGTGGGGAGGGAGAGCACAGCCACCGCGGCCCCAAGGGAAGCAACGTGGGATGCCGGGAAGTGGGGCAAGTGTGATTCTGATCATTAGCCCAGAGAACTGGCAAGAAACTTAAAAAAAAGAACAATTTAATAAAATAAATAAACGTTTGTCCTGGCTGGAGTCTGGAGATGGAAGGCGGGGCTGGGGGTCCAGGTTAACTGGGGCCCAACCATACCCGGTCCAGTAGCCACATTATGCATAGCTGGGAGGCAGGGGGAGCCCCAGAAGAGTTTCAGCTGTGAAGAGGTGTGGTGAGACTTGCTTTAGAAAGACCATTCGGGATACAGGACGCAGGAGAGACTGAGGAGAGCCGTCGAGGGGCAGGAGGTGGCCTGAACAAACGCACACCTCGAGTCCACGTTGCAAAGAACTTGGAAGAAAGGAACACACACCCTGAAGTGAAGCACAAGCAGACAACGTCCACACTAAAGAGGTGTGGCCAGGAGCCAAGCGTCTGGGGATTTTACGGAGGCGAACCCAGGGTCCAGCTGCTCCCACAGCTCAGGTGCGGAGAGGCATGCTTTTATTACCAGCCAGAAAAAGCAAATATGATGAAGATACAGTAGGAACTTGCTTTTCAAAATAAAACTCTGCTTACACAGCTCCACAAGGCAAGCACAGCAGCACACGAAGCAGGAGAGAGACTGAGAGGTGAGAGGAAAGCAGGACACATGCATCACACAATGGAGAGACTGACTGATGGGGGCAGGGTGGAGAATAGGTCAAGGGCAGTTTGACTTGTTTCACTCTTTTAAATTCACCTACATATCTGACTTGTTTACAATAAACATGTATTTGTATACTGCTTCTTTATGTTTTTCTAATAGAAATAGAAAAGCAACTCAAGGAAACAAACACGGACAGATGTCGACTTTGTGGACTGGCATCCACACGGGCAGCGATGCAAACAGTGGATCAATCTATGACTTACCGAGCCTTTCTCCATCACTCTGTTGAGCATGACAACGCCCCTGCTTTTCTGCTCCCACACCATCTCCCAAAAGTGACCGCAGGTATTGGGCAAAGGGCCCTGCAAACACACAATGCACAGTGTATGCATTTTACACACAAACACGTTCCAGTGCAAGCTCACTGCTGGCGGTGAGTGAATGACAGGGCCCTCAGGCAGTGTGGTGGCCATGGCTGGGACAGGGACCCGCCTCTCCCTGCCTAGTGGTAACCACAATTCTATTTCCTACCACGCGGTGAAAGGTCATTTCTGCACCTCAGGGCTGGTTCAGAGCTGAGCGATGGAGGAGAGAAAACACAGACTCTGCTTTCTGGTGTGGGCTGGCCAGCTGAGGGGCTCCACTGAGAACCATGCCTTAGGGCGGGTGGTATAGCGAATAAAACTGGCTGCAAGGGAGAGGCAGTGTGGGGAAGGGGTCACAGGGACGCTTCCGACGGCTTGGTCCCAGCTCCAATCACTTACTATCTGTGTGACCTCGGACAAGTCACCCCACCTCTCCTTGCCTCAGTTTCTCCACCTATTCACAGGGTTGTGAAAATTAACTATGTTCATATATCAATACTTATTAGGCCTTACCACAGTACCTGGAATACAGTAAACACCCAATAAAATGTACAATTATTATTACTATTAATAATGGTTAACCTGACCACAGACAGCCTTCATCCTTGGACCAAGGAACATGAGATGTGGACACACAAATGGTCAGGCGGGTGGCCCAAGGGGTATGGTGTCACCGAGGCATGGGGGGTAGGGGTGCCTGCTGAGCAGCGGGGCCTGTCTCACTCCAGCCCCCCTGGCAATCGGCACAGATGTTTACTGGATATAGGGTATGAATGCCTCGAGTTTGCCTCAATTTTTAGTGCTGCCTGGAAGGGACATCACCTATCACCTGCACGACAGAGCATGTCACCTCCTCTGGCCAGCACCACTTCTTCTAAAATGGTTTCCATTCACTTTCATCCAAAATCTCCTCAGTCTTTACATCTTTTCCCTTTAAGTCTCACCGCGCTTCCCTCGACCACGGAGCCCTCAGTGCCCTCTCGCTTCCTTCCCTGAACTTATCTGGGATTTGCTGCCTAAACCTGACAAATCCTGGCTCCTTAGAGTCTCAGACAATAGCGGATTCCATGGTAACCCCTTCCAGCCAACTGACAGAAAAACGGCTCCAGGAAGGCAGGAATCAGGGGTCCCATGGCTGGGCACGAGGACCCTATTGCCAGGTCCCCATAGCGGTGGCTCTTGTTACTCCCCTGCCCCCATACTTCACCCCAGTTTAGAATGGGTCTGAGGGATTAAAAATCCTGTAAGATCTGAAAGGATACACGCCAAACTCAGCCAACACTTGAAGATGGACATGAAGGCCAGCATCTGTGACATTATTCTCTATGCTTTAAAAAATATTTCAGTCATATTGTCTAGGGATGTAACTTTGGGGTCAGGCTGCTTCAATCCCGTATGTAAAGCTCAGGGCAGAGGAAGACCATGTAAGCAGTTGGATATAACCATGGTACAACCTGACAAACAGACAGACCTTCAGATGTGCCAAGGAAGCGCTAGGGCATGGGGGTGGGGAGAACAGCGGTGTAGAAGTTTCCATGGTGATTTCCTAACACTCCATGTGACTTTACAGACCCTATCTTTGCTTTGGGCTTCCTGACCCCACACCAAAGCTGAATGGCTGAAATTAGGAAGTAAGAAACTTGACTACTTCTAAAAAGAGAAGTTCCCAAGAAGCCACTTTTGCCTCAACCTCTTCCCACCAGCCTGCCACCACCAAGGTCTCGCTCCTTCTCATCCCCACCCCAGAGGTGCACCATGCGCTGAGGGCCCGGGGACTGACGTTCCATACACTGACTTGGGGGCACGAGGGCCAACTGTGGTCACGTGCGGAAAGGAACTGGGACAGGACAAAAGGGACAGTTTAGAAGGGCCACCAGGGATACGCCCTGCACCAAAGCAGAATTTTTTCACTGCACTTTCTGGTTTCACTGTCATTTTAGTCTCCGAATATTAAGCACAGCTATGACGTTCACAATCACCCTATAACGCAAACCCAATATACTACTGATAAAAACTGATACGCAATGAAAAAACAAAACTTAGGATTAAGAAAAGAGAGAGAAACTTAGACTGTTTAGACCAATTTACAGGTAACAGATTAAGACGTGAGAAAATTACTTAAAAAGAAACTCCTTTATCCCCTTTCCCAGATACCCATGGTCTTCGGGTCATACACCAGTACGTGTTTCACAAAAGGTCAGTTATTAAACCACTTTTATGATTTTTTTTCCCATAAAGATGCCAAAAACCAGTGGGAGTTTCAAGTGGTTGTGCATGTTTGTTCACATCATCTACCCCCTCCATGCACCCCACCCCCCGCAAGAATGAGGACCATGCAGAGGAATTCTGAATGGCCATCTGGATAGATTCCTCATCTATTGCTAACCCTCTCAGATTTCCACGAGCAGCACTGGACACTCTGAGGCGAATACTTATGGACTCAACACAGGTACTGCTCTTCTCTAGCTGCTGCCTCTGTCAACAGACCACAGGCCACTCTGGCATTTTACTGCTGTTTTCTGTAAACCCAGCAATGCCATACTTCCCAGAAAAGATTCATGTCACGACCAGACTGAATCTCGGAAGGAAGACTTTTTCCTTCCTTGTTGCTTTTTTGGATTGTTTAAAACCTGATCTTCTAAACAGATGTGGCAGATTTTATTTGAGGTGTAGACAACAGCACTCTGAAACTCTTACGTTGACATCAAGTAAGGCAAAAACCATTAGAGTCAAATTCGAACAATCCGTTTACCTGCGTGAGAATGTAACTCCTTTGGGCTTCTTCCATTTTTATCAAACTAGCATTGATATAGTCGTTATCTTCTTGATGAAGTTTAATCCGACTATGGTCAACTGAAAGGCAAACCAGAACTCAGAAGTTAATCCTGGAGGACCCAAATGTCCACACAGGCAGTGTGCCCCATGGGGAAAAGCAAGAAGGTGAGTTGGTGGCACTCAGGGCGTTCACATTGGCTGAGGCCCAGCTGTTTTAGTTGAGATTAGTTATCAATATGGGAACGACTAGTATTTTCAGAAAGGTTTTTGGAAGTGTTTGAAACTTAACATGAAACAGCAACAGAGGCAAACTATACTAAAACACAGAATATGTCCTGTTCGGGAAATCTGTTTTTAGGCTATATCGTCTTATGATATTTGTTACTGTCCCCACAACTTGGAAGACTGGGGAAAGGGGATGTCAAGGGATCTGTTCTCTGATGCCTAATATATACTTTTAAAGGGTAAAAAATACAGTGGCTTCAATCTTTAAAAGGGAAAAAAAAATCCACCAAAAATTCCACCCAGTCCCCAGAGCTCTAGTTGGTACAATGAGCTAAGTACGTAAGACTTATGATCACACCTCAACCTCACCTATGCCTAATGGTTCAAAGATTAAGTGGCTTAAGTATACAACAGTGTGAAAAGTCATACCTTGAATTCCTTGATACGAGGTTTTTTTTTTCAAAGTTCAAGTATAACATAAATCTCATGATCAAAGACACTTAAAAGACAGTTTAACTGGAAAAAATAAACTCTGAATCCAAAACACTGAAAGTCTATTAAATGTAACTTGCAGAAGAGTTTTTAAAAATAAGCTTGTGTTTGGAAGGTCTGCCCCAGGTTACTGAAAAAGCACAGCCCCCTTTTTTTCCCCTTTACCATAACTATGTCACAAAAGCCATGTTTCCCTGAGGGCCACCTTCCTTATCCTGCTAGTGCAGCTAACAAGAGCAGGTGGGTATTTTTATTTCTGGTACAACACAATGGACGGTAAACTCAGGTGACCATCCATAAATAGTTCTCCCCCTGCCCAGTGGGAAAGGAAAAGTTAATGGGGATAAGTGGTTTGGGGCTTCCTATTCGAAAGGATTCCAAAGAGATGTTTTAGGAAATTAGCCACTGTTTGGAATAATGTTTCTCATCATAGAGGGTTAATACAAACTGAAATACTTGGGTAATATTTAAGTGGGTCATGGAGATAAGAAATCTCAAAAAAAAATTATGACCGGCACTGGTGGTTATGTGAGTGGATTCAAACAGCACTGGGTGGTGACCCTGGGCAAACAACTTACTCACCGAGTGCTGGGTTTTTCACCTGCCAAATGGAAGATAATACCCAGTCCCCAGAGCTTCCACCTTGAAACATTCTCCCCACTTCCTCCATAACCTTAAAAGAAAATCACCTTTTCTACTGAAGAGTAGAGGTAGGGGAGAAAAAGCAAAATATAAGGAGTAAGATTGGGTGAGGGTGAAAAGGTTTGGGAATTGTGTCTCTGGAAGAATATTTTAAATGCTGGTTTTTTTTCTCTGTAAAACTGGTTCATAAAACCATTTAGATGAGCCTTGATCAAAAATGTAGAAAAGGAATATTAAAGACAACATTACTGCCTAATTCAGAGCAAGTACAGCAAAGGCTAGGGACCATGGGCATGGCCACACCATGTGAAAGGTGCGGACAGTGATGGTTCTTTCCAGTTCAGGGTGGCTGGCCAGGGCCTCACAGCAGCATCACCTGAGGAGAGGCTGTTAGTATTATTTTTAAATAAAGCCTACGAGGTGCCATAGCCTAGACGTGCTCAATCAAGGGTACTGGGCATTGGGGCGAAATCATGTGTCACTTGACCTAGACCCGCGCTTCAGATGTTCCTGGCGAGCACCTTCAGTTAGTGACCATCTCACCCGCAGCCAACATTCACGAGTGAGACACTGGACTAAGCGGCTGACGTGACTTTATTCATCTTCGCACAATCCTGAGATCCGCGTTGACTCCTGTTTGACTGATGATCAGAGGAGGGGGCAGCCGGCCCAAGGCCACAAAGCTCTGAGGGGCAGGGACCGTGGCAGCCGTTGGAGGCAGACTGCTCCGTGCCAACTGGGGTCCGACTTCGCGCCCCTGCCGGGGACCTGGGCGCTGCACAGTTCAGGGCGGGAGGGCAGTGAGCTTTGACAGGCCGGTGGGAAGTGCCTGGCTGGGGACTGACCGGCTGCATCTTCAATGTCCCTGGCAGAGAGCAGTGCCGGGGGAGCTGCTGGCAGCCACAGCCCTCACTGATTGGCAACGGCCATATGGAGGTGAGCCAGAAGGTTCTCTGTGGCCTAGAGGAGGTGGCAAAGTTCACGTCCTTCACTCCCCTCCAGGTTTTGTTACTTTATACAAATTCTAACATATTTGGTTATTTACTTTCGAGATATCAGCGGACTGAGAGCCAATTACTCAGAAGGCAGAGGAGGATGCCAACAGGCACACTGAGAGCTAACGGCAGGAAAGAGCTTGAAGAAGGATGATGGCAGCAGGGGGCGGGGTCAACAAGCAGAGCTGACTGCAGCTTTAGTTGAGGGGGTGAACCGCTCCCACCCTTTAATGCCTGCGCAGGGCATCGTTAGCAGTTCAATACAATGCTCGGGGTCTAATAAGACTTTTGCTGAGTCACCCAGAAGTGGTTATATTATGCCTGCTATACCCTGCTTCAGCTGGTAGGAAAATGATTCATCATTAAAATAGTCAAAGCGGAAAAAAAGTGCTTTGAACTTAGCTGAATTTTCCAGGAACTGAAACCTTACCCCTTCTACAAGGGTGGAAAAATGAACCATTACTATAAGTCTCTAATGCCTTTATTATAGGAAACAATCAAGTCACAAACCTTTACTGCTATCAATTTATTACCAAACCCCGGGGCTAAAGGAGTCCTGACTGAGAGGTCCTGCAGCTGAATGGAAGCAGAGTAACGGCGATGTGAATACTTACAGGGACTGACATCTCTGTACCTGTTTCGGTTTTTGTTCTTAGGAAGCTTGGCCACTCTACATGGGAAGTCACTGGCTTCGTGTCGGATATCCTACAAAAAAAGGATAAAGAGTTCTCTCTTGAAATCTCTGGCATCAGGAATTCATCTAGATAGTTAACTGAGCGTGGGCCCTGCGCCGGGCACTGAGGAAGACCCAGCACAGAAACGGACATCAAAGGGAGCCACACAGTGTGGGAAATGCAAGGTGCTAATTCAGAGGCATGCCCAAGGTCATGGGAGGAAAAGAGAAGGACAACTGGGGTGGGAGGAAGTGGCATGGGGCTGGGAGCTGGAAAGATGTGGAAGAGGGCAGGAAGATGGGGGGGGGTGGGCACGTTTCACTCAGGAACCCCCAGCACAGCAAAGGCACGGGGGCTGGAGTTCACGTCTTATGCAGGAACAGTGAGTGGGCCGGTGGGAGGAACAACAGGCCTGGGGCACACAGGTGGGTACAGGCCAGATCTTGGAGAGCCTTCCAAGTCAGGCCTGGGAGTTCCATCTGTAACGTTTTGTAAAGCTACAGTTATCAAGAGCAGATAAAATGCCCTTTTATGCCAACAAACTATCCAAATGCTTTCCTAGGAGATGGTAAACAAATCCCATTACACCAAACTGTCAGAAAGAGCAAGTGCCTCGACTAACAGAAGATGCACATTACGCGTCCTGCTAGGTGGATCCCACACATCTAATTTTGCTCCCCTAAATCAACAGCCCTATAATCCTATTTAAAAGTCTTTTCCTTTAAGTCTGTATTTTACTATACATTATTAAAAGAAAAGCTCATCCAACAATGTGAATATACTTAATGCCACTAAAATGTACACCTAAAAATGGTTACAATGGTAAAATGTATGTTATGCATAGTCTATTACAACTTAAAAAAAAAAAAAAAAGACGAACCCACAGTGAGAGAACAGGAGAGCAGATAATAGCAACACAATTTTGGAAGCTGGAAATCAGACTGATTAGTGGTTGGCAGGCCTGAGAAAGCTCAATTACAAGCCAGCAGTGGGGAAAGCAGAGAACCATCATGATTTCCACCACAGAACCTTCCAAAGGCACAGAAAGTGTGCTTCTCTGGAAGGAGGGGTGGGATTCACTGCAGGGGAGCGGGGCAGAGCTGCCTAAGGGGAGCAGCATCTCCACTCCCACCGCCCCCTTCCGTGCTGCTGGGTGACTGCTGCCTCAAAACTCTGCAGAAATCTGGAGATTTATTTTCTGGAAGATGTAAATCAGGGGGCAGAGTGCTCTCTAGATGATCTGAGCAGACAAGAGGAAAGACCAAGAGATGCCATTACAGGGGTATGGAAACAACAGCCTACCTGCACCTAGAGGCCCAGTGGCCAGATCTGTGCTGATAAGCCCCTTACACCTGCTCAGAGCTCACTGCAGACCCTGTAGGCCCCTATTCTTCATCATGTACACACCACTGATTACAAGATGTCAGAGGAGAGAAAGCCTCTGATACAAAAGAGATTTAAAAGAAAAACAAAACAGGCAAAAAAAGGCCCTTAGAGGAAATAAACTGCAGAGAAATGAAAGCTTAAAATATATACATTATTAATATACTCAGATAAGATACTGTATCCATGGATTAAGAACAGGATGTTGTATACAATAAAAATGTCTCTTGCAACTTAAAAACAAGATGGCAGAAATGATAAGCTTAACTGAAGAGTGATAAGATAAAGGTAGAAGAAACCCTACCTTTCCAGAAGGCAAAGCCTAAATAAATAATAATAATGGAAAATTAAGCAAAACAAAATGTAAGAAAAGAATACATTAAAAAATAGTTCAAGGAAATCTCCCAGACACATCAAGTGCTCATCAAAATGATAAAAACA
Organism: Delphinapterus leucas; assembly: GCF_059928025.1. Lineage (NCBI taxonomy): Eukaryota > Metazoa > Chordata > Mammalia > Artiodactyla > Monodontidae > Delphinapterus > Delphinapterus leucas. Next base: position 77,619,274 of record NC_143143.1, on the reverse strand, counting down.
GACCCATACTGAGACACACTAATTTGCAATTCCAGAATCCTGCAGACAAAAAGAACATACTGTAAGTTCCCAGGGAGAAAAAATAGTTCACTTTCAAAAGATAAGGTAATCAGATTCTGCAAGAACACTGTAAGCTGAAGGGCAAAGGCGCAATGCCTTCAAAATTCTGAAGAAAAATGATGTCCAACTTAGAGTTCTATACACAGCCCAATAATCAACAAGTGAGAAGGGACAAGAAAAACATTTCAGATATGCAAGGTCTCAAAAACTTTACCACCCCTGCTCCCTTGCTGCAGCAATCCACTGGAGCATGTCTTCCACCTGAGTGAGGAAATAAACCAAGAAAGAGAAAGATGTAAGATATACAGGACAGGGGTTGGGGGGAAGGATCCAACACAAGAGCAAAGGCACAGGAAATTTCCAAAAAAGCTGTGACGGGGGAGGCCCCAGGATGACAACCATGTACCAGCCCTAGGAGGCAAGCAGCCAGATTGGCCCAGAATGACTCAAGAGACAGACGAGTCAACAACATGCCTTTGTCCCCTGTACCAACCGTGACCAAACGAGACCACCAAAGGGAAATGAGAAGACCTGAAGTCCAGAAAACAGGGAATCCAACTGAGAAGCAAAGCAAAGAAGTCTCAAAATGGTAGCTGTGTGGCAGCCTACAGACCCAGCGACCCAGACCAAAGAACAGAGGTCCCCAGTAGGGACGCCTCCAAGACCAAATCTGAAGCTGAGAAATCACCTGAAACTGCTCTGTCCGAAACAGCAGCCCAGCAGCCATGAGCCACACGTGGCTATTGAGAGCACTTGAGATGCAGCCAGCCTGAAAAGAGATGTTGCGCAAGTGTAAAAATACACATTGGATTTTGATGACTTAGTGCTAAAAAAAGAAAGTAAGGTATTTCAGATATTTGAAATACTGACTATTGGTTGAAATAACGTTTTGAACATATTGGATTATGCAAACTATACTACTACTTTCATCTGCTTCCTTTTACCTTTCTTACTGTGGCTACTAGAAAAAGCAGAATTACACATATGGGTTGCGCTGTATTTCTATCGCATAGCACTGACTGAGCTTGTGGAAAATTGTTCTGAGAGGCTATCAGAAGCTATGGGAAGAATTAGCAACAGGTAGAAAGAAAACGCTACAGATGAAAAAAAGGCAGGAAAGTATTAACTACAGGAAAATCTATTAAAAAGGAAACAGTACAGTACAACACTGTCTGTGACTGTGTGCATAGGCAAATAATGTACACAATGAATATGGTTTTAACCAAAAAGTATAACATACTGGGAGAATGGGGGAGGGGAAGCAAAGTGGGAAAGCAGAAGGAATGGCTGTTTAAGAAAATGAAATCCTATACCTTAGGAAAGATCTAAATCAATGAATCCAAAGATAAGCATTTTCCTTAGAAATACGGAAATAAATACAAGCTAGAGTCAGCAGCTCAAAGAGTTCAAAATAGTCATCCATGAAGAGAAAGACTGGGGAACAGGGAGGTATGGGCAGCAAGTAACTGGATTTTATTATAAGCTTATCATGGTATTATTTAAGCTCTTAAACCATGTATACATTCAACTTGGATTTAAAAAAAAAGAATGCCCACATTCTGCTATTCTACTTATTAAAAAAACTACAAAATGACAAGGAGGAGTTTTTGACTCATACTAGAAATGAGATAATAATTTAAAGCTATGATGATATATTATAAACCCACTTGGGATTAAACAAATTAGTCCAGTAGTAACTTAGCCATCACATCATTTATGGATGAGATTAAGCTTTCAGGGAAATGCTACACAACACAGAAAAATGACTTGAAAAAATAAATCTCAGTTTTAAATTTCTTATTCTACTTGTTATTTGGAAGTGTTTAGCAAAAGGTACGAATTTTGCCTTGTGATGTGAAACAATGTGATCACTCCAGCTGGTGTGACTAGATGAAGATGGAAGAAATCATTGACATGGATAAACCACTGAACTAACAAGTATTCATTCTGAGGAAATAAGGGCCAAAATAGCAACAACAGTGTGCAATTGATTTTATTCAGCCAAAGGATTTATTAATCTGTACTTTTTTGGTGAGAGAGAACACAGCAAAACTCGGAGATACCTAATAAAAATAGAGGAGTTATTCACACAATACTTTTTTAAAAAGAGATTCTAAAATTAAGGTATACTCATAGAGCAAAATGCACAGATCTTAATTATGTATTTCAATTAGTTTTTCTGACCAGCTTTGAGGTATAATTTACAAGTAATAAAATATACCCAGTTTAAGTGTTTCTCTATTTTAGAATGGCATATGGGAAATATATGTATGCTTTGAATACAAGTATTTACATTTCATTCAGTAAAATAAAATGCCAGGATTAGAGTCTTAAAATTGAGGAGTGATAAAGTACCTTTAAAATTAAAAGTAACTACCAACAGTGGTTTAGAAGAAAGCACATACACTACTGTACAACAAACCTTTATAGAACTACAGCAAAACAAGATTTCTGTATTCTAAAACTGTATCAAAGGTAAGCTAACCTTCTAACTGTGGTAGAAAAAGCAGATCCCTGACTGATGAACAACTTTAAGGAGACTTTCATCCCAAGCATGAAGTATCCCTAGAAGATCTTTGATTACTCTGACCAAAGATTAAATAATCCACCAAAGTATGTAAAATTTCCACACACAGAATAAAATAAAGGCCTTAAAGCTGATGATGAAAAGATGAACGCTGGGTAAACTGAGGAGCCAAGCCAAAAAGGAAACAATAAACTTGCCATGAAACATACTCCCAGAAGCATCCCCTAAAAAATACCCACTGAACGTTTCAAGAATCATTCAAAGTGTACCTCATAATTTCAGGGATGGGATCACACTAACTTAGAAATTTTACCAGTGGGAAATTAAATATACCAACAAATAGATAACCTATCCATTTCCTTCCCTCGGACAGTTCTTTACTGGCTTTTTAGAAGCTTACTTCCTATTTTTAGTGTAGGTTTCAGAAATGTCATAGAACGAAACATCATATGTAATGGACGTCAAACGTTCATGCTCTCTTGGAGAATAAATCTGATGATGTGCTACCGAAGCAGAGCTCAAGTTTGGTCAAAGCTTACAGGCAAATGGTTTAAATTACACTGTATCATTTTATATGGGCACCCAAAATGATCTGACTCATCTCCACAGTGAACCGTTTTCATGAGAGGAAAAAAGCAGTTCTTCCAAAATTATGATTTGGCTGGGCTAGAAAGCTGGGCTATAAAATGCTTGATAAAGTTTAAACAAAACATCTGAACTGGAAATCTTAAGAGGCAAGGAAGTGAGCAGGGCAGAAACTGACATTACCTGAATAATTTCTAAAGCTAGTTCTTTATTTCCCATCTTCCCACACTCACTTAAGATAACAGATGACCTCCCAGTGAGTACAAAGGGATATAACATGCTTATAAAGCTCTGGTAATTCTGGGATGAATTAGGGCCCAGAGTGAATCAATTTCTGTATTTACGGGAAAGCTCATGATCCATTATTCAAATACCTCCCAAATCCAATTAGGCAAAAAGTCAAACTTGGGTGAAAAGCTGGTAATTTTTCACTTGAGATTTCCATTTTTGAAAACACATAGGCATAAAAGCCAATCCAGCCTTGCAGAAATATTTTCAGGTTTATAGCACTTTGTTAAGTTAAACCTAGCAATTTTGGTTTTAACACCTTTTTCTCTTTAGTCCCAGAATAGGGTGAATGTCTCTTATTGGCTCCACAGTAAAATGCATATTTCTCTTAAAACTATTTGAGAGTGATGAGGTGGAGCCAGCATCTTGTTAAAGCTGGGAGTCTGCTGGGAAGGGCCTAGACCTTCACTTCTCTCACCCCTCCTAGCACCGGCCCAGGCTCAGAGTAGGCACTCAACCTAATTCTAGTGATGGAATTAAGGGATGATTCCAAAGGTCCCCCTCAAAGAGTCCTTAACTCCATACCAATCTGCTTCATTTTATGGAACAGAAACGTTCTTGAAAGGGAATATGTTTAAGCAAATGTCTGGTCCAATCCTGCTTTCCAATCATTTTATTATTATTATTATTTTGCTGTGCAATTGAGTCACACGGCCTCCTGACAAGAGAGTACCAAAAGTGTTACTAAAACGTGGATTCAAAGCAAAAAGGGTTATTTTTAGATGGTTCGGACAGCCATCTGTTTTAAAAGTCTAAAGGAAGAAAGGACTCCAGTGGTACCTTTTATTTGCTAGAACTGCAGTGAACTACAAGTCCCTTAGCACCTTCAGCATCTTCTATGCTCCCCCGCACCCCCATTTTACAAATGGTTGCCTAATTTGATTGCTCCGACCGTTATCCAGTACTTTATGGAAGCTACTGGCTCTCAGAAATAGACAGAACTAGACTGAAGGGAAATGCAGAAGTACAGTAAAGACAATAATTTAAAATGCAATAAGTGAACATACAGGGTGTACATTTCCTGGAACTCTTGCAGTGGTCACCACTGAATAGGGAGATATATATAGAAATGGGGGGGAGGGGTGGCTAGACTAAAATTTTAGCAACCAACTCTTCAAAATAACGTGTTGAACAAATTTTGTTATTCATAAATCTCATTATAAATGAGAATATAAAATTCCTGTATAACAAAGTATACTCTGAGAAATATACAAATTATCAGTCAGAAGTTCAACGTCTTTCAAGTTGAAAGCAATGCTGTATTCTTTATGTATACTAGTTAATGGAACAATATAATTTACTACAAAAACCTTAGGAAAATATTTTATTATATTTATCTGTTTATATAATCAATACACAAGAAGTCACATACTCAATATTGTTAAATTTTAAGATAAACTACAATGCTTAGATAATAATGAAAAAGCTTAAAATTTAGCTAACAAGCACCAAGCTTGCTTTGGTTTAAAATTTAAAATGATTATGTACTGAACAGAAAAAGATGATGAAAAGTAAACCAAGAACCTAAGACTCTTATGTGGTAGTTGAAAGAGAAAGAGGGGGAGGGAGGAAGGAACAAAACTGGCCAGCATTTAAAAGGCAGAAGGATATACAATAATCATCCCTGCCAGAGCTTGAGGAAATGTTGGGTCATCTTGTACACTGGTCGGGGGTAAGGTTAAAAGAAAATGGAGTTACAAATCACTACCAGAACAATTATGTACATTTGGAAAACAACATGGAAAAAAGCATAATCAAATTGTTTTACAAATTCGCCACAAACGAGGATGAGGGCAGGAATGGAAAGTGTGGAGTACCCTTCACAAAGGGGAACCATCTGGTGGACATGGTGGGACCAATTTCACGCTCTGATGTGCACCCTCTGCTCTGAACACAAAGCGAGGTTGATTAAATATAAAGAAAAGCACAAAGGCACAGCTAGGCTCAAAAACAGAACAAATGAAAAAAACAGGCCTCCCACTCAAAGTGATCTGCAAGCAAGGTACCAAAAAAACAGAAGGTGACTAGTTCTGAAAAAGATAGCCAACAAATCAACTAGAAAAATAAATCTATCCCACAAGGAATTTATTGTTAGCACTTTAAAGATAAATATATTTGAGATCAGGGATAAATAAAGGAATCACGTATAAGAAAGATGTTATAAATAAATCTAGGGAGGAATGAAGCCAGAATAAATGGATAGGAAAGAACAAATGAGAAATCTTGGAAATGGAATTGACAATCACTGAAATTTAAACAACAACAACAAACCTTAACAGATGAAGATAAAAACTCTGCACTGAACACAAAGGATGGGTACTTTGAAAGCAGAGGAACACAGCATGGAGAAATAGGAGATGTGAAGGAGCAGTTCAGAGACACAGAGGATAGAGCAGCCCCAGCACACCCCTAAAATATAAATCAGTACCCACACGTTAGGTTCAGAGTAAAGCTGCAAACAGTAAGGATAAAAAATCTTCAAAGTAAATCACAACATCTCCTGGAAGCTTAACAGAACATTAACATTGTCATTTATTTATTTTTTACACAACTGAGTAGTTAACAAAGAAATATAAAAATTGCGTTTTCAAGTACCACTGACTTTAAACCTTATTTTTACAACCCTTAAAGTATCTGTTTTTTGTTTTTTTTAATCACTTATGTTTTCTGTTAAATGTCATAAATTTCACCTTGGGCAAAAATCAATAGGCAGAAAATGAATCAGACTTACAGTAATTGATGTCAATGAAACATATTGGAACAAGTATTTTTTTTTTAATGCTGAGAACCACAAAACCATTCCTGTAAGAGAACAGTCTAAAAAATTGAATCTACTTTCACTTCTGTTTTGTTTACCTTCTGCTTTCCATAAGGACAGTTTAAGTGTTCATCAGGCCCTGGGGTTCTGGCACTTTGCCGAGGACAGTGGTACAGCTGACTAAGGACACAAGTAGTTGGCAGACATCTGAAAGTGGAAGGTTTACACCTTCGGTTTACATGGAAGCAGATTGCCAACCACCAGCTTCCTCCTTCCACGGTTAATTTCCCTAAGCTCAGTGGTCACAGAGAGAGACCTTAGGAACCCACGCGATATTCCTGCTCTGAAATAACAGAACCACACTTATGAAACTGATGATAGTCTGTGTGTAATCTGGGAGTGTAAATGGGAGGGAAACAGAATGTCAAAATGAAACTAGCTTTGGTTAAGCATTTCTTTAATATTCCAAGAGCAGTACAAGATTCTGTACCATAACCAAAGAAAAGGCTTTTGCATTATTGTTATCAACCAAATGAGTTTTCTAAATACTTTCTAGATGTAAATGTACTTTTCTACATACCATTTCGGGGATTAGGGCTGACGAGGAAAGACGTGACCAATGCCCAAAAGCATTATGAAGTGATAGTTTTTTACTGAAGCCACAAAGATAAAATGACAATTTGGGGAAGAGGGGAAGCAGGTGACCAAGCTCTTCTGCCTGGCTTTCCAAAGAATTCTGTGTATGTGGATTAAAGAAGCAAGGTCTAGAGTCAGTGTTTGAGTCCCTGCAATTCATCCAAATATTTATTGAGCACTGACTATGTGGCAGGCAATAAGGATATGAAGATGAACAGCCAGATAAAGAGACGCTAGGTTCTCAGATAGGCACTGTCACATGTACCTCACACAAACACATCCATGACTATTCATCAAGAATTAACAGTAAAACAGGATTAAAGCCCTGAGCAAGTGGACACTCTACCTACACCCCCTCCCCACCACCAAGGATCTGATCATTCTTGGAAAGGCAGAAGGAATGATTCAGAAGCCCCAAACTCTATCTGCACCTGCATTTCTTTTGTTTTTGTTTTTTTGTGGTACGCGGGCCTCTCACCGCTGTGGCCTCTCCCGCCGCGGAGCACAGGCTCCGACGCGCAGGCCCAGCGGCCATGGCCCACGGGCCCAGCCGCTCTGCGGCATGCGGGATCCTCCCGAACCGGGGCACGAACCCGTGTCCCCTGCATTGGCAGGCGGACTCCCAACCACTGTGCCACCAGGGAAGCCCTGCATCTGCCTTTCTTTTTGCTTCCTCCTGTGGCTTAGATTAAGGGTTCTAGCATTGAACTGTGCCTCAGAACAATGGTACCAGGCTGTATGCATAAAACCACATGCACCACACATTATGGGTAAATTAAGGATAACCTGATCTATGCACAGATTTCTTATCTTTTTTTAGACCTCAATCTAGTGTGAGATGCAACTCTACTTACATAAAGCTAATTTAGGATGTTGCTGAATAAACAGCAACGGTCTTAAAAACTTCAGGGCTTCAGGAGAAAAATCTCTTTGGGCCAATTTAGTGAGAGAGGACTTTTAATAAAGTCAACAGTTCAGTGAATGCTTACTACTTACCACGCCAAGACATGTTAGTCTAATCATAAGGTTACAAGAGACAAAACCCCATGTGAGCCCATAGCCTGTGGCTTTCTATCCGTTTTCTCCACTAAGAAGTCATGCAATACTCAGAGTTACTTGAAATTCCTAATTAAGAAAACATCTGAATGCAGCAAGTGAAAGTAACATTCTGTGAATGACTTTACAGCCATTTGTTTTTTAAGTAACTTATCATAACATCAGCATTGATGTCACATGTCACACCTGCTTATAAGACACCTGGAAAAGTGGCAATACCAGAGCAAGATACTACTGCTACAGGCCAGAGGAGCCCTTGAAGTGTTTTGAAGAAGGTTCACTCTTTGTTTTGTACATTATGTGGATTTTGACAAATTTATAATGACATGTATCCTCCATTAAACAGAGTATTTGCACTGGCCTAAAACCCTGTGCTCTACCTATTCATCCCTCCCTCTCTCCCGGCACACCCCTGTCAACCTGTCAACTGATCTTGCTACCGTTTCCATAGTTTTGCTTTTTCCAGAAATGTCATACAGTTGGAATGATATCATATGTAGCCTTTGTCCACTTTTTTTCTATTAGGCTGTTGTCTTTTTCTTAATGATATGCAGTATTCTTTATGTATTCTGGGCACAAGTCCTTTGGTGGTCACACACACTGCAAATGTTGGCAAAAGCCAACTGATACACATATCTAACCACCCCAAAACACAGGGCTTACAACAGCTTATTTACTTGTGATTCTAGGGGTTGGCCATTTGAGCTAAGCTTAGCTGGGATGGCTTGTCTCTGTTCCATGTACTGTTGGCTGGGCTCACCATATGCATTTGTGATCACTGGTGGCCCACTGGCCTCACTTACAAACCTGGTGCTTGGCTGGCTGTTGACAAGGGTGATGGCAGTAATCAGGTCAGTGTCGTTTATCATCCAACAGGCTAGCCTGGGTCTGTTCACACTGTAGTGACTGTAGAATTCTCAAAAGCAGCAAGAAAGATATGCAAGTACAGAGACACTGCAGGTTCAGTTCCAGACCACAACAATAAAGCGAATATCGCAATAAAGTGAGTCACATGAATTTTTGGTTTCTCAGTGCATATAAAAGTTATGGTTATATTATACTAGTCTATAAAGTGTGCAAAAGCATTATGTCTGAAAAAAACAGTGTACATACCTTGATTTAAAAATACTTTATTGCTTAAAAAATGCTAACCGTGAGCTAGGCCTTCAGTGAGTTGTAATCTTTTTGCATTAGTAACATCAAAGATCACTGAGCATGGGTCACCACAACAAATATAATAATAATGAAAAAGTCTGAAATATTGCAAGAATTACCAAAATGTGACACACAGACAAAGTGAGCAAATGTTGTTGGGAAACTGGTGCCAGTAGACTTGTTTGACACAGGGTTGCCACCAACCTTTAATTTGTAAAAAACACAATAAAGCAAAGTGCAGTAAAACGAGGTATGCCTGTATGTTTTTTAGGCCTCTGCTTGTGTCATTATCACCAACATTCTACTGGCCAAAGCTAGTCACGTGGCCGAGCACAAATTCAAAAGTGATTGTCCACCTCCTGGTGAGAGTCACATTCAGAGGGGCACGAATGTGACAGACAGGGATGGGAGGAATTTGGGGCCACTTCTGCAAACAACCCGAAGTTAATGGTGTCTTTTGATGAAGAGAAGCTCTTTTTTTTTTTTTAACATCTTTATTGGAGTATAATTGCTTTACAATGGTGTGTTAGTTTCTGCTGTATAACAAAGTGAATCAGCTATACATATACATATATCCACATATCTCCTCCCTCTTGCGTCTCCCTCCCTCCCACCCTCCCTATCCCACCCCTCTAGGTGGTCACAAAGCACTGAGCTGATCTCCCTGTGCTATGTGGCTGCTTCCCACTAGCTATCTATTTTACATTTGGTAGTGTACATATGTCCATGCCACTCTCTCACTTCGTCCCAGCTTACCCTTCCCACTCCCCGTGTCCTCAAGTCCACCTTCTACGTCTGTGTCTTTATTCCTGTCCTGCCCCTAGGTTCTTCAGAACCGTTTTTTTTTAGATTCCATATATATGTGTTAGCATACGGTACTTTCCTCTTTCTGACTCACTTCACTCTGTATGACAGACTCTAGATCCATCCACCTCACTACAAATAACTCAATTTCATTTTTTATGGCTGAATAATATTCCATTGTATATATGTGCCACATCTTCTTTATCCATTCATCTGTTGATGGACACTTAGGTTGCTTCCATGTCCTGGCTATTGTAAACATAGCTGCAATGAACATTGTGGTACATGACTCTTTTTGAATTATGGTTTTCTCAGGGTATATACCCAGTAGTGGGATTGCTGGGTCGTATGGTAGTTCTATTTTCAGTTTTTTAAGGAACCTCCATACTGTTCTCCACAGGGGCTGTATCAATTTACATTCCCACCAACAGTGCAAGAGGGTTCCCTTTTCTCCACACCCTCTCCAGCATTTATTGTTTGCAGACTTTTTGATGATGCCCATTCTGACTGGTGTGAGGTGATACCTCATTGTAGTTTTGATTTGCATTTCTCTAATAATTAGTGATGTTGAGCATCCTTTCATGTGTTTGTTGGCAGTCTGTGTATCTTCTTTGGAGAAATGTCTATTTAGGCCCATTTTTGGATTGGGTTGTTTGTTTTTTTGATATTGAGCTGCATGAGCTGCTTGTAAATTTTGGAGATTAATCCTTTGTCAGTTGCTTCATTTGCAAATATTTTCTCCCATTGAAGAGAAGTTCTTAAGGTCAATGTAGTTCAATTTATCAATCTTTTCCTCTATCGTTTTTGTGGGGTGTCTTGTTTAAGAAACAGTTGCCCATCTCAAGTTCATAAATACAATCTTCTCCATTATTTTTGAAAAAATTCAACTAAAGAAAAATGTTTTTCCATACAATTTCATTTATATCTTGATTATGCCTCAAGATGTTGGACTAAAACATACAGACGACAATATGGCATGTCTGTCCCTTCCAACAGCCGTTTTTGTGCACAGTAAACACTACTCTAACTTGACCAGCAGGCACTCAACGTCTGCTGAATGATGAACACAGAGTGACTGTCTCTGTCCTTTGCCTACCAATCTTCGAGAATATTAGTATTTTTCTTACTCATGTAAGCTCTTTACATATCTTAAAGCCAACAATTCTTTGTCTATCCTGAGAAACCATTTTGCCAATTTATTTGTTTGCACATTTAAATTTAATTTCCCCTAAATAAAAATATTTTAAGTGTGGGAGGATTATCATAAAATGTCATTATAATAACAAGAGAGCTGCCACTTGGCAGAATTATGAGTGATTTTTATTTTCTATTGTTTTCTACAGCGCATATGCATTACCTAAGTAATAAAGAGTTTTAAGTAGTTTAAAATTTTTAAGTATTCAAACCTATTGACCTTTCCCTCTGCGATTTTCTTTATTGCCTCTAATGGTAGAAAGTCCTCTTCCTCAGTATGGTAGTAACAATTTAGGAAAAAAATTTAATCTTAACCCATCTGGTTTATTTTCCTTCTACAATTTTCAACTATACCCATTATGTTGCCTTTAAATCTCAAACTATGCTAAGAATAGATGTTTCTTCCGGTTCTGACAGCTTAACAGTTCCACTATGCTAATCTTTGTGTCCGTCTATTACAGTAATTCAAATTGTATATTACAGAGTGCTTCCTCCTCCCTTCTTCCTAAACTCAAATAGGAACAAAATGCAGCTGCAACTGATCATTCAGATTTCAGAGTGAACAAATCACTATTTTTAAGAGAAAGATGAACCATTACAACTAGGTAGAGTTGTTTTTAGGAAGATTAATGAAGGCTAGGTTCATTCTTTGCAACTATTTTAGCAAATTAAAGATCAAGAGGAACACAGGAGATTAAAATGTAGGGAATTAAAAAACCCCACTATAGTATTTCTATAGTTAAAATGAATACTGTTACTTTGTTCTTCTGTAAGGAAAGAGTAGGCAGGATGGCTCTGGCACAAAACTTTTCCCCCATATTTATCTGGTATGTATTATTATGCGTATAAACTTGTAGTGAAATAGAAGAAAAAATTAAAACATTAAATTATTTCTGTTCACCATGTCCATAAGCAGACTATTTTTTTTAAGCAGACTATTTTTTAAAAAGCATAGTTCTCCATGTCAGTTACCTGATTTCTAACATTTTAACTTCCGTCAAAGCAAATTTTAATTTATTAAGAGTACTTAAATAAAAAGCAACTTTCAGAGTAACTACTTAAAACAAGATCCAGCATAAAATACCTGTATGTCAACAAATCAAAGTAGAACATCTTCCTATCTCCTTGACATATTTAGGGAGATGCAATTGTTTAAAAACGGTTCTATCCCTTCCTCCTCTCCAGCCATAAGCCTCCGGCAACAGCTGCATGATCTTTTGGTCATCTGCCTTCTTAGAACTGGATACATAAAAAAAAAAAATTTTCTATACAATGAAAGGAGGCAGTAAACCTCTGCTAATAACATATGATCAATTTTTAGAAGGCTGACTGATGCCAAATACTTCCTCAAGAGGATTTGCTCAATATCTCAATGCTACAACTAAAACTATATAGGAACCAAAATCCATATACATATTGCTAGAGACAGACCTTGGGCCACTATTATTACATAAATAACTGAAGCTATTGTAGAAGTAATATCCTTTAAAGATAATACAATAGCTAGGCACTCTTCTCCCCAAGGCTCACAAAATCATGACATCTTCATTGGGCTAACAGGAAAATAAATCCCTAGGACCAAATAAATCAAACATTTTACAAAAATCAGGATAAATAAAGAACTTTAGGGACACTAAGTCTAGTGACATTTTCATGTAACAGCAATGCCTAAACTTGAAAAAAACTCACGATTAGAATGTTTGTTTTCTTACTGCACTGTAAAGCAATCTTCAAGTAAACAAGATTACTCAGAGCAAACAGTGGAAAGTTTCAGTGAGATATGTTCATTAGAGAACAGGATAGTTAAAAAGCCAGAAATGTAAAATTATTTTAAAGGTAATTGGTCTCACCACCCAAGTATATTTTTTAAAGCAAACCCTTACATACGATGCCAAAGTCAAGTTTTGAGGATCACCTTCAGAGTCAAGACTGCAACATTGCTATCACTGTACTTGCAGCCAATTTTTGTTCTTGCGTTTCAGGTTGTACCAAGTGTTGACGGGGCAGGTGGCTCTGTCGTCGCCCCTGTCCTCAGTGAGTTCCTACTTGGTGGGGGAAGACCGCTGTGGCCACAAACAATGCTACTGAGTAGAAAGTCCTGCTCAGAGGCAAAATCTATTCACAGGAAGAAGGGAAAGGCAATGAGAGGAGCTGGTAAAAATGAAAATAGTAAACTCAGGGGTAACTGTGGAGCAGCCACATCTGGTGCAGAGGAAAGAGCTCTTTCTGGCACTGCTGGCCTGTTACCTCTCCTTGCCAACTTTGGTTGGCATTAAGGGGAGAAGATACATCATACAGCTATATCTAAGCTGTTTTGCCTAGTCTGTTCCAGCACTGTTGCTTGAAAGGAAACCTTAGCAATGAAGGCTGGGGTGGAGACAGGATGGCCATTCTCCATTGGAGCAACCCCAAAGTCTCCTGCCTGTGTCACTCTCCAAGCCCTTGCCATCACACCAAAGGTCAGAGAGGAGAGAGTGGGCCCACACCACACGAAAGTGGCCTGCGACCCAGGTCTCTGTGCCCAGACTCCTAGGGGTGCACAGGGCACACACATAACACTTCCTAAACTTGCCTCCGCTCAACAGGGCTGGAGAGGCTTTCCAAGAGAGATTGCTGGCTGAGGCTCCTCAGCTCAAAGGAGCAGGCACTTGAGGTCCAGCTTGCTCACCGGCAGAGCACGACTCCTGCAGACACAGGGCCCTCAATAAGGATCCACTGAATGGGTGGGCTAAACATGTCAGAACGAACCAAGGTGAGATATGAATTTGGAATTATGAAAATAGAGATAGCATGAGGATGGCAGTGGAAAACAAATAATGAATGCAAGAAGAAAGCACCAGTGACCCAACTAACTTTGAGAACTCTGCTCTCTCTTTGACTTCCTCAACAGAAAGGTCAGCGGTGATTTCCCAGTAATGAGTAATTTCCTGCTATGATACCCAGGGAATGGCTGGGTGTGAGAGAAACATTTCTTGGAAGGATGTGCCTCTTCCCCTCTACTTCTCCTGCAGGCAGCACGATTTTCTGATGTGGTACACTCCTGGAGAAGGCTACATTCCAACTGAGATGAAATCTAGGCTCCCTACATCCTCCCTACAAACTAGGGAGGAGCAGGTCAATGGCTGGAATAGCAGGAAGGCTTTTACATGGAGTGCCTGAGCCAGGCCGAGGAGGGACTGAGCGTTGTCAGCACTCAGCACTCCTAAATCAGGACCCACCGGGGCCCTCTGCTGCAAACAATATTCAGGTAGGAATGGCAAGTGCTGTCTTCCTAGCTCCTTGTGCCTAGCAGAGCTCGATATGACGGTCAGCTCCCTAAGGTCGTACTCCGAATGTATTTCCAGGCTGATGGTCCCTCAGCCCAGACCCTGGATGGTAACATCAGCTTTCCTTGACATTTCACTTTCCTCTCCAAGTCCAAAGAAGATGTGGTTCTGGCTCCTCTGACCCCTGAGTATTCAATTTTTTTTTTTAAGTATTTGTTATGATGCTTGGATTTATTTCAAAATAAATTAGAGCTGGGAAGGGTTAATGGGTAGGGGATACAGAGGAAAAAAGATGAGCCATGAGTTTTTAATTATTGAAACTGGGTGACGAATACGTAGGGGTTCATTATACTAGCCTATTTCTATATGTTTGAAAGTTTTCGTGAAGGATTCTTGCAACTCAAGTTTTTTTTAAAGTAGGGAGGAATGATATGATTGGATATGTGTTTTTGAGCAATTACTCTGGCTTTATGATTCTGGGAAGACGGTGGCAGCAGTGGCCACAGTTTTCCACTCTCCCTGAATCCCCATAAAAATAAATGGAGGACTTCCCCAGTGCCACAGTGGTTAAGAATCCCCCTGCCAATGCAGGAGACACAGATTCAATCCCTGGTTCAGGAAGATCCCACATGCCATCGAGCAACTAAGCCCGTGTGCCACAACTACTGAGCCTGCGCTCTAGAGCCCGTGAGCCACAACTACTGAGCCCGCGCACCACAACTACTGAAGCCCGCAAGCCTAGAGCCCATGCTCCACAACAAGAGGAGAGAGGCCCACGCACCACAATGAAGAGCAGCACCCGCTCGCCACAACTAGAGTGAAGCCCATGGGCAGCAACGAAGACCCAATGCAGCCAAAAATAAATAATAAATAAATAAACAAACAAACAAATGGAGCAACAGGATAGCCAAACCAACACAGAGAACCCCTCAGACAACAACTAAAACAAAACCAGAGACTCTGAAAGTACAAGGAAGTGGGGGACAGCCAGTTATTAAGACCCATGTGGTATCAACATTTGTGTGGGAGGAAGGAGAATCAAGACAACAGGGGGTTCTGATGGCTGTGACCAGGAGAACCCCAAATCATCAGGTCTCACTGGGAATTGTGACAGGCCAACTTGTGTGAGCAGCCAAACTAGGAGCAGATCCTGTAGGCTCCAATTCACAGGCATCCCCATGCTCCCCCTCCCCAAGGTGCTGGGTCAGCCTAGGCCCTACAGACTCTCAAAACTAAGACCTTCTAAGTAAGACACAGCCTGCATGGAGGAGAAGCTTCTTGGAGCAGAACAAATTGAACAAGATACAGACAAAAGGAGAAAAGGAAAGAGAAGGTTGAGATAATAGGTAAAAATGGGAGGAACAGGGGAAGCAGATCTTAGAAACACAAGATGCTTTAAAAATCACTTCACAAAGCCAACTAAAGAGGGAGCCTGAGAGCCCTGGGCTAGAACATCTATCTGACCCACCCCTTCCTTCCTAAAACTACCGGGAAACTGTTCACTTAAAAACGGTCAGTAGACAAGGAACAGTTGAGTTCCACACAGCATTAATATATGAAAGAGAATAAGGGACAAACAATATCCCTACAGAAGACAAAAGCAGGCTAGAAAGATGCCCACAAAAGATGAAACTAATCCAACAAGAAACTAAGAAAATGGTAGAAGCTATGGAATAACAACATAAATGAGAATGAGAACTTAAGAACCAAAGTAACTGGAAAAAAGAATGATCTGAAAAGAGAAGTGAAAGAAATCAGGAAAGAATTAAAAAGAAAAGAAGAAAATATTTTCAGAAATGAAGACAAAACAAGGAGGAACACAAGAGCAAATAAATAGGTTTAATGCCTTAAAGGAAACAGAAAACAGGAGAGTTTAAAAAAAAGAAATTCAAAAAGAAGTAACCAAAGAGAAATAGGTTCCTTGCACTGTTATAATTGTTCTGAAAGTTTGAAATTGTATTTTTTTAATTTAAAATTATATTTAATAATTTTTCATGTTTTTAAAGCAAATTATTAAGATTTTAAAATTTTTGAGAGGAAGTGAAAGAAATAAATGATAGGCAAAGAAGATCAAACATACACACAACAGGCTGAGTCCCTGAGAAGGAAATCAAAGCAATGTAACAAAAGAAATACTGAAAGCTTGAATTTAAGACTCTTCTGAAATTAAAAAAAGAAAAGGTTTGAAACTATACATTGGAAGAACACATTGATTTGGGGGAAGAATTCTTCTTGGACCCAAAATGGCCAAGAGCAAGATATGATTTAATAAATGATTACACTTTGAATTAAAAGATTTTTAAAATCCTTTGGGAATCTAGCAAAAAGACCAAGTCACTTTTAATGGCTAAAAATTAGACCATCAAACATCCACAGCAATGCTTTATACCACAAGACAGTGGAATAACATATTTAAGTTACTTAAGGAAATAAAATGTGATGCAAAGATTTTTATATACAGACCATGTGGCCTTCAAATATTAAAGCTGCAGACAAACTGTTATGAACGTGCACTGTTAATTCCCAGAATATTGTTTCTATAAACCATTCCTGAAGAAGCTAGTAGAGAATGAGCATCAGGCAACCAAAATGACTAGAGAGATTTAGGGAACAACTGAGAGTGAGAATTAATATTTACTAGTAGGTCTAAGATAAACGGATGGCTGTAAGGGAGATGGTGTACTATATAATGCAGAGTACAACCACCAAAGGGAGTGTGGAAGGCAGAAGAGGAAGAGTTTTTAAAAAAGAGAATAATCTTGGTAATATTATGGATATTGACTGAGACTCTTCAGATAGCAACTGAGAATATTTCAAATCAGATGCTGGGGGGAGAGGGAAGGGAAGAATAGTTGATTACTAGGTAACTTCAATACGGCTCACAGAAGGGAATCACAGTAATACGCAAAAACTGAGGGCACTAGGTGTATATAATAAAGATATTAGTATAGAAGGAGTCATTAGAAAATATAAGCATTCCTAAATACTGAAAGACTTATTATAAAATTCCTCCTCAAAAATTATAAAAATAACATGTCCAGTGTATACAATACAAAGATGTAATGAAAAAACTTAACCAATGTTAACAGTCTAGTATTGTCTACTCCTCCAAACATGCAAAATAAACAATGAATTCTTAAATAATGAATTATTTATGAATTCTTACTATTTGTTTTTACATAGATAGGCCCACATTATACATATTATTCTATGATAAAATCTTGTTATCCAGCCATCTAACCTACCTTCATTTACTCATGTAATTTTTCTTTTTCTTTTTTTTACTCATGTAATTTTTCTTAAACTCGTTTTCTAGGTTGATCAATCACATTGCAAATAGAATAAATCCGTTTCTCCCAATTGTTTAGCAATGATTTACTTTTCTTATCTTATTACTTTATCTAGAGCCTCCAAAATAATGTTCAATAACAGCTGGGTTAAAATAAAAACAACTTCAGCATTTTAACAGTTAGGTTTGAGAAACAGATTCTCTTGTTGAAGTAGCTTCCACATATTCTCACGTTACTAAATTTTAATTATTAAGAGCTGCTGAATAAGGCCAGCCAGAACTCAACAGTTATTTTTCATTAGTGAGAGCCTAACCTCCACTGAGAGGTCCTATTCTGGACAGAAAGAGCTCCCTTCTCTCACTATCCAATAACAAGACAATCATGCCTAACTAGTTTTTCTTCTCAAGTCCTTTCCATTTGCTTGGATAGAGTCCCTTGGCAGTTAACTCCTCCTTTTAAATTTTTTCAAGCTGATTATCTGGTTGATGTGCTTTTAGCAACCCCATGCCACTTGATGACTAGCGTCACTCATCCTGGCTTCTCTCCTGCTCTATTCATGCTTTCTGAACTCAGTTACAGTACTTTAAAACAACTTCCTTTTTACTTTTCATATGTCCTATTGTTTCTTTCCTTTTTACTCCAAAATTGAAAATTGGGGGTATTTTCTCAATGGGAGCATTGAGAAAATTCAAGCAACACTGAAAACCAGACCACATATGAAAATCATATGGCCACCGAAAATCAACTGACTACACATGCAGCAACCAAGTGGTGATTATCTTTTTGGTTATTTGTTCGACAGAGGGGGAGTCAGTAGACAGATGACCTCAGAAGAATATTTGCTCAAGAAATAACAGCAAAGATCTCTAAGCCTCCTTTGTTACCTGTACTTTCCTGGTACATATTTATTCTTCTACTTACTCTGTTCTGCTTGAATTATAGGCAACTCACTGTCAGGCCCTTTTCAGACACTGTTGATAATTCAGACACTGTTGATAATTCAGTCTATTTTGAATGGCATTAAATGGTTCTCTCTTGGTTAGAAGCCACCCAGAGTATCTTTCAGCAGCAAGGCCAGAAACTATAAACTGGCTAAACTGTCTATAAACAATCAGTAAGCTGGTAAAGTACATTGGGACTGACTATTTTTAATCTATTTATTTCTCTTACAGGTAGCTGCTTTTTGAAACAAGTTTAGAGAAAACACACAATGGCATGAGAGGGATATAAGATTAGGAGAGGGCGGGCTTCCCTGGTGGCACAGTGGTTGAGAATCTGCCTACTAATGCAGGGGACACGGGTTCGAGCCCTGGTCTGGGAGGATCCCACATGCTGCGGAGCAACTAGGCCTGTGAGCCACAACTACTGAGCCTGCGCGTCTGGAGCCTGTGCTCCACAACAAGAGAGGCCACCGATAGTGAGAGGCCCACATACTGCGATGAAGAGTGGCCCCCGCTTGCCACAACTAGAGAAAGCCCTTGCACAGAAATGAAGACCCAACACAGCAAAAATAAATAAATTGATAAACTCCTACCAACAACAACAACAAAAAAGATTAGGAGAGGGGATGTTTTTTGAGGGCAGAAAAGAAAAAAACTAGGATGAAATCACATAAAAAATAGCATTACTGGGCTTCCCTGGTGGTGCAGTCATTGAGAGTCCGCCTGCTGATGCAGGGGACATGGGTTCGTGCCCTGGTCCGGGAAGATCCCACATGCCGCGGAGTGGCTGGGCCCGTGAGCCATGGCCACTGAGCCTGCGCATCCGGAGCCTGTGCTCCACAATGGGAGAGGCCACAACAGTGAGAGGCCCGCATACCGCAAAAAAAAAAAACAAACAGCATTACTAATACAAGAGTCTATGGGAAACAAATAATGCACACACAAATGAGCCCAAGTAAAACTGAGGAAATATGATAAGATGGACAAACTGTTATCAATGTCAATATCCTGGCTGTGATAGTGTACTACAGCTTTGCACAATGTTATCATGGTGAAGGAAACTGGGCAAAGTGTACAAAGGACCACTCTGTATTATTTCTCACAACTGCACATGAATCTGTAATTATCTCAATAAAAATTTCAATTAAAATATGATTGGCAGAATACAGACAAAATGTTTATAGTAGTTATACTCTGCAGTGATAGGGATAAAGAAAACTTTTATTCTTTTTTGTTTTCCATAGTAAATATATCACTGTATAATGAAATATAGTATAAATTACAAAAATAAGAATTCTTAACAAGGGTTGAAAGGATATAATCAAGACTTTAGTTATTTTAAAAATATTTTATAAAATCTCAAGGAATATGAATGAGTATAGTGAATACAGGACTGTTCAACAAATCAGGGGATTCTAGTATAAGACAAATCCTTAATTTTTAAAACGTGTATAAACAAAGGAGAAGTACTACTTTCTGCCAGTGAATAATAAACTTCTGGGAGTCATTATCTCAGGAGGTGACATACTCTGGTGACCAATGCTCAGGCCGTGCATGCCTTCCCTGCGTTCTTGAAAATTGCTAAGCCACTTCTAACTGAAAGGCTCACCCACACCACCCTGTAGGCCTCGCCCAAGGATTCACTGACCCCTTCATACCTGCTTAAAGCCCCTTCTTCAACACT
The DNA here is from genome assembly GCF_059928025.1 of Delphinapterus leucas. Classification (NCBI taxonomy): domain Eukaryota; kingdom Metazoa; phylum Chordata; class Mammalia; order Artiodactyla; family Monodontidae; genus Delphinapterus; species Delphinapterus leucas. Next base: position 77,599,030 of record NC_143143.1, on the reverse strand, counting down.
CTCCTTGTACCTTTTATTCTTCTTTCATGGCACTTCCTCCACAATTAATAGTTTGTGTGACTGTTTCATGTCATCTCTCTCCTGTGACTATTAACGAGACCACAGGGTGTTCCCTATCACCCTCACCCCTGTACTTGTCACTGCCTAGCACACTGCCTGGCATCCAGAGGCACCCAATAAAGTTGTAATGAATTAAGTGCCAACATAATTTATATGAACTTATAGGTGACCACCATAATGGTTTATAGGATAAATTACGACTCTTCTGTTCAATAATTGTTAGGTAGATTACCCTTAAGTGCTGAATATGGTTTATTTAATTCCACAAACATTTCTGAAGGGTGTACAGAAATGCCATCTTATATGGCAACTAAATTCTATAGTTAGCTGTGAGGCAAAAATTTCATGCAATTAAGATTAAAACCTTGGAAAAAATACTTTAAATTACCAGCATTGAAGCCTTAGATATTTTAAAGCCCGGATCTTAACTTCTTTTGTTTCTCTTTCACCAGTAGTCTCCCCTTCCCTACAGAGGATTATCAAGGTGTGGTCTGATAGGACAATGTGGTATTTAAAGGAATTTCTCTTTTTTGCTTTTTGCTTGTATAGTTTAAGCAAGGTTAAATGAGTGCATGATACAAGTCCGCAAGGTGACACTAGGCCAGACACTACAGTACACTCAGTACTGAGGATACGAAGATCTAAAAGACATGATCTCATATTCTCAGAGGGTTCACATTCCAGCAAAGAAGAAAATAATATATAAGCAATAGAATTAAAATAGTAATTCATATAAAATATTATTATTATTTTTTGGCTGTGTTGGGTTTTCATTTCTGTGCGAGGGCTTTCTCTAGTTGCGTCAAGCGGGGGCCACTCTTCATCGCAGTGCGCAGGCCTCTCACTGTCGCAGCCTCTCTTGTTGCAGAGCACACGCTCCAGACGCGCAGGCTCATTAGTTGTGGCTCACGGGCCTAGTTGCTCTGTGGCATGTGGGATCTTCCCAGACCAGGGCTCGAACCCGTGTCCCCTGCATTGGCAGGCAGATTCTCAACCACTGTGCCACCAGGGAAACTCATAACATATTATTAAGTGTTAAAAAGGAACAGCACACTGCAAAAAATGCTATTTGGCATGTCAGAAGCAGAATACGTTTTCTCAGTGGCTTTCTTCCTGTAACCAAATCCTAATTTTCCCCTAGAGAGATGGATTCCTCAGGTGATTTAGGGAAAATTAATACATTCAGGTATAGAGGTAACAGAGAAAGCATGTTAATATTTCCCATAGAACAACAAAAAAAGGGAACTTAACAGAAAAGTCAGCTCAGTGTCGGGGGCGGGAGGCACCTGCTCCACTGAGGCAGGGCCTGTGAGCTGAAAGGAGGGTGAATGGTGGCCGCTCAGCAGACAGAAGATACAGCACCAATGACAACCCAGTTTGGAATGTGCAGGGAAGGGGTGGGGCAGGGGTGCTGGTCAGCAGAGCTAAACCAACACCCTTACCCAGACCTGCTTTAAGCACCTGTGTTAGGTGAGGCCAAGGAATCAGGAGACTACAGTCCCAGCAACGGGGAGCCACTAGAAGTTTTCAGGTAGGACAGGGATAACACTTCTTGTCCCATGAAAGACAGGATGGAAACAAAGAGCCTGAACCAGCTGAAGGTGACCATAAAAGGCCAGAGATGAGGAGGGCCTGAATGGAGGAGACAAGGGAAGAGGATGAGGAAACAAGGAAAGAGGTTCAGATGCACATTTCAAGAATGAAGTTGGAGGACTTGGCAATCAGTTGGATGTAAGGGTAAATCAAAGAACTGAAGGTTACTTTAGCTTTTGAGTCAGTGCAACTAAGGACAGATACACATATTAACTTGTAAACAAGTGTCTACTGATTTTATAATTATTCAGTGGATTTCACAATACAGGAAAAAAAAATGCTGGGTGCTAAAAAAATATATCAAGCTTACAAGGCAAGGTAAAGCCATGCTCTACATTACAAAATACATCCTCTAAACAAAAGCATGAGAAAGTCTACAGAAACCTATTTAATATAAAAATAATGCATTAGAAAATACATAAAATCTTACGGGTTCCCATTTCTATCTGATCTATTTTAAAAGAATGTAACATATTTGCACAGGTTAAAAAAAAAAAGGCTTAAGTGCTTGAGTGATTTTCTGGCAAAATAATTAGACATTTTCAGAAGAACTGCCAGTAAATTAGAGAGAGAAAATCTGAAGTCTCATTTGGATAAAACTTGCTAAAACCAGAAAGTGCTGTTTAATATGACAGCTTCTATGGCCAGACAACCCCACTCCCCCTACCCCTTCTGTGCTCATGATTATTAAGGGGAATAAAATGCTAGAAACTTTCATCACACTATGCCAGAATGCACTTGTAGAACGATCTGCAGTTTTGGGGAGCAGCCACGTTCCACCTCCAGCCCCACCTGACCCACCTTCTTGTTTACAATGATGCCAGACTGAACCTTTCAGAAGTGGTACATCACACCTTCCTTTCTGGGTGGGCTTGGGTGGGCACAGTGTCCCTTTCTGCTGAGAAGTGAAATAGCAGCTGTCAAGTGAGGGACAAAAAGCCAAACATGAACTAGCAGGGAACCTCCAGCCCTGCAGCTCTCCACAAGCCAGTTTAAAAGCAGCAAACTGCTAAATGGAAACACCCAGACCAACTATTGCCATCAGCTAAGAGCCCAATGCCTCAGCATCTCAGCAGTGCTTGGTTGAGGACAAAAGAGGTGCAACTTGGGTGCCTGTGGGTTCAGGGAGGGGAATGTGATATTTATGGGAGATGATGGCCCTGGAGGCAAACCCTTTTATCACAAGGCTGCCAGGGCCAGGCCTGCTGTGCCATTCAGATGCTCTCCGAGGTCCCATTTGCTATGACCAGCTAATGCAGCCTGTCCTTACCCTAAAAGATTTCTTTGTACCAGGTGAAGCACAAATCAAGTCATAAAAGACCACAGATCACCTACCCAAAGGTTTATCCAGTCTCCTGGCAGAAGTCATTTTGGACTCTGAAATACTGCTGTGGACAGATTCAGAGGATTTAAGTAGGAAGTGTGCTGTACGGTTTTGTGTACTGTCATGAAAAGGTCTTATCTGAAAACAAATCTTAGACAAGAAATGTAATCAAGGGAGGCAGTATTAATTATAAAAGCTATTATTTTCTGCAATGTGATATATAACACAGGAGAATGAAATGGAAATACAGGTGCAGTTTATAAAGATCATAAAGATCAGTCATCTGGGATTCTACAATTTCTCACAGCAAAATTAACATGTGATAACTCTGCCACAACATTTAATTTTGAAAACCTCAAAAAGACTATATATTTATTTCAAAAGCAGGAGACCCTGATAGAAAATTCAGTTGTAGACCAGAGGCAAAAACCCTGGTCCAAGCAAAAAAAAAAAAGGTAACCAAGGAAAAAAAGGTCAATGCCTGGGGACCCTGGAAGAAGACAAAACGGGGTAATGAAGAGACAGCCAGGCCCAAGAAGTGTCCTGGGAGCTGTCATTGTTCTCTAGCCCCAGAAATGCCAGCCTAATCTATTCCTCACGGCTCTAACCTTTAATCCAGCCTCTCCTCCAAAATCCATGAGAGTCCATATTACTTAGAGGTGAGAAGAAAAACCACTTCCAGTGGCAGGGCTGCATGAGAAGGGGATGTATTAATACACACCTATAGCCACCCCCCCACCACATACATACACACACTACCCCCCAGATGGAACCCAGAATGGTTTTTATTCATAAAATCACTATTATGTATAATATTAAATATGTATAGTAATCATCATCATATATAATAATTCTATGGGAAAATCACATATGATATTACTAGGAATACTTCAGGTATACTGCAGAATAAATAGGTACCAGGGTAAGCTTGGAACTTAAACACCATTCATAGCACTGATTCTACAGAAAATATGTTCAGAGTCCCAGACAACTAACTTTCAACCTTTTGAAGCAGACACATGTATGTATTAGGGACTGTCTGTACTTTCATGCTTGGTTACCAGTTGACTCTCTGCCAGCCAGAAAAGTCCATCTGAACATTGTTCCCATGAACTGACCCAAAGAGATTTAAGGGGACACTCTGGATAGTAATAAACTTTGAGCCTCACAGCCAGGGACTCCATGACACACAAGACTGGCCGTAGCTTTTTATTTGAAGACTATCAACTTAAAAAGGACAAAACAGGCATATTAAAAATCAAACAAAAAACAAAACTCTTGAACACAAAATTCTGCCACAAACTGAGCCTGTTCTGTTTTACAGGCCGTTGTAGTTTTCTGGCTGTCTATTAGCATCTCTCCCAACTTGCTTAAGCATACGGTTGTTTCTATCATCTATCCTCTTCAACTGGCATTGGTAGATTATAGATGTACCCTTAAATACAGAGATAGAAAGCAACTACAGATTAGATAGCAGAAGAAGCAGTTTATTGCTAGTTTGCAGCCAATCAAACGTCACGAGGCACACAGTGAGAGAGCCCACAGAGCTTGGTAACGACGTCAGTGGCCAACCCCACTTGCCCCACATCCTTACAGGGAAGCAGCCTCAAGATCCAACATGGTAATTGCTAGTGGTGGTTGTGGTGGCCATGGGGGGAGAGAGTGGTGAGGAGGGGAAGCAAGGATGGGGGAGAGCAAGACAAAGAAGATGATGGTGGGTGGGGACTCGGTAACACAGAGACTACAATACAGGGACCATACAAGTAGGTCTGAAACCAACAAACTGGAATATAAATGCTAACTGCTTCCCATACTATCTTCAACACTCCTTCAAGACTCCTGCCAACAACTCTGTCTTTAACACTATTTCTACTTTGTTCTCAACTGTTCTACCTCTGGCCTTCAAACTTGTTAAAGGCACTTTTATGTTTAAAACAATCTCAGTAAGTAACACTGAGGATCCAGAACCTCTGCTCTGAGATGAACAGAATGAAGGCAGGTGAGCGCTGCAGTCCAACAGGAAGCCTCTATTCATTTAATCACGGCTACCCTGATGAAAGGCATTCCTAGGGCTCCGGGAAAGCAGCACGTCTGGAGGAAGGGACACTGAACCGGGAAGAAAAGAATTCTCTTGGGTTACAGGTCTGCTCTGTGACCACTTAAACCATGCCAGATCTCAGTTCATTTGAGAAACAACCCTGACCCAAGTCATTCACCACAATGATTTGTGTTTAACACAGGTAACAGAAATGTGCCCTGCAAATTGTGAAACTAAGTGCGTTTATCTAAATTTGATTACATTCACAGAAAAATTCTGGTTTAAAAGACAAACCTTTAAAAAAAAAAATCAAATCCACAAGAAGTCAAACCAACCCGAAATATCCCTTCTTCACCAGACTAGACATGTCATTCTGCTCCAAGCTACTAATATAAAGCCAAGCCTGCCTAGGCAAGAACAAAGCTTTTACATTTATTTTTATTCCTCTCCTCCTCTTCTCCATTCAAACAATACCGCTCATTTTGTAAGAACCAGAAGATGAGAGAAAAGTTGAGATTCACAAAAAATAGAATAACCTTCAGGGCTGAACCAAGGATAATACGTTAAGAAAAGAGTTGAAAACAAAAGCAATGATTTCGTTTCACATGCACATGCTTCACCTGCCCAAAATTTTGTTTTGCTGGAAACTTTCTGGCAAGATCAAAATCTCAGGAAATTCCAAACAAATGAAACTCTAAAGGCAAATTACTTAGGAAAAAGGATCTAACTTCAGAGACCCAAGCACGCTCCTGCCATTTTTATCCAGTTCTTTACTTTTATGAAGGAGCACCAAACCAACCATAAAATCATATGCTAACAAGAGCTCTGCATCCTGCAAGTTGACAACTCTGGCTTTTAATAAATGCCTCTATTTTCTGTCAGCACTGGTCAGTCCCTGCTACCAAACCTATGAAGTTTCAATGAGGGAGACTCTCATACCGCTGACGTCTCTCATACTTGGCCAGCATGCTGGAACACAAGAACTAAGAAACCACAGGGAAATTGCCCCTCCAGAGTGGCATGGGCTGTGCACGGCCCCGAAGCAGGACCAGCCGAGGAAGACAAGGATGGGTTACAGATGAGACTTAGTTCCAGAGTGTACACAGTAAGTCCCCGACATATGAACCTTCAAGCTGCGAACTTTCAAAGATGCGAACGTGCGTTTGCATGTCCAATCACGTAAGGCCTGAGTGAAACTGCAGCTTGCCCTCCGTCTCCTATTGCTGACGATCCTTCAGCTCTACCATTTTCCACTTCCTCTCCCTCCTCCAGTCAGTAACTCTTCTTGCCTGATCACTCAATGCCAGCCCCTATACGCCAGCTGTTGTATTGTACTACTGTACTTTTCAAGGTACTGTACTGTAAGATCAAAAATGTTTTCTTTATTTTTTGTGTTTGTTTGTTTTTTATGTATTATTTGTGTGGAAAGTATTATAAACCTATTACAGTACAGTACTATACAGCCAATTGTGTTAGTTGGTACCTAGGCTAACTCTGTTGGACTTACAAACAAATTAGACTTACGAATGCGCTCTCAGAACGGAACTCACTCGTATGTAGGGGACTTACTGTATATGTGTAAATGTGTCTATCTATCTGGGATTAGGCTCACTGAAATGAAGTTCAGCTATGTTCAAGGCACTGGAGGGAGACACCAAGAATGACACACAGTTCCCGCTCAGAAGGGCTTCTAATTTCAATGGGGGAGGGGGTTGTTCCACACATAATATAAAGGGTGAGAGATAAAACAAAATGTGTGCTAAGTTGATGGTGAGTCAGTAACACATGGTTTGCACAACACTATAAACTCAATGCCTCCCTATCAACCAGTTTCCAATTCATGAACCCAAATAGCATAGCTCATCTACTCATTCAGGAACTACCTACTGGGTACTTTTATATGCCAGGCACTATATTGGATCAAAGAGACAGAAATGACTCAAACAAAAGCAATCCTGCCCCTTTTAAGATAGGTAACTTGGCAGTAGGTAAGTAAACAGGCAACTACAGAACAATGAATATCCTTACAGTATAATCACACAAAGTGCTATGAAAGTGGAAGTACAGGGGCCATGGGAAGACCTATAAGAGGCACCTACCTGGGGAAATTTGAGAAAGCATCCTAAAAGAGGATGCCTAAGATGGACCTGAAAGGAAGAACAAGAACTAGTGAGGGATGGGCTTCCCTGGTGGCGCAGTGGTTGAGAGTCTGCCTGCCGATGCAGGAGACACGGGTTCGTGCCCCGGTCTGGGAGTATACCACATGCCGCGGAGTGGCTGGGCCCGTGAGCCATGGCCGCTGAGCTTGCGCGTCCGGAGCCTGTGCAAAAAGAACAAGTGAGGGAGAATGTTCCAGGCAGAGGAAACAGTATACGCAAAGGCCCTCTAGGAGACAGGGAGCCTTACATTTCAGGAACGAAAAGTGTTCTGGAAGCTACACCAGAGTGCAAGAATGTCTATGAGCCCGCTCTGAATTCAAGGGCTGTTACTACCTCTGGGTGAACAACTGAAGCAGCCTAAGAAGAACAGAGTCAGATGAAAGTGGCAGCATAGGGAGACCCCCAGCAGATGACCAGAGAAGCCCAAGAGTGAGAGCTGGGACTAACTAGCTAGAAAAGGAGAATATATAAAAGGAAAGAAAAAGGAAAAGAGAGAGTTATGGAAACTGCGGTTAGACAATATTCAAGAAGCAAATAGAGGTCGACCATGTTAAATGGTGTTATGATAAGGATGCAAAGAATCCATTGGCTTTAGCAACAAGAAAGCTAACAGTAACCCAGTGAAGAATTATTTTAGTGGCGTGGCAGGGTGGAGCCTAGCTTCCCTCAGTCGAGGAGTGATTGGGAGGTGAACAATGGACGCAGTGACCTATTTATTTCAAACATTTCAGCTGGAGAGCAGTGACTAGAGGGGGAGTCGCAGCCGGAGGAAGCCTGAAAATGTTTAAATGGTTCAAGAAAGATGGTAACATAGAGGGAGGGCTAAGGACACATACCTAAAAAGAAACACTAAGCTATTGGTGCAAGACGCCTTGAACAGGTGGGATGGGAAGGTATGAAGAGCGCAGATATAAGGCTGCCTTCGACAGGAACAAAGACTCCTTTTTCCTTGTGAGAGAAATGAGGCAGAAAGGATGACAGGCAAACTTCAGATCTGACAGCCAGGAGCTGAGGGAGACAGATCTGAAGTTACTGACCTGATTTCCTTCTAGTGGTTCAATCTGCAAAACCAGGAGATTTTTCTCCAGCAGCACCTAGGGGCGTGGGCCCAGGAAGAGAAAAGCTGGTGGCTGGCCTGGTCCAGGTAGATCTGGTCTGGTATGCTGATGGCAAGAAGATGGGCAGGGGCTTCCCTGGTGGCGAAGTGGTTAAGAATCCGCCTGCCAATGCAGGGGACACGGGTTTGAGCCCTGGTCCGGGAAGATCCCACACGCCACGGAGCAACTAAGCCCGTGCGCCACAACTGCTGAGGCTGCACTCTAGAGCCCGCGAGCCACAACTACTGAGCCCGCGTGCCACAACTACTGAAGCCTGCGCGCCTAGAGCCTGTGCTCTGCAACAAGAGAAGCCACCGCAACGAAGAGTAGTCCCCGCTCGCCGCAACCAGACAAAGCCCGTACACAGCAACAAAGACCGAACACAGCCAAAAATAAAAATAAATTAAATAAATTAAAAAAAAAGAAGAAGAAGATGGGCAGAAGGGCTACACGGGGATATTGGAGAGGCAGCATTTCAAGCGACTGACCGGCCGCATAAGAAGGGAAGGGAGGACTGACGCTGGAAAGGAGCAGCTGGAAATCTGGCTGTAGGAGTAAACCCAGAGGAGGGAAGTAACTGAGTGAGGGAGTGTGGAAGCACAGGAGGCTATGATTGGAGAGTGAAAGGTCTGAGTCTAATGAGATGGCAAAGACAGAAAACATCCCAAGGGCCAGGGCGTGCCCTATGGGAAGGAGACGGCAAAAGGAGAGGGACATGAAATTTCCAGGGGAGGAGGTGAGCATGGTGGATGGACTGCCCAAGGGAACACTAACGTGGCCCAGGGGCGACGGCAGCTGTGGAAAAGAGGACACGTTGTGAGCCAGGTAAATTAAGGGGAGAGGGAGGGATGCAGAGGGGCCCACTTAAAATATGACCAGCATAATACAGGCAAGTAATTAAACAATTCCCCCAAAGGCAATTTATTGACTGGGAATGCCTGCTGGAATCCTCTCTAAGATTCATACTCCCACCCCCAACACACGTACATCTACACCTCCCCTCCAATCCTAAGGCAAAGCATAATCAGTGAACCAGGGTCTTATCCAGAGTTTGGACTTCTATTAAAGATCTATTTTTATAATGCTTTCTTATTCACTTCCAACTTAAAAACGGTTGCTTCCCCCCTGCAATATTCTGTCCATTTAATAGCTATGTTTAGGGGCTTCCCTGGTGGCGCAGTGGTTAAGAATCCGCCTGCTAGTGCAGGGGACACGGGTTCGAGCCCTGGTCTGGGAAGATCCCACATGCCGCGGAGCAACTAAGCCTGTGCCCCATGACTACTGAGCCTGCGTGCCACGACTACTGAAGCCCACGCACCTAGAGCCCGTGCTCTGCAAAAAGAGAAGCCACCACAATGAGAAGCCTGTGCACCGCAACGAAGAGTAGCCCCCGCTCGCTGCAACTAGAGAAAGCCTGCACGCAGCAACGAAGACCCAACGCAGCCAAAAATAAATTTAAAAAAAAAAGCTATGTTTAGTGACTCTGTTGAGATGCCTGTGAACTATTGTTTTTCTGCTCCATACATCTATTTCTGCTATGGATGTTCTATAGTATCCATTCAGTGACATGTAAATGACTCCAAAATAAAACCGGAAGGAGGAAAAACAAAAACAGAAGCCATATTGAAACATCCTCCTTCACCAGTAAAGGAAAGATAGTCAAAGCTTCTTTTACTCTACTTTGTCCTCCATTGATAAGAAAAACTCTTCCATTTTCAAATCTGTAATGACTAGTAATCAACAATTATTCTTTAAAAAATCGAATCCAGTACTACTTCCACACATTATCTTCAAAGCCAGAATTAGAAAAAGGAAAAAAGAAAAGATGTTACACAACCTTAATGGTTTGCAGATATCCAAGTCTGACTGCTCCGACACAGCAAGGAATGAGTTTAGTAAGTATGTGAACGGAAAACAGGCAGCAATCAGCAACTCATTCAGAATTACTCAAGATGATAATTTTTGTGTTTAAATCACAAAGTCTCAGAATATGTAATCATATCCAAAAATGTTAAAATGTCTAAAAATTAAAGCCTATCAGTTAGTCATTTAAAACTAGGATAAATTATCAGTAAACTTAAGTTATTTTACAAGGTACTTGACTTGAAAGACTCACTCGAACAAAGCCGTCTATGTATAGAGAACTGCTAATGAACAGACCACATAATGGGATAAGCCAGCTAACACCATTAAAGATATCTTTTAAAATTCACAATGAATAAATGAGACCTTTCTTCTTATAGTGTCATCTGCAAATCAGGGGGATAGCCACATATTTTCCATTTGTACTTACTGAGTCAGGCTTATACTTAAAGACTCTTTATAAAAGACATTTTGTGTCATAAAAGATAATTCTGCTTTTTGTACCGACTGAAGAGTATCTGCATAAATACCTGGATAAGAAAAATAAAACTATTTATATAAAAGCTATCACTTCATTGCAATCAATACTGTACTACCTGCCTACTAAGTGTAACGCACTGTCCGTTAACACCGTTAACGCACAGACGATAACACAAACATCATCCTGCCAGAGAAGACACCTACACAGGTGACCACTACATGGCAGCAACATGAGGTCAATGACATGTTGTAGCCTTCACTAAGTCACCCTATCAGAAGGATTCTGAGGCCATTATCACAGTCAAGGTGAGACGTAATGGCAAGGGAGAGAGGAAAAAAATATATATTAAGAGAAAGAGAGACAATGCATATGAATCGTGGAGGGGCAAGGGGTGGATGGGAGGCAGAGGGTTAAGAACAAAGAGGAAGAAAGTTAAATATGCTCCCATGCTTTCAAGCTTAGGTAATTTAACACTTAACATGAACAGAGAAGGGCAAGGAGGCCTGAACCCAGATTAGGGGACTAGAGAACATAAGGGACTCACTCCTGCCTGCCCTTGGAATCTCCACTTAGATATTACTTTTATAGACTATCTTTACCTGACAGGTCTTCCGCTTGCTTTTCCTTCTCCCAAATGCCTCTTCCTCAGTGTCCACAAGTACCCAGGCCTACGCCTATGAGAGCTCTCAACACTCTGAACTGGGACTGTCTCTACCCAGCCCCTTTGCTGGCTGCACTGTTAAGCTTCTTAACAGCAAGGACAAACTGTGTCTTTCTTGCTCACCACTTACCCTCACTGCCTACCAGAGCCCGGGCCCTAGCTCATGAACTTGAATGAGCGAACGGACTCTGCCTGAAAGGAGCTTACCATTGCAGAACAGAAGAGGAAATAAAGGGGAGATGAAAAGCTTCATGGAGAAATTGATCTCCAGTTATTGATTTTAATTTCATATATACAAAAAAGTTGGTTTTGTCCTCCTGGGATTCAGCTTTAGGAGGGGAAAAGGTACAAAACTCAGAACAAGGATCCTGATTGTTTTATAATGGTAAAGAATCTTCCCTATCTATTGCTTGTTCTAATTTGTCATATATAATATACCTCTACGGAAAAAGAGATGTTCAAGAGGGATCAAAGGAATAGCATCTCCTACAATATAACACGTACTTCTGTCGCTAAACAGGGACAGAGACCTTTCACACATATTCTTTGTAACATATATACATATATATATATATTTTCCCCCCAATCATGGCTATCATTTATTTCATCCCTTGATAGAGAGGATAAGGTAGAGAAACCATCTAATCATGAATTGAGACACATGACAAATGGTATCATTCCTAACCAGGTCACAAAGCAAGTCATTAAAAACACTACTTAGATTTTTCAGTGCAAACTTATTTGAGCAAGTCATTCTTCTTGTCAAGTCCCATATTTACCATCCAATTTAATTTCCAAGTTGGTCATCAAAAATAGTTCGTGGAAATAATTGAACATGGGACAAAAATACAGTCGCACTCAGTTGCTCGAGGTGGAAAAAAATGGTGGCAGCTTCCAACTTCCTCAAAATAGCAGAAAGGGGATAAGGATGACAAGGGAAGGGGGAAGGGCAGGAAGGAAAGAAGCACCTGGCTAATGATTTTATCCCGGATTTTAATGTCAAGGGCACTCCCTCCTCAGGCATTTTCACACTAGACACCATATCTCCAGCTAGTCTTCCCTTGCTTTGATTTTATCTAATGATAGTACACCAACTACTTACAAGCCTAAACGTCTTTTTAAAATCACCTTAATTCTAATGCTAATAAACAATTCCAAGAAAAAAACCCAGTCTGGAGTAGAGGCTACAAACTCAAGTGCGTCCAATGGCTGGGAAGATCATATAAGCGAGAACAGGGGGACCCGCTGGGGAGAAGAATACACACGTGCCCCTCAGATCAGCAGACCACTGCCACGGTGGGCTCAGGCTGTGTGATCTTCAGATTTTTCAAGAGAAGCCAGAAATCCAGATTTGTATGTGATTTCTCCTGATTTATCAATAATGACAAAAGTTTAGACTCCTCTTTTTTTTTAAAGCACTGTGTGGACCAAGCAAAATATAACTGGGTGGCCAACTTGTGACATCTAGGTAAGAGGTCAGAAATATGGGCAAGGGTCAAAATCTACAAACTCTCTCTTCCTATGTGCTAATCAACCAGGAAGCGAAGAGCAATTCCTTGTCCCTGCAGTTGTGTATCAGTGTGAGCATGGCCACAGTGCCGTTGTAAAGCTGGGTCCAGGACATGGGAGACCTCAGGCAAAGAAGAACATCGAGGCTCTGATACCTAATTATCCTCCCAAAACATTTCCTGCTATTAAAGACCAATTTATGGTGTGTAATAAATGGTACTGCATGTAAAGCACTTTGCACAGTGCCTGGGGCACATAACAGAATTCAATGAAAGTTAGCTGTTATTGGGTTTTATTATGAATGAGGGTAGAACATGGATCAGACTGTGCCTTTCTCCCTTGAATGGGAGATTTTAGTCCAATTACAAAACCCAATAATCCTCTTTAGACATGAGAAGAATTTCAAAGGAAACTGCATTCATCAATGTGGCATTCAGTCATTTTATAAAATAATGGATTTATGCCCACACAGGGTGTTTTGTTCTTTTTAAGGACATAATGGATTTTTAAAGTTTTGATTTGAGTTAATATGAAAATTTAAAGTTCTGTCTCACTTTCAGATAAGGGGGATCATGGAACATATATGGCTACCAAATCTAGCATGAGTGGGACGTGAAGCCCCCATTTTTCCAGCAAAGTTGCCCCAGTCTCCTGGCTCCTCGTGTGACCACGTAGGTGTAGGATGTTAGGTTCCAGTCATGCTGTAAGGCTATCTGGTCTAATCACCATATTTTACAGATGCTGAATGTTAACTCCTTCAAGGTCCCACAACAGTCGAAGGCAGACCCAGAACCCAAACCCTGTCCTCTTCTTCCATCACCTCCCAAGTCCCTGGGGGGGATGTATGTTCGGGGGAGTTGGTTAAGGGTGGGTAGCAGGGCAGCCTGGGACTAAAGCTTTGAGACAAAGACCCAGCCTTTATGAGTAAAAGGCTCTGTCAACTAAGGGGACAGGGTGGGGAAGGTTTCCTATATACAGCCAATCAAAGCCTTGCTTCAGTACGTCTCAGGGTCAGTCAGACTCTTTTAAAAATCCTCTAGTATCAACCATACCCTTTTAGCCACTGGCTTATAGCAAGAGTTCCAAGCCTCTATGAAAGAATCTAATTTACTTGCTGGAAAAGTAGAGACATCACTAAGCAAAGGAATCAATGATTTTTAAAAGAATGTTACTATGTTTCAAAGTGTCCAACTACCAAAGTACTGAGAAAATATTTTTTTGAAATATAGCCAAGTGTAGAATATAAACTGAGTCCTACATTCAAAATTTGTCTTTCTAGAAAGCAAATGTCAAAGGATATAAAGCAAGCTGTGAACAAGAGACTAAAATTAGCTCAAACCACAAATAACCTAACATACTTATCACTTCCTTATGATCAACCTACAAAAATCAAACATTAAAAGCATTTACAAAACTAAAGGTGTGATGCCAATTTAATCCTTTAACTTCAGCTGTATCCTTTCTTCCTTCTGGCATGTAAACATTACCAAAGAATGACATTTTATTAATTTGAAGGCAAGTACAAGGGAAACCATTAGAGCTAAGTTTTGCCCTGTAAATAAAATAGCATGTACCATGCAGTTCTTAAGTGGTTAGAATGGTAACCACCTCCTCAAACTGAGGATAGGAAATTTCAGATGATGGACCACACCCATCTCCGAATGCGCTTCTCACAGAGAGCTAGGGACATACCAGACTCCTACTTCAGACCAAAGCTTGCCTCCATCTCCTCAAGCCGTTTATTTCCTACTTCCAAAAGCAACATCTTCCAATGAACAAAGGCTGTTGGGAAACACAAAAGTTTTTGTCATAAAGTAGTGGAACGTGTTGCAAAAGGAAGCTTAGTTGACAAATGTGGGTTCACGCAAAAAAAAAAAGGTACTAGTTTGTTAAACTTCAACTACTTTTACCATGATTCTCTCTGCGTGATGACTACATTTTTGATAAGTTTCCTGGGGAAAGTTCAAGCTCAAAAAGGATGGAAACGAGTGGTTAAGAAACGATGAGTATAAAACCTACCAACTGCTACTGTGCACTCTTCAATACTAAAACTCTAAAAAGCATTCTTATCAGTAAGTAGAAAAACAAGGGACAGTAGCAGACCTGGGTACTATGACAAGAACAAATGAAATAAAATACTGCTAATGACACTAATATTCCTGGGATATATTAAGAAAAACTGTTAGTGGGACATGAAGGAATATTTAAATACACTTAGAAATGGTACCATGATAGGTACATAAAGGACCCATTAAAACGCAGCACATCATGGGGATGTGGATTCTCAAGGACGGTTCATGGGAGATGTGGACCAGCTAACCCTCAATCATGGCCATATCACCCGGTGTACTGGGGATTGCTCCAGAAATGTGGCTTTGTGCCTGTCAACCTGATGTGGCTTAATGCAACTTCCTGATATTGCACCACTCTGCTTCACCCCCTCACCCCACCTCTGAGGATGATCCAAAAGACCCTGGCAACTGGGAGGTGGTATCCAGGTGGTGGAGAACAATAATGGCAATGCTCTTAACTCTAAGATGCTGTCAAAATAACATTTTGAATCAGGGTAAAAATAAAGCAAAACAACAAGAACAACAAAAAACACAAAACAAAGTATCCTCCCTCTGAAAGACCCCTGAATATCTTCTTAGAGGCCTCTTTTCTCTGTGCAAAAGTGAGCCACACAAATATTTATGACCCAGTTAGGCATACTTTGCCTTTATCATTGTAGAAGCAAACTCAGCCCTGACTATTTGAATAGTGAAGCAATACAAAATCTAAAAGATAAATATAACAGTGACAAACGTTTAAGCACCGAGGGAATTTAAAGCTAATTTACCGTATTATGCTAAATGCAGCTTGCCTATTTGTTCTCTTGAGTGAAGTTATATTCAGAAGTGATTTCATGCGCAGACATTTTTAAGTAACCCCCTGTTCTTCGGAGAATTCCAACTACTTGGAGTAATTACTTGATGCTCACCTTCCTGTAATCAATTCACAATACTGTATAATTCTCTGAGTAATCAGTACTCATCAGAATAAAAACTAGCTAAGCTGTTCCCTGGAACTTAGCGTGGCATTTTTTAAATGAGATTCTTCAAAACGAAGAGATGCACCAGTAACAAAGCCATTAGGTAAGAAAAAAAAAAGTCGGGGGAAAAATGTTTCATCACAGTAACGGAGATAAGGGAGTTTTCCTTCTCTAATCACTAACTAATAAATTTAAAAAACACAGTTTTGGAAACCTAGTTTTGCTACGCTCGTCTTATCTTTGCAAGTGGTGTTGCTTGCCCACAAAAGCCACAAACACAGCCGAGGCTTTTCCTTCTTCATCTGTAGAAGAAAACGTGCCTCAATCAGTCTTTGGGAAGAAAGAAGCCTAGGACACAAGTCCACTCGCGCCCAAGGGTTTGCTTCAACAAGCAGTTAACCCTCAATAAGAACTCAGAATTGCCTGGCACACTACTAGATTAAGAGTAGTAGGGAATATGTATATTTTCCAGAGAAAAATATGGACCTTAAGTGTCCCTTTGCTAAGAAGCCACGTTTATTTTGTGATTCCATGCTGTAGAACTTCTTAAGCACCAATTCTATCTAATTACCACGGGGTATCCGTAAAACTTTACAAACAGCGTTGGTAGAATCATAAGCATTCAAAACTGCAAATTGAATCAGGTCACAAATTTAAAAAAAAAAACAACAAAAAACTGAAAATCATTTATCAGTAGTTATTTTTGTCTGCAGTGTGACTTGTACTACATTCCGAGGATCAACTGATTTGGGGGGGCTTGACTTTTCTTTGGCTATTTATTTCGGGGGAAAAAAATCTTCCATGGGAAATGGTCTTGTTCCTAGCTTTCAGATATTCAAAATTTACAAAACTGTCAGTAAGACCCTTGTGATACGTCAAGCTGCCTTGAGGAAGGAGAGGGCAGCAGCTAGGAAATTATGAAGCCCACTTCTACAAAGTGAAGCATTATTTCTAAAATGCTGGAGCCTTAGGTACTTTCTTCTCAAACACAGCAGCTGTGTATACTACCATGCTCTTCAAATGAAGTTTAGACCAGATGTTGGTTTCTTTCTAAAATTACAACATAAAGGGCAGCTACTCTTTGTGTACCTAGCTGGGGTTGAATCTTTCGTAAATTCTCGAGAATCAGTTCCTCTATCTTTACAGGAAAAACCACCCAATTGCTACTCAGAGAAAAACTGCAAGCATAACTCATATGTCAGTGCCACTCGTTTTCCCACATTACTAAACCAAATGAGCCCAACTTATTAAAAATGTTCAATACCTCTTGGGAAAAAAAAGATTCAATTCTTTTGAATCTTCAACTATAGTCACAAAACTCTTACACATTTTTGAGCCTAACTGTACCCACCGACACCCACGCACCTTACAAAATTGAGTAACCACAGCAGTGGTTACAAGGATTACTTCAGGAACATCAAACTCTCTTTGTGAGCACATTAAAGACTTTCATTACTTGAGGAGAATTTGGTGATCAGTTAGCCAAGGACCATTTTTACACAGGAAGGGACTGAAGCCCAAAGAAAGGAAGGGACCCATTCAGCCTAGTTAGTGTTAGAGCTAACTAGAGAAAAAGCAAAAGATTAAGCTACTCTCTTGGCCAGAAGGGTGATCTGATCAAAGGCCAAAAATGTTTGCCTTTACCATTTATACTCTGAAAAGAAATCACAGGTTTTATAAGGGTTGTTACTTCATGGAGAACCATATTCTTAAGCCCACAGTCAAAATATATTTTACAAACCAGCTACATACAAAGCCCTTCTAGAAGGCACGTGAGGACAAGTCGAGAGTGACGAGAACAGAGTAATTCAATAATTCTTAGAGAGACAGATATATCACCTCCAAGTTTCCTATTAAGTTCGCCTCAGGCCAAGTACAAATTTGTTGTTAAATTTAAAGTTCCTGTGAAATAAGCTGGGTTTCCTACTGGGTAAGCATCCAAGCTTTTCTTCCAAGCCACCACAGCAGGCAACACCAAACTGCCTCATCAAGCCGTGGCTCAAACTGTACTGGTTTTCTCTGAGAGTGGCCTCTGCTATTAGTACTAATGCAGGCTAATCTCTTTGTGTCTACCATTCCTCCTCCCCCAGAATGGGAGCTGGGAACTGTGACTTGTCTTTCTATTGTCAGGGCCTGGGGCAAAGTGCTGACAATCAATTCAACCCCAACATTTCTTAGGCACTTTGTGCCCGGTGCAGAGGACACCAAGATGAATGAGAAAGATGGAAGAGGTGACTTCCATAGTTTGGACCCTACAGTAGATGGACTCGGATACAAAGGAACAGCTCCCATGAGAGCAGGGCTTTAAAAGAGATAGGTACGAAGGTGTATGTAAGCACACAAGTGAGAGAGCCAAAATCTAGTGCAAGGGGGCACACATTTGAGCTGGGAGGCGCAAGCCAGAATGAGTGGGAAAGGCAGCCTAAACAAAGTGTTGAGCCAAAGTACAGAGGAATGAAAGAGAAGGATGAGTCTGGAGAACACTGCACCTTCTAGTGTGGCCAGAATAAAAGGTACACAGGAGGGGATGGCTGGAACCTGGCTGCCATGCCAAGGGGCTTGGACCTTACACATAAATGAAAGTATAGAAGTAAACAGAGGAGTGACAGACCCAGGTCTGTTTTTAACCAATTACTCTAGTGATAATGTGAAGAATATACACAGTGGGGCAGGGGGGAGATGTGGAGAGATTGTTGAGGGACCTTATTAATATGCTTCTGGTTTCACCAATTTCTGTAATGTGAAGCCAGAAATGACAGCAGTATTATAAGCAAAATTTGAGAACCTAGACCACTGGGATGGTAGGAAGGACATCATAGTGACCAATCAATGAGATGTGGTAGAGGGAATCAAGAACCATTCCAAAGTCCCCAGCACTCCTGGATATTCAAAACATGCACCAAATGACTGGTACCAAACTACATTGTCTTGGACACAATGACCCTGCTGGACTTCCCCTTTTCCTAAACATGGGCAATACAAAGAAACATGCCCAGACTATTTGTAGTCAGTATTAGTTGGTTACCATGAACAAATTAACATAAACACTGTAGGGAGGGACGCCAGCTTGTGCAAAATACACATGAGCTCAGGCTGGCTTATGAAAAAGTACCTGCAATTAAAAGTACAGCATAAGACAAAAACTGTCAAAAGGATTCTGCCATCTAAAAGATCAGAAAATAGACAACTCAAAAAAAAGAGAAAAGGGAAAAAAGAAAAAGCACAGTTATTTCAGTAGTTAAGAGTCTGACAAAACCCCTACAGGAAATTTTAAAATTTATTTCTATCATGAAATTCAGTATACATTCAATTACACTACTCAATACCAGGCATTTTAAAAATAGGTTTGGGGGAGCTATTCATGCTAAAATGCAAAATGCAGGGACTTCCCTGGCAGTCCAGCGGTTAAGACTCCATGCTTCCAATGCAGGGGGGCATGGGTTCGATCCCTGGTAGGGGAACTAAGATCCCACATGCAGCGCAGCGCAGCCAAAAAAAAAAAGCAAAATGCACTGGAGGGGCCTTTGAGCCCAATGGTAGATAACTGGCAACCGAAAATCATTTGCATTACCATTATCCCCCAGCTGACTCTTCAGAACCATCTGATATAGTTTATGATGTACTTCCAAAAGAACCAAAGTATTCCTATAAATATGCCAGTGATGTCAAACAAATAATGATAGCAAAAAGTTCTTCCCTCCACTATTTCTACTTGTGCCCCCAGTTAATCTGAGTCCAGACAATTACAAACGTCTTTGCACCATTTCCAAAGTGGTGATCAGACACCTAAATTTAGTTCACTCAAACCAGGGCTACACAAGAACATTTAGATCTAATGGGTCACTCAAGATGACTAGAGCTTCCCATCCCTCTCCATGTCACTTCCGTTTGTCTTTCTTTTTTTTAAGTGAAGTGAGTCATAGTGTATAGATCTTTCTCCTCTGCACAAAACACAGTTTTTCTCTGAAGAGAATGGTATTTATATAAAAATTACTGGGAAATTTTAATATTCATCTTGGACTGTAATAAAATAAGCTGTATACAGCAGTAAGGAATTTTAGTGAATTATTGTTATAACATGATTTTAACCTAGTCAGGCATTAGATCGTATTTCATAATGAAAGCAGCTATAAAAACAAATGTCAATTGGAAGAGTGGCCCGTATTACAAAGCCTGCCTCTAACATAGAATAAATCTTGCCTTGAAGTCACAAGCTATTGTTGCAATCTCCTTTATCTGAAACAATCAAATCATTCATACTGAAAATTAGTGAACAGTGTCAGAGAATCAAAGAATTAGAGATGAGAGAAATGGCGAAACACCTGACCCAAACCTTAAACTACAAATGGAGGGTAGTTTTTCCTATTTTCATTCATTCAAGCCCTCTCTTCTCTCATTCTAGCTCCAAAAACCAATCTCTTTGCCCTATCTATGTTCTCTCTTCTCTTTTGGGCACTCCAGGCTTGCTAAGTATTACTTCCACTTTTCAAACCAGACATACAATCATTTAAATGATAGAAAACAATTTTTTAAAGCCATCTACACATGCTATCAAAGCTGACTTTTTATAGACCTAAATGCTTATTAGTATCTATGCTATCTATTAGCATTAACAACTATATAAAAACAGTTATGCTCACTTTATCAAATTGAGGTAGGAGAGAATCTTCGCCTGAAACATTTGTTTTCTAAGCCGCCTCATTCCTCGGCATTCAAAAGTCTACTTCATCTTTTGTTCTTTTCCCAATTGTTTCCAAGTTTTTACATCTTTTTGTTCTAGTTAGAAGTTAGTATAGTGAGAAATAACTGCACTGCTTTGTTTACAAAATGTTAAGCAAAAATTACATATTATTTTAAAAATCACAATAGACTAAGCAAGCCCAAAATGACTCTGTATAAGGCTGCCTTCATTGTGACGGGCTACAAAACATTAATTTTTTTAACTTCCATTTTCTACCCACCATAAACACATTTCTTTGAATTCCTGAAAAATAATGGTTTTCGTAAATTGACACACACTTTGGAAAATCTGCCACTTTAGACTCAAGGTCATTTGAACTCTACATTTTTTTTAAAACGCCAGAATTTGCCACTTTTAACATCAAGAAGGAAAATAGCGTCTGATTCAGATTTTGTAAAAGAAAAATATCTGTACTGCAGAGGTGAGAAAGCCCATAGCGGATAATTCTCTAAGATAAAAGAAACCACCTCTAGAAATGTGGCAATCGATTAAGGATCTAGAGAAATCTCAACATACAGCGAGATCTCGACCAACTCCTGGGGTTCCAAGGTGGTAGACAAACACAAGAACAATGAGGGAAATTAACTGAAGACCATGCTCCATGCTAGTGACTTGCTTAACATAGTTTTAACAGTGCTTGGGTGAAAGGTCTCCCACTCCTCCCTAAAACTGTAAGTAATCAAATTCAAACAAGGACTTTTTATAATATGAATTTGCTGTTGCCAACTGAGTCAGCTTCAATATAAAAGATTCTCCCCAGTACCTCCTGGAGGCCACCCCTACTTGTGATGGGGTATATCATTATCAACTCCAACACTTCAGACCAAGAATTTTTTCATTTAAGACCACTTTAGACTCCACTGTATTCAATCTGATGCAGAAAATTTGTCTACACATTCTCAAAGTCACTAGTGGGATTCATTCAATTAACTCAGAGAGACTAGACACGGAATACAAATTTTATATACTGATCGATCGTACTTATACAGATTAGAGTGGTTATAAACATTAGTCTATCAGAAGCTAACATACATTACAGTGCAAGTAAAAAGAATCCTGTCAAATAAGCCTGATGAAAATCCACATGAAACCAAGCCTGCCAAAAAAAGGCTTTTGTTAGTCAAGCATACCAAAGAACCGCTTAAAGCTTTTTTTCTTTTTAAGTGGAGCTCAAAATAGATTTTAATACTACCAGCTGATGGATCTCACAATTTGCCTTTTGAGCCTATAAGCCGAAAACAGCCTTCTCCCTTTACACAAGTAACAACATCTCTCTATTCTGTATGTTGTTTATTTAAAATACCGAGTGTGGTTTTGGTTAATCCTCACAACCCCCGCGATGACATTTAATCGGGAGCACATATTTTCTTCAGAGGATTTAGCTCTTGTGAAAGCAGACCTCTTCATCTTTTTAATCTGATGATGTAGAGATACGTGAGAAACTCTACCTTCCGAACTTTTTATTTATGAATCACCATAACCCACAAGGGAATGAGGACCGGGAAGACACCATCATCTCAACCATGACCAAAGGATAAGATGCTCACTGAGAGAAAGATGCTATTTTAGAGGGAGTAAAAACGTCAACCTCCCCTGTTGCCTGCCTGACACGGGGTAATCAATATTCTGGCCCCAGTGGAGTGGGTACTCCAGACCTCCTGGCTGGAAAGCTCTTTTCAGCCTGCTACTCTCAGGGCTTAGCTCACAGAGCAAGTATCTCTTCCTCTGACAGATCTTCCCTGATCCCCTTCTCTGAGGCAGGCCATCTTCCCTGAAATCACTCTCTACCCCGTTATGTTTTGTTTTCTTCATAGCACTTGTCCCCATCTGAAATTGTCTGCTTATGTGTTGCACTGCCCTATTCGACTCTAAGCTCACGGGGGATAGCATCTTGCCTGTCTTGTTCAGCAAACACTACCTCCAGCGCCTCAGCAGCGCCTAGCACGGAAGAGGCACGTCAACTCAGATCCATTAAATGAATGAACAGGAAGGGGGAAGGGACTGTCATCCTTGGGACTCGACGCACAGAGACCAGGAGAAAGGAAATGTAAAGGAGGGAGGGGGGAGTAACCCTTTCCCCCGGGGAGACAAAGGAAGACAGCCTGAGGTGGTCCAGTCTAGAAAGGAAGTAGTGGGGGTGTTCTATCCACCCCAGGGGACAAAGAGTGGACAGGCAGGGGGGCGGGGTCGGGGTGCGAGGCTTCGCGCTGAGAGCGGAGACTGGCGGCTTCCAGGCTTGAGAGGTCACCCGGGCTGGAGGATATGAGGTAGGTGGGGGATCAAAGGGGACTGCGAGGCCGGAGAGAGACGTAGGCCCACCCGGGGGACAAAGAGAGAGGCGGCTGGCCTCTGCCGCCGTCGGATCGAATCCTCACGGAGCAGGGCCCAGGCGGAGGGCGGGACCCAGAGGGAGAGCGGGACCTGGGGGTCTGAGGGAAAGGTTCGCTAGGCCTAAGCGAAGGGCCTGCCGCGCTCTGGGGGCGCTCCCGCACCTGGTAAATGGCCGCCCAGCTCCCAGCCTTGTCGATCTGCTCGAACTCCTTTTCCATCTCCATGGCGGGCCAGGGGGGCTGCTGCGCCTCCTCCTCGGCCCACTGTGCCGTCTGCCGCTCTAGGCCGCGTCGCGCTCTCCACACTTAGTCCCGCTGCAAGCCACGACTCTCACCGCTACCGCCGCCCTAGCCGCCGCTGCTTCTTCATGTCAACCCGGCAGCCGGAAGTACGCACCGCGCTGCCGCGGGCTCCGCCCCTCAAGCGGAAGGACCAATCAGCGCTCAGGAATGTCGGCTAGCAGTTCCGCGGGGCGGAGCCGGGGGAGGTGCTGGGGGAAGACATCTTGCGGCGTGCCCTCCCTCCTCCCCTCCCATCCCGGTCTACGGGCTTGGGCGTGGCACGCGCCCGTTGCCTAGGCGACCCCGGGAGCCCCGCCTACGGCGCGTGGGTTTGCCCGGCTGCCACCGATCTTGAATTCAAGCATCGACGCGGTCCGTTGAATCACAGAGTGACCTTGAAGCAGTCATACATCTTTCTTGCAGCGCCAGGGCCCAGGCCTCAGTGCTCCAAGGGGAGCGGGGGGGATTACATGCTCCCCTTCCAGGCTCCGGCCTCTGGCCAGATGTCCGCCCTTTTTTCGTGAAACTTAGAGCTTCATAATTTACCAGGCTGCTGGGGAAGGCCCACTACTCTCTGAATGTACTTTGCGTTTGGAGTCTCCTACCCTGGGCACTGCAGAAATGAATGGATTGGGGTCTTGGAATGATTTTTAATATTTCCCCAAATAGCAAGGAAGTCCTGCTCAGAATGGACTCAGTGGAGCACAAATTCCGTGGTGCATTAGTGTTGAATAGTAGCAGATTTCTGGGCCCACTTCCAAAGGATTCGGATACAGGAATCTGTATTTTTTACCAGCAACCCCAGCTAATTCTATACCTGTGGTCGTTGAAGCACACATGAGAAGGGCTGGTCAGGTGGTTTTCCTGCAGGTTGTACTTTAAGCCATTCACTTTTGTGTCGGGCACATTATATGAAGATTGTGAACTCCATGGGGTCAGAGACCCTAGAGGACAGAATCATCTCTGTTCACTCTTCCCATCTCAAGCCTACCCAGAGCAGCGGTGTTGAATTCCAGCTCATTCCTTGAGTGCTTGTGGCAGGCACTATGCCTGGCATTCCAAGTACATTTTCTCATTTAATCTCTACAACAACCCTACAATATAGGCACTTTTATTATTCCCATTTTATAGATGAGGAAACTGAGGCACAGAGAGGCAAAATCACTTGTCCAGAGTACCTTTGCACATTGGTATGGAAGCCAGGATTCTAACCAGTCTTCAGGGGAGGGCTCACTTTGGAGACAGGCTGCCTGAGTCCAAATTCCGGCTCTACTAAATACTAGCTGCGCAACCTTGGGCAAATTACCTAACCCCTCTCTGCCTCTGTTCCCTCCTTTGTAAAATGAAGATAATGAAAGTACCCACCTCATAGGGTGGTGTGAAGATTGAAAGAGTATGTATAATGCTTTTAGTCTAGTGAGTGGATCAAAAAATATGAGCCCCCGTTATTATATACCTTCAAATAATAGCAAATGGGAGGTAAATCCTTGTTGAATAAATGCAATTGGTTTGATAGACAATGTCTTTAGAAACTGAGTATTCCATGGAGGGGGAAATTAACAAAAGATGCCCCTTTGGGTGAAAACTTTGGGAACCCTACACTTGGAAGCTGCCTAATATAAGTCTTAGCCATTTAAGTGACTCTCCAGGTTCGTACTCTTCCTGCCCTTGTTTCTTTGAGTGCTAGTTTATCTGGAACTCACAGAACTCAGAGCTCCTTGTTGGGGGGGACAGAACAAGGCTGGTTCATTCTTCTCACTGTGGGCTGACCTAAGTAAGTAAATAAATCAAATGCCCATCTGGAGCCCAAGTGGCCCTCATGCCTGCAGGGAGTACCACCCAGTGACTGGAGCGGCCTTTGAGTGGGGCCAGTGCTATGCACAGGATCTTGATGAAGGAGTGGAGGTGGGTGTGTGCGTGCAGAGTCCACGTGTGTTTAGTGGATGCATTAGTTACCTAGGGTGGCCGTAACAAATTACCACAAATGTGGTGGCTTCAAGCAACAGAAATATATTTTTGAACAGTTCTGGAGGCCAGACGTCTGAAGTCAATGTGTTGACAGGGCCACACTCCCTCTGAAGTCTCTAGGGGAGAATCCTTCCTTGCCTCTTCCAGTTCCTGGTGACTTCAATTGTTCCTCAGCTTGCGGCAGCATAAATGCAGTCTGTGTCCGTCTTTATGTGGTTTTTCTCCTCTGTCTCCTCTTCCAGCTGTCTAATCTCCCTCGGCCTCACTCTTTCAAGAATACCTGTCATTGGATCTAGGACCCACTCTAATCCAGGAGGATTTTGCATTGCCAGGTAATCCAAGATGATCTCATTTTGAGATCCTTAAATTAATTACATCTGCAAAGACCCTTTTTCTGAATAAGGTTATATTCCAGGTTCTGTGGGTTAGGACTTGGACATATCTTTTTTGAGATATGTCCCCCACTCAACCTACCACAGTGGCAGAGGGTGAAACTTTGTCACAATATTGGTCCTGAATGAAACCCCTAATTTCAGGTATCAGCTAATCACTATTATATCCGTTCTTCACATAGCAGCAGCCAGAGAGAGCTTTTAACTTTTGGATCATGAAACTCTTGTAGGTAAAACCCTCCAATAGTTTCCCATCCTTCTTAGAGTGAAACCCAAATAAGTCCTAACCCTGGCCCACCTCCCCAACCTTTCTCCTTTTCTTGTACTCTAGACCAATCCTCTAATTCATTGAATGAGTTTCTACCTCAGGACCTTTGCACCAACTGTTCCTGCTGCCTGGACCACTCTTCCTGCAGATCTTGTCACCCTTCAAGTCTCAGGTCAACTGTTACCTCTGCAGATAGGTCTCTGACCACGGTCTCTAAAATAGCCCCCAGTCACTTTCTACCGGTGACCTTGTTTTTTGCAAGGTCATCTTGCAAGGTCATGCCATCTCTAAGCCAATATTTGCATCACAGTGCTCATCTCTAAAATCTCTCTCTTTATTTGTTGGCTTGTTTCCTTTTCCTGCCCCCCACTATAGTGTTCCAGGAGGGTAGGGACCTCGACTTCTTGTCTGTGTCCCAAGCCCCTGATATTGCGTTGGGAGGAGGGACTTGAAGTGCTGGAATCTTCCGTGGCTCTCTAAGGCTTGGCTTTCATCTGTCATGCTCTACCAGTTCTCTGCCATGTCCTGGCCTAGAACCAGCCAAGCCTTGGTATCCCCCAGAGCTGTGATGGTGGTGATTGGGAATCTTTTAGTGATGACTGGTTAGAAAATAAACAAATGGCCATGTGTCATGATAGCTAAAACCTTTTCTTGGCAGGCCTGCCTGAGGAATGGTCTCAGGTGGTTTCTTGGGCCTTTCCTTCACAGATTTAGCTAATGGAGCAAATCAATGACCCATTAAACTTTTTAAAATGTCCTAAAGAGTTGTCAGTAGAGCAGGATGGCTGTTTACCAAGGCTCCAATGGATCATTGACTCCTAACTTAGCAGTGTCAGCAAGCTTCCCTGTAAAAATCCGGCCTGGTCTTTTTTCTGGGAGGTAGACCAGTGTTAAAAGCTTGGAATTCAGAGAGAGACCAAAGTAGTCTCTGATGAGATGTCACTTCCTCAGAGAGGCCCCTTCTGATGCCCCCTAATAAACAGTTCCATGAATCTATATCCTTTTTCCTTCTTAGAACTTATCAGGCATTTGAGGACATATTTTCTCCCTACTGTTACCATGTAGTATTATGTCCTGTGTTTGTTTTATGTGTTATCGTCCATCTCTACCACTAAATGTAAACTTCATGAAGAAAAGAGATTAAGTCGATTTGGTTCAATGCCGTCTTCCTTGAGCTACAGGTCATTCCCAGATGGGCCACAAGTCCTTGGAAGATTCCAGAAATCAAGATGACAGGGCTTTTTTCTACCTCTTAGACTCAGACCTCCAGGGTCCTCAGGGTCATCCAGCTCGCTCTGTCTACCAGTGAGGACACATAGCCAGGAAAGGAAGTGGCCCTTCCCTCTGAGATTCACAGCTGCTCTCCTAAAGAAGTTTGGGCGCCTTGACTGGCTGGCTGATTTGGGGTCAGCCAAAGACATCCCTGGGATGGAATAACTGACTAGGGGCAAAACCCAGGCCCACAGCACTGGAAACTGGATGCACAGAGCTTCAGCCTCCAGCCACAGGCAGCGCTAGGTGTGACCTCTCAGTTTATGTTTCCCAGAAGTCCTGCAAGCCTGGTGTTGTCCCATTTTGCAGATGAGAAAATGGGTAAAGAGGTGAAATCAATGAACACCCAAATACAGAATGCTGGTCTGGGTGCAGCAGGTTAGAAACTTCTAACCCTGGTCTGCTACTTACCAGCTTTCAGGCTTTGGGCAAGTTGCTTAACCTCCTAGTGTCAGCCTGAATGCTTTCCAGTGAGAAAAACCCAACTGAAAGTAGCTTTCACAAATAGGGAATTCACTGGCTCATGAAACTGGGAAGTCCAAAAGTGGTTTGCTTCAGGCACAGCTGCATCCAAGGGCTCAAACAGTGTCATCGTGACTCCCTCTTACTCCTGCTCTCTTAGTGCTTCCCTCTGTGTTAGCTTCACTCTCCTCCCCAGGTAACCAGGAGGCCCTGGCAGCTCCAGGATCGCATCCTGCCAATTCAGCAACCCTGACGGAAAAAGTGCTTCTTTTCCCTGTGGTCCCGGCACAAGTCCTGGCCTTGAAGTTCATTGGTCCAATTGAGTCTCCCATGCCATCTCTAAGCCAATCACTTTGTCCAAGGGAAATATTGGCAAATAAAGAAACCGAGGCCCAGAGAGGTCAAATTCTTAACCAAGGTCGCACAGCTCTAAGTATGGAAGTAGGATTTAGATAATAGGCAGTCTGCTTTCAGTGTCTGTGCTCTCAGCCGTGATGCTACACAGCCTCTCCAAGAATTCCCATGAACTCTAAACAAATAATAACAATGAAGACATAATAATAGTGGTAATAATTATCACTTACAACAACATGGTGGCGCTACTACTATTATTATCCCCCATTTGAACTGAGGCATAGAGAGTTTCTCAGCTTGCTTGTGGTCACACAGCTAAGAAATGGTGGAGCCAGGATTTGAAAGCAGTTTAGCTCTAGATGCTGCTTCTAGTTCTGAAATTCTATGAATATATGTGAGTTCTGCACTGTGAGAACTCACAGGAAGGTTAGCAGCCCAGAAGCCCCTCACTCACATCCCCACTGGGCCCTTCCCCATCCTTGTGAAGACTCTCCCACCCCTCCACTCCCAGAAAATATTTCAGACTTTATTCTAAGCCATTAAAAATAAAAACAAGGGGCTTCTCTGGTGGCGCAGTGGTTGAGAGTCTGCCTGCCGATGCAGGGGACACAGGTTCGTGCCCTGGTCCGGGAGGATCCCACATGCCGTGGAGCGGCTGGGCCCGTGAGCCATGGCCGCTGAGCCTGCACGTCCGGAGCCTGTGCTCTGCAACAGGAGAGACCACAACAGTGAGAGGCCCGCGTACTGCAAAAAATAAATAAATAAATAAATAAAAACAAGAATAAATACAAAAATCTAATCTGGAGCTCCTTCTCCTCCAAGAGTGAGTGCCCAGGTGCAGGAGGAGGGCAGGGGGAACTAAGGGGAATCACGTGCGTTCTGAGAAAGGTGGGTCAGAGACAGGGGGTGGTTGAAGCAGGGAAACTTCAAGCAGGCAAGTCTGACCCAAGGATGGAAACTAGACCTGGCCCCGTGCTTTCAGCAAAGGAGGGTTTCCAGAGGCCACTGCTTCCTCCACCCTCCAGTTTAGGGGGTGGGGGGACACTTTGGTGGCACACACAGTGATTCTGGGCGTAGGTTCTGCAATCTGGCGGACTTGGGCTTCTGTGCCCTTAGACAGGTTACTTACCCTCTCTGATTGCCAGTTTTCCATCTTTTACATTAAGACAGGGTTGTGGTGGTCGGACGAGATGGTGTCTGAGCCTTGTCTCTAGTTCAGGGCAAGGACTCCATAAATGAGGCTGTTGTTATTACAGTTGTGGAGGTTGCTAAGTAGAAAAAGCAGGCTATGATCTGCCTACAGATGTTTTCATAGTATATGTTGCAACCTCCTGTTTTACATCTCTAATTTCTGTCATGCCGGTGGAGGTGAGCAGGGCCAGCTTTGTGGGTGTGTCTGTAATCTGTGCAGCTACACAGGGCCTGGGCTCAGAAGGGCCCTGCACTTGGTTTAATGCTCTGCAGTCACCATGTTGAAATCCTTAATAATTTTGGAATCAGGGACCCTGCATATTCATTTTACACTGGGCCTTGCAAATTATGTAGCCAGTCCTGAAAATGAGTCTAGATTTTCAAATTCTTGAAGTGGGTTAGGAACAGTTTCTGCCTTTGAAGATGGAAATGGTTTCCCCCCTTTATTCTGGGAGGAACTACTACTCTTGGGGGAAGTCTTAAAACAGTGACATTATTCAGATACATAGTCCCCATGTTGAGTTGTTTATTATTGTTTAGTAATAGTAATTATAATTGCTACATGGATTGGGTGTTAACTATGGGCCAAGCTCTGTGCTAAGCTAGCGCCTTACCTTCATCCCTCTAGATCTTCCCAAGAACCCTGTGAAAGGGTCTGTTATTAATCTTATTTGACAGACGAGGAAGCAGAGGGGTTATGTAATTTGTCCATTGTCACCAGCAGTGTTGGCATAATGTCTATGAGTTGAGCGGCTCTGTAGAAATATGGCAGCCCTTTTAGAGAAAAGGAATTAACTTCTAAGCTTTCATTTAGATAAAAGTGTTCCTGGAGTCCTTGGGAGAGAGGTGTGTCTTTTGGATCAAATATTTGCTCTGGTAGTTTTTGTATTTGAAGATGGAAATGGTCTTCCATTTGAAAACTGACCATGCAGAGGGGGAGGGGCTGGCCTGTACTTTTCCTTTCCTGTCCTGGAGGGAGGCCTATGGAGAGGACCCACACTTAAGCAGAGGGACCCTGACTTGGGGGAATGTTCTCGCAACTCTCAAGCCGTCCTCACCCGGGCCATGGGGAAGCACACAGTGGATGGAGCTTTCCTCTGAAGGGCCTGGATATTCCCACTGCCCATATCTAGGGTAGGCAAGGAAGAGAAAGGCTCTAAATTCTAGAGAGAGGGTCAGGAGGCCCCCCTCCGTGGGAGGTAGACTGGCTCCCACAACTGGCTGGAGAGAAAGGAGGACGGTGACCGGCATGAGGGAAAGCAGGACGCAGGTACATGGCCTCTAGAAACTATGTGCTTTCGATTTCATTTTGTGTTTTCCTTTTCTGCATTGTAATTCCCACCTGTTATCCTCAAGTCTTCAATAAAATGTTGTTCCCTGCTGCAAGCTCATCTTAGGCTTGGTATTACCCAGATACTAATTTTCCCCAATATCAATTCTCCTCTTCTTTCACAGAAATAGGATTGTACCTGGGCCATGGCTGCTCAGCTAAAGACTACATTTCCCAGGTTCCCTTGAAGCTAACTATGCCATGTGACTACATGCTGGCCAATAGGATGTGGGTAGAAGTGATGTGGTCCACCTCTAAATCATGCCCTCAAAGGCCCAGGGGGTGCTGGGCAGAGGGACAGGAAAAGTTCTTTCTTTTGCTTTTTACTCCATCCCGCTGCCTGGAACGTAGATATAGTGGGTTCCAACTTGGACTGTGCAGACAAGGGCAACATACAAGGGATGGAAGAGAGCAAGACAGAAGGAGCCTGCCCCATCACCCCTAGACTGATCACACACAGACCGTTCCATGAGAGAGACATAAAGGGAGCTGATTTTCAGCTGATATGCACATGTCTAGTCATCCTGGTTGCTTACAGACATCATTCTTATTGTTAAAAATAAACTTCTGCTTTGTTTAAGCCACTGTTCATGGGAGTTACAGTAATTGAATCTATATTCTATAATTAAGCCAGACATGTTTTAGGGGGCTGATAAGGAAGAGGGCTGTGTACCGCCTCCAGATTAAGATGGCGTTGGAGACAGGAGCAGCATCTTGATGCAGGCAGTTAAGAGAAGGCAGACAAGGGCAGTAGAAGTCCTGGGAGAGACAGCTCACTGTGGTTGCCAGGCAGCCACAGGGATGGTCCATGGGACATGTGAACATCCCCCAGAGATTCTGAGTAATATCCTGCAGAAAGAACCTGATAAAAGTTTGGTCTTGTTAGAGTCATGGGGTCTGATTGTTAGTTAGATATTAAAGGGGAACCTGGAAATTTTGGGGACAGCTGGGGTTAGAAACAGTGCCCAGAGAATGTTAATTCCCTTCTGAGGCAGATACTTTTGGTTGCCTATCTACACATCATCCCCTCCCCCCTTCTTCTTGGCTGACAGAGCCCACCCATTATAACAGAGGCTGAAAAAGTGAGCTACTCCTTTTCCAAGCCACCTTTGCAGTTTGAGCATGGACATATTACTCAATCCCAGCTAATGGGATGTGAGGCAAAGTCTGCGCAGGAGCTTCTGGGAAAAGTTTCTCCCTCTTGTAAGAGACACGTGGAAGGAATTTTGCCTCTTCCTCAACAAGCTAAGGCTGGAGGAGCACAGAGAGAGAGCCCCCGAGCCCTTGGCAATGTCACTGAGTTACTGAACTGTCTCTGGAACCATCTAGCTCTGAACTTCTTTGTAAAGATCATAAGCTTTTTAGTTTTATTGTTGAAGCCACTTTGGGTTGGCTTTTTTATTACTTGCAGCCAAAAGCATGCTAACCGCTACACTGTCTTTGCCTTCTGTTTCTACCTTCCTTCAGCCCTATGGGTCTCAAGTTTAGCCTCATTCCTTCCGCTGAGCCCTGGTTGCTCTGGAAGTCAAGATCTTTTGGAAACCACCTGCATCAACTTGTCACCACTTTTCTTCTAAATAAGAATCTCCCTTGTCCCTTCTTACTTCTGCATTTCAGAACCAAGATCTGTATCTGGGTGGGGTGAAAGCGGAACTTCAGCCTTTGTACAAAACTCTATTTGGGCATGGATTGATCCTCTTGTATTGGTCTTATCAGTCCGGATGTGTGTCTCTCTCAGCTGACCGGGAGCTCCTCTCAGGCATGGACTTGGTAGTATTCATCTTGGTATATCCCTAGGGTAGCTCAGGGCTGGGCAAGAGGAGGTTCTCCCTGAATACTTGTTGAATGAATATATGAAAGAATGAATCATCTAAGCCCAATTTTATCACCTCCCTAAACAGAGACAATTTCCCTCCCCACTGCTCTCCTATACTACTCTAGGACAAGACAGTTCTTGCAGAGGTAGAGCCAGGAAGAAGAAGAATTTAATCCAATTCTCAATTCCAAAGCAGTGTCTAATCCTTCTCTCCTTAAATTTCCTTTAATCCACCCACTGTCAGCCTTAGCTCTGGTTCAGCAATGAGCTGACTCTGACCCAGATTGTCTCCAAAAAAAAAAAAAAACAGGAAGAAGGAAGAAGGGAGAGAAGAAACTGTGTTTGTATTTAAATCAAATTCCAGAAGCATGGAAGAACTAAGGAGAGAAAGGATTCAAGGTGGGCATTCTCTCCACCAAGACGTGTAAATTCTAGCACTGGAGGTGGGACCTTTTTTTTCCCAATTCTTTTTCTAATCTCAAAAGTAATACATGTTTAATGAAGAAATCTTGAAAAGCACATATGAAAGAGAGGAAACAGTGTTTTAGTCTCACCACTTACGGTGGTGACAACATTTTGGTATGCGGATTTCCACAGTTCTTTGGTTTGTCTCTGTCTCTTCACCTCTGTCTCCAACTTCCCCTTTCCCTCAGCCCCTCTCTCTCTCTCTCTCTCTCTCTCTCTCACTCCAGGTCTCATTCTCTCTTTCTCACACTTAAATGTTCCCAGGTTCTTCACCCTCCAGACAGGGTCATACCCCGCCCCCATTTAATAAACACTCAGCGTGGTCTAATTCCCACCTCATGATGCAGTAGGAAACCCAGTCCCCTCGGCTCCGCAACACTTTCTGAGAAATCTGAATACCTTTTCCTCAAACTCTGCTTCCCACTTGTCTCTTCTTGTTCTAAATTTTCACTTCAGTCCACTCTCCAGCTTCCCTTGCTCTTCCCATATCAGGTGGGAATGCTTTTGGCTCTAAGTGACACTCAAGCTGAGCCAATCAGAGTTCCTTTTCCCCACAGAACGAACAGTCTGGGGACAGGTGTCCCCCCATCATGCTGATGGCCTGCACGTCCCCTCAGCCCTCGGTGTCCACACTGCAGCTTTCTGGCAGAAAGCTTTCTCCGGCCACTGGAGTGGGCTCAGCGCCCCTCAGGGTCTGGCCAGGAGCTCATGCCTTTAGAAACAGCCCTCTACCAAGGACAAGTGGGAGCCTTGTGGGTAAGCCGCTCAACTCCTTGCTCCTCAGGGCGGACGACACAGGGGCATGTTCTCCACGGGCTCTCAGAAGTCTCCAGTGGGGCAGAGTCCCACCTGCCCTTGGTGGCAACCTGCCCCTTCCTGTCCCTGCCTCCTTCCCCCACTCCTGGACCAGTGCTCCCCAAGACCTCCTCTCAAATCACTTGCTTGCATTCGAAGCCTTGCCTCAGCATTGGCTTCTGGAGGAACTCTGTTTCAGACAGTAGACTTGGGCTTTTCCTTCTGTCTAACTAAAAGGCCACAAATAGAAATGTCTTCTTCAACCAAGTATGACTCTACAAACTTCTGGCCTCTTTAAAAGAGCAGCGCATCCCCACTTCTAGTCCTCGAGATATCAGATATATTGGGTCTCCCTCTAGGGCCCCACCCCCGCTACATATGCTTTTGCACCCGGCACTTTACATACACAATAAAATGATGAAGGGGCCTTCTGAGTCTAAATTCAGAGGTCATCTAGCAGTTGGGGACAGCCACTTCTCTTCAGGGGTCCCTGTGAAGCCATTTTAGTGGAAAGGCACCCTACTCCCACTCCTACCCAGCCCCCTCCGCCCTCCACTTCCAAGCCCCTAGAGCCATAAGTCTTGCTTGAACTGGGTGTTGGAAGGGGGGAAGGTGTAGAGGAGCTTTTTTTTTTTTTTTTTTTTGCGGTACGCGGGCCTCTCACTGTTGTGGTCTCTCCTGTTGCAGAGCACAGGCTCCGGACGCGCAGGCTCAGCGGCCATGGCTCACGGGCCCAGCCGCTCCGCGGCATGTGGGATCTTCCCGGACCGGGACACGAACCCGTGTCTCCTGCATCGGCAGGCGGACTCTCAACCACTGCGCCACCAGGGAAGCTCTGTAGAAGAACTTTGAATCAAATTCTAGATTGAAGTTTTTTCAAGTAAATTTTTACTAAAATATAATACATATACAGAAAAAAAAATTATATATATATCATAAGTACACAGCTTAAAGAATGTCCACCAACTGAACATGCTGATGTAGCCAGCACCCAGATCAAGATGCAGAACTCTCCCAGCTCCCCGGAGAGCCACCTTGTGCCCCTTTCGGTCCCATCCCCTCCTCAAGGGCTGCCGGCTTTCTGACTCCTAAAACCCTGGGTGAGTTTTGCCCGATTTTGAACTTTGCATAAATGGAATCACGCAGGGTCTGCCCTTTCATGCCTGCCTTCTTTCGGTCAACATCACGGCTATGAGATTCATCTGTGTTGGGTCTAGCTGCAGCTCACTGGTTGAGACTGACATTTTAATTTGAGGAGTTTTGAGTTTTAAGGACTGAAAGGAAATGGTTTTGGTAACTAAAAGAGCCTGAGAAATTATGGAATTGGAGAGAGGTGGATTGAGGAAGCCCACCCCTTAAGAGCTGCATGACTTTGGACAAATGACTGAACTTCTTGTTTCTCTGTTTCTGTAACGTGGGGCTAACACAGGTTCCTACTTCACGAGGTCATTGTGAGGACTCGGTGCATTGGTGTCTGTAAGAGCAGCGCCTGGCCCGTGGTGGGGGGGCTCTCTTGGGAGCCTGCTTCTCACTCCACTACTGCCGCTACCGTGAATACTACCTCTACTCTCGTATTTTTATTATTACCCAGAGGGAAAAGGGAGGTTTCAACAGAGGATATTTGGTAGTAGTTATTATAAAAATAAAATGATTTCTAGTTACACCTCAACTAGTTGAGACATATCCCTAAACCGGTTAGGTGTGCGTCTCAGGTAAAGCACACATCAACCCTGAGAAGTTAGTACAGATCATGCTCATTTGATAGATGAGGCAGCTGAGGCTTGGAGGGAGAAGCAGCTTCTTTGGGGTCACAGAGGGACTTGGTGGTGGAGCCAGGGCCTCTCTGAGCAGGGAATCCTGCCCTTCTCTTTGCCCTTTTACCTACTTCTCATCTCCTGCTAGATCCGGCAGTCCTCAGGATGTACTGGGGTGACCCCACTGGGCTGCCCTTGGCATGACCACCCCATCCATGTGGTGCTGTCTTTAGAACTTACTGGAATGTTTTCTGTATTGATTTTCTTATCGACCTGTTCACATGAGGCTCAGTCTTTCTTGCGGGTCTCATAAGCTGCACTTTGTGGAATACCAGGTGGGTCAGTGATACTCAGCAAACAGGTTCTAAGGTAGCCCCGTGGTAGTGGTATGGTGGCTGGGAATGTTGGTTTTTATGGGGCTGAAATTAGTCAACTGAGGTAATAGAATTCTATTCTATTGGCCTGTTCACCCCTGAACCAGAATTCTCCCACTGCAAATGAAGAAATTGGCCCGCAAGAACAGGAGACGAGTTTGTGAGAAGAATGTAAGGCACTTTATAGACATGGAGAAAGAAATGCCAGAAGCAAGTTTGAAAAGGCTTGAGAACAGGACGCCCTGGGGGGAGTCTTGGTTGCATAAACTGGCAAGTGTCTTCTTCAGCTCTGATGACCTGTCACTAAGGACGCTTTGGCTGCAAGTAATAGAGAACAACGACTCAAACGGGCTTAAGCAGTAATGGAGTTGGTAAGTTGGGCAACTCTGAAGTTGGTCGACTCAGGGGTTCAAGAATGTAATTGAGAACACAGGTTTTCTCTCTCTTCCCTCTACTATCCACCTGTTGGCTTCAACTGAAAGCTGGTTCCCTCTGTGGCTGCAAAGTGGCGGCCAGTAGTAAGCAGGCTATAAAATTGTTAACATCCAGTAGGGAAGAAAGAAAGAAAGTGGCTTTCCCTGGCTCTCTCTTAAGAGTAAGGAAGTGTTGCTGCCAGAAGTCCCCAGGAAATCTATCCTGGTATCTCACTGGCTAATCTGGCTTGGCCTGTTCACCCCTGAACCAGTCCTCAGCAAGAGGCATAGGGGGTGATTTTGGCCCCCATTTGGAGGACATTTGGTGGTGTTAGTGGCATCTCATGGGTAGAAATTAGAGATGCAGCTAAATATCCTACAATGCCCAGGATGACGCCTCCCTGCTTCACACACTACAGAAAATTATCTGTTCTGAAACATCAACAGTACAGAGGTTGAAAAACCCTGGCTTAGACTAATCAGGCCCTCCCTGCGCTTGGGGTGTAATAGTTGGTGGGGAGTCACCTACAGTGCCCACTGCAAACTCTTTTTTCAGAATCTGTTACTCTGTTGGAGGTTCAAATTTCAGAGAGGGTTTGTTTGGCTTGGCCTGGTTCACTTGCCCACTCATAGGCTAATTGAGTGTAAGGCACCGTGGTTGACCAGTAGTCCCTCCACAGGAAGATCCTGGCACAGGAAGTGGGAAGGGATGTTAAACAAGCAGAACAAAACAAAAAAGCCCACCTCAACGTCTCAAAGAAGCTTAAGCTCTTGATGCTGCTGGAGGGGACAAGTTTCATGTCTTAACTGGAAACCCACAAAACTGTGATGTGCTTTTGCAGTGACACTCCCCTCAAAGAAGAAGAGGGAGACATCCCAGAACGAAATAGGGGAGGGGAAAAGCATGCAACATCCTGGGATGATATGGGGGAGGAGTGAGGAGAGGAAGAGTATGATACACGTTAACTTGACTTCAAAGATGGTGGTCATTCATTCTTTCCCTCGAGGTATGGCGTCTACTCTTCCACACCCTTGAATCTGATCTGGCTTAGACCTTGTGTCTGTTTTGACTAGTAGAACATGGTGAAAGTGATGCTGGGCTAGTTCTGGGCTTCCTGCCACATGTAGCCCTGAGCCACCACGGAAGGAGTCTAGGCTGCTCCAGTGGGAGGGCACTGAGATGCCATCTTGGATGTCCAGCCCAAGTCAAGAGGACGTCAACCCCAGTAGCCATCTGCTTGCAACGGCACGAGAGAAACCAAGTGAGAACCGCTCATCTGAGTCCAGTCAACCCACAGAACATGTGAGTAAGAATAATAAACTGTTGTTTTTAAGCCACTACATTTGGAGGTGGTTTGTCATGCATCAATTGATAGCCAGAACAATATATAAAAATAATATGCATATATAATAAAGATATTTCAATTTTCATTTACTAACATTTTCATTAAAATACTTTATTATAAAAGTCATATAAAAGTGTCGCCAAAAATGGAGAAAAGAAACACCACCCCTAGTTACGCCGATGTAACTCCAATCGCGATGACCGTAAGCATCTTAGTGTGTACTCTCCCAGCCTTCTTTCCTACGGAAGATTTTCATACAGCAGTTTGAGAGCATCCTTTTTTCCTTTTTCCAATATGTCATCATCGTTATTCTACATTGCCATAGAGTTTTTGTAACCAGAAAACTATACTAACAACGCTATTAACAGCCACTTACAGTAGACAGAATATCGGTCCCCCCAAAGATGTCTATGCCTTAATCCCCTGAACTTGTAAATGTGTTACTTTATGTGGCAAGAGGGACTTTGCAGGTGTGATTAGGTTAAGGATCTTGAGATGGGGAGACTATCCTGGGTTATCTCAATGGGCTCAATGTAACCACAAGGGTCCTTATAAAAGGGAGGCAGGTGGGTCAAAGTCAGAGAAGGTGATGTAAGGAATCAGCATCCGAGAGAGTGAGCAGAAGAGGCCATACTGGGGCTTCCCTGGTGGCGCAGTGGTTGAGAGTCCGCCTGCCGATGCAGGGGACACAGGTTCGTGCCCCGGTCTGGGAGGATCCCACATGCTGCGGAGCGGCTGGGCCCGTGAGCCACGGCCGCTGAGCCTGCGCGTCCGGAGCCTGTGCTCCGCAACGGGAGAGGCCACAGCAGTGAGAGGCCCGCGTACCGCAAAAGAAAAAAAAAAAAAAAAAAAGAAGAGGCCGTGCTGTTTGCTTTGAAGGTGGAGGATGTGCCACAATCCAAGGAATTTGGCATCCCTCTAGAAGCTGGGAAAAGCAAGGAAACAAATTCTCCCCTGGAGCTTCTACAAGGAATGCAGCTCTGCCCACACCTGGCTTTTAGCTCCACCAGACCCATTTTTTTGGACTTCTGACCTCAGAACTATAAGATAATAACTTTGTGTTGCTCTAAGCCACTAGGTTCGTGATAATTTGCTACACCAGCCACAGGAAACTAATACATCATCTTACTTAGCATTTAACACACAGTATCTTATTTAATATCTCACAACAGCCCTATGAGGCAGGTCCCGGTGCCATCTGCATTTTAGAAATGAGGAAGCTGTTGCTCAGGGGGACAAAGGGACTTCCTCAGGCCACAGAGCTGTCCCAGGCAGAGCCATGGACATATGCTGGCCCTGCCATTTATGGGTATACTTACAAATACTGCTAGTATAGGATTTATTTGGACTTGTGTAAACATACAGACATTGGTCTAAGCCTTTGTCATCTATTTTTTCATTGTTTGTTCCTGTATTAACATTGTGACTTCTCTGGAAGTCCCCACCAGCCATAAGATGAAAACCACAGTTTTGAAATTGCATGGGCCATTGACTCATTGGTTTTTGTTGTTATTGGCACTGAAGTGTCTCATTTAAAAAGATGAAATCCCAATTCACTTTGGGGTTTAGATGGATCAGATGTAATTTTGAAGTTGCCTAAATCTTAACTGCTACGTCAATCTCCTGCTTCTGAGATGTTTTGTTTTGTTTTTTAAATGTTTTCTTATTTAGTTATTTTATTTTATTTATTTTTGGCTGCATTGGGTCTTCGTTGCTGTGCGCAGGCTTCCTCTAGTTGCGGAGAGCGGGGGCTACTCTTCGCTGAGGTGCACAGGCTTCTCATTGTGGTGGCTTCTCTTGTTGCAGAGCATGGGCTCTAGAGAGCAGGCTCAGTAGTTGTGGCATGCGGGCTTAGTTGCTCCGCGGCATGTGGGATCTTCCCAGACCAGGGCTCGAACCCGTGTCCCCTGCATTGGCAGGCGGATTCTTAACCACTGCGCCACCAGGGAAGCCCCAGAGATGAAGTTTTAATGACATCTAAAGAAGCTCTGAAATGGGCCCTGAAGCTGTCTATAACTGAAGATAGCCAAGAGTTTATGCAAACAAGATTCTCTTCTGCTCAGCGGAGTTTCCCCCTCTTTCAGCAAGGTTGGTCCATCCATGGGCTAAGCTCACACGGACCGGTGTGAAGTCCAGTAGTGTTCCCCCAGACGGCTTTTGCATTGATCTGTTTGGAACAGTCTTTTTGTTATCTTAATCTATGGAAAACAGTCATTCCTCACATCCAGCACCAAACATCTGCATTGCCATAAAGATCTCCCAGTTGCTTACACGTGAGTTGGTCCGAACGGTCCTGGATTCTCACTCCCTCTCACACAGTCCCCGCTGGAGTCAAGATCTGCTCTAGAGTTCTCACGAAGCTTGATTTCCCCGCAAACGTCCAGCTGATAGTCCTATTGTAGAGTCTTCTGAAATAATTTTATTTTTTTAACTTTTTTTATTAAGACAATCTATCTACAGTAAGATTTACCCTATTTAGGATCCAGTTCTATAAGGTTAAGCAACCTACGATGCATAGGACAGTCCCCAACAACAAAACGATCCTGTGCAATCGGGCTGACGTTGAGAAACTGCATCACAGCTGTGATCAAGTAATTTCCCTTTGTCAGTGGCCTTCCCTTCCCCATCACTTCCCCACTCTAAGATCCATACTTCCTTTGCTTCCCATATGTGTATTTAGCTGTTTAACGTCTCTTTTCCCTCCTGTGATATAAACCCTAAGGGGCAAGGATTGTGTATGTTTTGTTCTCACCATGTAGTAGCTGCTTAATAAATATGTTGAATGAATGAAAAGTGCAAGTGAAAACTATCTTTCATAAAAAGCATCTTTAAAATTTGAGGACATCAGGAGGCTTCTCTTGACTTCAGTCTTGATGACTTTCTAAACATCATTTGGGAAGAAAGGAATGTATGAGAGAGAGAGGGAGAGAAACATTGTCTTTGTAGGGTAAATATGAGCTGGATTTCTAGCACTGCCACTTAACTGCCACATTACCAACAGCAAGTCACATTCCCTCATCTGTAAAATGGGAATTATAAAACAAGATGAAATGTGCTAATGGATGTCAGTGCCCTGCACTTTGTAAATGTTGGTTTTTTACCTTCTTCTCTGTTTCCTCCTTCTCTTGAGTTTCCAGGCCAGTGTTGGTGCCCATGGCCATCCTCTTCAGCCCACCCTGGAGGACTGCCTGAAGCTTGGTGGACAGTTCTGTACACACCTATGGCATCTGCATCACTGCCCAGGGCCCGTGTGTTCAGCGTGTACACAGCAGGTCACAAGGGAAGTGCCTCGGAGTTGATAGCCCCAGGCGGCACCTTCCACCATTGAGAGATAGGCATGGTGGATAAACGTCCCAGCCTCCTCACCCCCTCACAGGACACTACAGTGTACTCTATATCATCTTCCAGAGATCCTCACTGAGATTGAGCCCTGGTTGCCCATAAAGGTAAACAACTCACTGGCACACCCTTTATTCTGGTCCTCCCTTCCCTGTCTCATTTCCCAC
This sequence comes from Delphinapterus leucas, assembly GCF_059928025.1. NCBI lineage: Eukaryota > Metazoa > Chordata > Mammalia > Artiodactyla > Monodontidae > Delphinapterus > Delphinapterus leucas. Next base: position 77,558,155 of record NC_143143.1, on the reverse strand, counting down.
TTCCTCCTTATTCTTCCTGAGGTTGTTTCCCAAATAAACTACTTGCACCTAGGGAGTAGCAGTTGCTGTTTGTGAGCCTCAGATTTTATCATTTGCCCGACTTCATCCGCCCAACTTCTAGCTGCTAGCATCTTCATCTTTTGGCATGAGTTTGTTTTTTCCCTGGCTGTTGGAGTTGAGCAGGCTAGAAGTGCTGGAGAATTAATTCTCTCTCCCCTCTGCCCAGCAGCCATCAACCTGTGCATGGAAGGAGGTGGTGTATAAATACCCCAGCTCCCTGGTCCCTCAGGTAGAATAACTCTGAGACACATGTTTTATACTGGGAGGGTGGGGCGGGGAGGTGAAGCTCCAGTTGCCTACTGATGTATCTTTTGTCTTCCAAATAAATTACCTGTCCTTGAATCTTTGTCTCAGGATCTGCCTCTGGGGAAACCCAAACTACGATACAAGCTCTGCTATGGGGGGTTTCCAAACGAAGATATCAATTAGATCCAAATGCCGTCTTGCCTTAAACCTCCCCCAAAGAACAGGGTGGAACATGCTATTGTCCAGTTATGCAGTTATGTAATAATTCCATCCGGAGCTGAAGCAGATGACTCCTGTTCACTGAGTGGAAGGACCTCATCTTTCCTGTGGCATTAACAAGCCTCACACCCCACCCTTTGGTACATAATCGCCCCCTGTATTTCACATGAATTCCTTTGTTGTCTTTCACAACGTTACTGAAACACAGACAATGCTCTGTTGATAGCTTTGGAAATGCCCCTTGGGTATCCAGCGGGGGGCGCCTCTTTCTATTTATTTAGTTACTTTCTGGGGATAGTACACATGCTGAATGTTGTCAGCGAAGTTAGTCTGGCTGGATACTTTCATCTGCCAAAAAAAATTTTGCAGAGTGGCTGATTGGAAATCCCACAGCAACCAACCCCCCGCCCCCATGACACTTTATGTTATTTTCTAAATTTTCTTTCTTTTCATAGTGGTGAGTATGAAGGATGTTTGCTAATTGGGGGCCCTTCTGCATCTACTGCGTTCTCTTCTGTGCCACGCACCCCGCGTTTCCATTGGCATCACCCCTTCTGCAAGTTCTCTGTCCAGGAGGTTCCTGTGACACTCCTCTCAACAAAGAGCATTGAGACTTAGCACCAGCCAATCAGTGGCCACCACGACTGGTTCAGGAATGGGCATGTGGTACCAATTGGTCCAATCAGAGTTCACCTCAGGATTTGTTTGGAGCAACTAGGAAGCAAGCAGCTCTGTCTTGCAGTTCCCCAACGAGGTTAGAGTGCTTGGGTCACTGACAAATGAACTTGGCTCACTGAAAGTCTCAATTCCTGAGGAATTTTAGATGTTAAAACATTTTTTTTCCACCAAACACTGCTCCCTATTGTATTATGTTAAATCTCCCTGGAGAGCAGATTCCTTACCAGTATTTTTGAGCAGAGACTATAATTTTCTAGTCACTTTTGCTTGTTTTAAAAAGCTTAGCCTAAAATAGTTCCAAAATCTGAGCAAATGCCTGATTTAACTCTTATATTGGTCAGGATATTAGTCCAGCTGCAGTAATGAAAGCCAAAAGAGGGCTTCCCTGGTGGCGCAGTGGTTGAGAGTCCGCCTGCCGGTGCAGGGGACACGGGTACGTGCCTCGGTCCGGGAAGATCCCACATGCCGCGGAGCGGCTGGGCCCGTGAGCCATGGCCGCTGAGCCTGCGCGCCCGGAGCCTGTGCTCCGCAATGGGAGAGGCCACAACAGTGAGAGGCCCGCGTACCACACACACACACACACAAAAAAGCCAAAATAACTGGCTTGAAAAAAATGAACGTTTAATCTTCTCTCATGGAACAGCCCAACAGCGTATAGTTGGCCATGGTGGTTCCATCTTGTCTGGGATTCAGACTCTGTCTAGTTGCTTGGCACCGTTAACATGTAGCTTCTACTTTGTGTCTAAAAGAGCTGTTAAAAATAAATAAATAAAATAAAATAAAAAATGAAAGAGCTGTTTCGCTCCTAACATATTCCCTCCTACCAGTGGGAAGAGGAAAAGGGGAGGGAGAGGGCCCTTCTCTTCCTTCCAATGGCACAATTCAGAAGCCTGTAGTCATGGAGACAGGGATGCGATCCCTAGTCTTCAGCCTCCTCTTCCTTCCTCCAGCCTTCCCCACGGTGCTCTGCCGCCTATGTGGACAGCATCAAAGGGCTCTCCTGCCTGCTGGCTTCTGATTGGTTTGACCAATGAGAGACACTGGCAGGAGATGGCAGGAAGGCAGCAGAGTGGATCTGGGTATTTATTCCCTCAGCTCTCCTGTTGGGACCCTCGGCCACTGTGTCCCTTGACTGAAGGTCACAGCTCCTTCAGACAGCCTCTTCATAGGTCTCCTTCTCTCCATATCTGGCAACTGTTTCCATCTTTGCCCTTTTCGGCTTAGGGTGATAACGCCTTCCACTAGGGGGTTGGAATGCCCCCCCATTACTACTACTCAGTGGTAACACCCCCTCTGTTACTAGCCTTGGGATGTTGCAGCATCTGTGGGTTCTACACCCTGCCCACAACTTTATAAAGAGTCCATTCATAAAATTCTCCTCCTGCTGGGCCCCTGACTGATGTGAATCCTCCTAACAGTCAAAGGCAATAGATGTCTTTATCACCATTCCTATTTTATTTATTTATATATTTTATTTTTTTTTAACTTGAAGAGCCATCCTTATTTTATGGATGAGAAACTGAGGGACAGAGAGGTTAAGTGAGCTGCCTAAAGTCACAGAGCTAGTAAATGGTGGCACCAGCTTTTGAGCCAAGGCAGTCCAGCTCCAGAAACCACATTCTTTATCACTACATGAGCCTTGGGTTCTTGAAATGTGAGAAGGACGAGGTTGTGGATTATCCCCCAGGTCATCATTAACTTGTTGAGGGCCTCAGGTCCTCATATTTTTGGTGAAGGGGTTGGACCAGTCCAAGAGTTACAAACCCATATGCCCAGGGAGGCCAAAAAGTGGCATAAACAAAGTACGTGGACTGGGTCATTGCCACAAAGAAATATGCTTTCTCCTGTTTAAAGATTTGGCCCTCTTATCTATCTTTCCTTTCCCCACTAGCATAGAGAACCAGGCACAGAGATAAGTCATTTAGCAACTTCACTTGGCTGACAGTGACAGTTACTTGACTGCGGGAGTTTAAACAAATTAGAGATTTATTTCTTTTACATAAAACCAGTCTGGAGGTCAGCATTCCAAGGGGGTAGCTCCACGATGTGGACAGGAACTCCATTTCCTTCCATCTTTAGTATGGAACCTCTCTCTTTAGGATCACAAAATGGCTACTTAAGCTCCAGCCATCATGTTTGCATTGCAGGGAAAATGAAGGAGAATGGTAAGGCACCAAAAAGCTTTCTTGGAAGCCCCACCATCAACTTTCATTTGCAATGCATCGGCGACTCAACCTCAGCACTACTGAGATTTTGGACTGAAAAATTCTTTGTTGTGGGAGTCTGCCCCGTGCCTTGCAGGATGTTTAGCAGCATCCCTGCCTCTACCCACTAGATGTCAGTAGTACTCGCCCTCTCTAGCAGTGACAACCAAAAACATCTCCACACATCGCCAAATGTCCTCTGGGGGACAGAATCGCCCCTGATTGGGAAACATTAAGGCACTCTTACATTCAAAAGAAGCTGGAAAATGTGACTTTTGACTATATTACCATCCCCAATAGTGTAGGGGTGTAGTGTACAAAAGAAATAGATATTAGACATTTGGATGGCAAATAACCGTCCTTGCTCCAAGAGATCTCATTCAATTTCCTCTTACTTTTACTAAGCGAGAAACAGTGACCTAAGAGCGATGATAAGCAGTCTCAGTGTCAGGAGTATAGAGAATGGTGGAGACTGTGGTAAACTGGGAGCAGAGGGCCCATCGAAAGGGGATGCTTTCCAGCTGCCTCCCAGCTTCGTTACCCAAAAGGATTGTGGGACCGGAGTTACTAGAGCTTCTGATTTTTCAAGAAAAGCTGGAAATTGAGACTTTAATATGCCATCTCCCATTTCCAAATATTGGCAACCAGTTCAATTTTTATGAATATTTTTACGAGTAATGTTTGACCCACAGGATGCTAGTTTGCAGTGACTGGTATACGGGATTTTTAAAATATATATTTTAAAACATACACAAAAAATAGAAACATAATAAATACCTGGGTATCCATCTTCAATAGTTTTCCACATTTTGCCAATCTTATTTGATTATCTCCCTTCAAATTACTCTTTCTTTGCCAGAGTATTTTTTTTTAACATCTTTACTGAAGTATAATTGCTTTACAATGGTGTGTTAGTTTCTGCTTTATAACAAAGTGAATCAGCTATACATATACATATATCCCCATATCCCCTCGCTCTTGCATCTCCCTCCCACCCTCCCTATCCCACCCCTCTAGGTGGTCACAAAGCACCGAGCTGATCTCCCTGTGCTATGCGGCTGCTTCCCACTAGCTATCGGTTTTACATTTAGTAGTGCATATATGTCCATGCCACGCCAGAGTATTTTAAAGCAAATTGTTGGCCTCTTGTCATTTCACCAGTAAATACTTGATAATCACTTTAAAAATTAAATCACCATGCTATTATCACACCTACCAAAGTTAACAATGAGATCTTAAAATGGACCAGATGGTTTTTAAGGGGGAGCCCAGCTTTGCCATTCCAAGCTTTATTAACTGATTCTCCTCCTTGTCTCCTGATCACCCTCCCTCTCCCACCTCTGTCCCTCCTTTTACACACATAGACACACAGACAGATATATAGATGTACACACGGAAGCACATGGGCAAACACACGAACACAGGGGTACACACAGACACACAAACATACAGACCAGCTCACAGAGCACCACTCACAGACATTCAGCACACAGACACACACAGACACAGATACACATGTGCTCCTCAACCACTTCTTGAATTTAGACCTGCAAGCATTGTAAACTGGGCTGGACCCAGTGCCTGTCCCATTCCCACCCACGTCCTGCATCTCCCTCGTGCTGACTAATTTTTGACCCTGGACTTCTTCACTCACCCAGGCCTTCATTTTCCTTTGTGCAAAACAGGGAGAACAATTCCAACTTGCCTCCGACAGTGATGCAGGGAGGAATGTAATGAACGGATTGCACACTCCTTGTGCAAGGATGAAAGGGCTTAATAATTACTGCAACAACGGCAGCAATGATGAGGCGATTAAAAGCCCCAGCGGAAGCAGAGTGCAAACAAAGAGGCCCAGAAAGGGCTCCGACGGTCTTAATCTTCTGACTGTGGACAATTTAAGACCCACAGCCCTCCTGTCCCTGAAGCCTTACACTTGCCTTCTATTAATACATGAAGACATTTTGGGGCCTGGCAAGAGAAGAGGTTCAAAATCCAAATACCCAGCTCGAGCTGTTAGGGGAGAAAGATATTTTGAAGCTTGGTTCCTAAATTAGAAGATGTTTTCTGGGTGTTTAAATATCTCCCTTTATCTCTGTACCACTTATACTGCTGCTGACACAGCTCTGGGGCCTGGGTGGGGCTTGGGGTCAAGGGGAGGCCGGGTGATGCATTCTTTAGGTGCGCCCTTGGAGGAGATGTCCAAACAGGCCTCTGGTTCCTGCCATGCTCTGCCAAGTACACTCCCAAAATATCCTGGGGACAGATGCTATTTTTGAGGTTCAGCTTAAAGGCTACCTCGTGCCCCCCGCAAAATGTGATTTTGCTCTGAGTTTGCTTTTAAACAGAGCTTGCCTCACTTTTTGAACTTCTCTTGGGGTCGCTTGAGTAAAATGTGAATTAGCCTCAGTTCTTCTACCCTTTTCAGGAGAACCAAACTCCCGTGATGTTTAAAAAAAATTTTTTTCTTAATCCCTTGCTGTTTCTTTCCTACTGTTGAGTAGAGAGGATGGCAGCTAAGTGCTTGAGGTTAAAATTTAAGATGCCAGCTCTTAAAATCCAGTTCTTCCTGAAACAGTACAAATTTATCATTCCCAAGGTCAGTTTCTGGCTTAGCGTCAGGAAGCTAAGGAAAGGAAAATGAGGAATTTTTGTTTTCTGTTGTTCCGCTTGTTACATACATATTAGAGGTCGGCACCCTTTGAAGATAATTTCATTTGCAAAATATTATAAAGTTCAGAAGTGGCCATTTTTATTTCTGCAAAATGGTCAAGATAATAATGATGATGATGTAAGGATCATAGAAGCGTAAGAGCTGGTTTGATTTGAGCATTCACTGTGTGCCAGGCACTGCTAAGCTTGTCACTAGCATATCTCATTTAACCTTCTCCACAGCCCTGTAAAGTAGGTACAGTTATATCCTCATGATGAGGATTTCCACCCCTTCCAGGAAGCCCTCCCTGACTCCAGCCCCATACCTTCACTCCAGGCTGAGTGCTCTGTCCTTTAGGCCATTGGACTCAGTGATCTTTTTTTTTTTTTTTTTTTTTGCGGTACGAGGGCCTCTCACTGTTGTGGCCTCTCCCATTGCGGAGCACAGGCTCCGGACGCACAGGCCCAGCGGCCATGGCTCACGGGCCCAGCCGCTCCGCGGCATGTGGGATCCTCCCAGACCGGGGCACGAACCTGTGTCCCCTGCATCGGCAGGCGGACTCTCAACCACTGCGCCACCAGGGAAGCCCATCAGTGATCTTTTAAATTACTTGATTTCATGTCCTTGAGAGCAGAGCCCATGTCTTATTCAGAATTTGTAGCCTAAGGGGCCATAGCATGGTAGGTATACAGTTAAGACTTGTTGAACGAATTGAACAAACATCTTGGGAAAATTGCCCAATTTCTCTGAGCTTCACTTTTCCCCTCTCTAAAACTGGGTTAGTGGGACTTCCCTGGTGGTCCAGTGGTTAAGACTCCATGCTCCCAATGCAGGGGGCCCGGGTTCGATCTCTGGTTGGGGAACTAGATCCCGCATGCCGCAACTAAAGATCCTGCACGCTGCAACAAAGATCTTGTGTGCCTGGCCCAGCTAAATAACGAAATAACTAACTAACTAAATAAATATTTTTTAAAAACTGGGTTAGCAACAATAATAACAGCTGATATTTTTTGAGTTCTCATGTGGCAGAGATGACTGGCTGCTCTCCCAATATCTACTCCTTATTAACAACCCCTGATTTTGTTCTGGGCAGCAATGTGCCTCCCAGGCAGCTAGGGGAGCAGCAAGCAAATGTTGTTGGGTGGAGCTGATAGTTGGCAGATACACACCTTTTGCCCCTCCTCATGCCCTCCTTCTTCCTGCCTAGAGTGTGGACATGACGGCTGGCACTCTGGCAACCTTTTCGGTCCTTGAGGCAATCTTAAGGATGGTGGAGGAAAACAATAGAAGTCTAGGACCCTGATGATTGTCTACTCATCATTCTAACCCTGGATGTCACACCTTTTGATTTCTTAAGTGTGCACAGGATAAGGGCAATGAGGGGAGAGAAAGGGAGAGAGCTCTACTTGGGATTTCTGTTTTATATAGCCAAATCTAATTTTAACTGACAAGACTTGCCCGGGTCCATGTTAAGTGCTTATTACACACCTCAATTAATCCTCCCAACAGCACTTCTAAGCAGGCATCATCATTATCACTTCTATTTTATAGATGAGGGGACAGAGGCTCAAAGGGATTAAGTGAGTGGGATTTGAAGTAGGCAGTCTGTCTCCAGAACCAGGACTCATAGCCGCTACATCATGCTGCCTGCTTTATTGTGATCTTGTGGTGGGTATGGAAGTGCTATAGATGCTGTAAATCACTGGGTACATAGTCACTGTCTCCCTCACTTACTCATTGACTTATTAATTCATTTATTTAGTCAACAAACATTTACTGAGAGCCAATTCATATGCTTATATTAGACTTGGGGGCTATGAAAACAACCATGATGGTTGCCTGCCCTCCAGGAGCCCCCCAGTGTAAGGTTCTGTTATTGTTACTTTCCAGGGGCAGATACTGGGTCAGGGTCCCATATATGGTGATGCACTGTACAGCCCCAGGGGCACCATCTACACAGACCTCAATATGAAGGGTGCCTCCTGGAGTTGGGCAGTCCACAACCTGCACAATTGTATGTGGCAGCCCAGCAAGTGACAGAACTGGGATGCAGATCCTGCTCTCCAGTCTCCTACTTGGATGCCTTTCCATCTACTCCCTGCAATATCTTGGTTTGTTCCCAGATCCCTTTTACTGTTCGTTGATGTTGGTCTCTGTCTTTCATGTTGGAAGTGTTTCTCAGATGTCAGGGGCTCTTAGGACCTCTATTCATATTGGAGAGGGAGGCACTAAACAACTATTTGGAAGCTCCATGTGTTTCTCTGTAATGTGGCTGGGCAGTGAGCCAGCTTTTTCATTCTGGGACCCAAATGTCATTGTCATCAGTCTTTTTGCCGAGGATGCCCACTTCTACTTCTCTGTAGAGGACTCTCCAGGGGTCCTGCCTGAGCCAGGCTGCCTGTGTTCTGGAAGCCGATGTAGGGAAGGGAGCTGGGTCTATTTTGTTTTTAGCTCCTTGCTTCATCCCCAGCCTCTGCAATGTCCACCTCCTCTCTATCCCAATGTCTCCAGAAAGTAACCCCCAGATCCCTGCCAAGGTGGGAAGGGCAGTCACCTGGCTACACAGGCTGGCAGAGGGGGTTGAGGGCCTTCTACCAACTTCCAGCCAAGGCCCCGTGCTCAGCCTTGTCCTGTTCCCCCACCCTTAGAGGCATCTGGCGCCACCAAGAAATTTTTTTAAAATGGTAGATATGACTGATTGAATAAAATACTTAAGTTTAATTTTAGAGTAAAATACTTAAGTTTAATTTTATAGGAGAAAAAGAAATGAAAATGAAACTGAAGGAATTTTCAAATTTCAAGTAAAAGAATGTTCTACCCCTAAAATTATTTGAAAATTTCCTCTAAAGTTAAGAAAAATGATTATGAAAATACTAAGATGCTTGAAGCATTATTTTTTGTCATTTATTTTGTTTTTTTTAATGAATATGTTGACTTTTGCTAAGATGATGAAATTAGTCTATTTATCCTTTAACAATATTTTAAAACTGAGGTATAACATACATACACTGAAGTAGCTAAAATGCTTTTTACATATGTTTATACCTGGGTAATCGCCACCGAGGTCCATGTTTAGAACATTTCCAACCCCTCCCACCGCAAGTCCTCCTGTTTCCTTCCACTCCCCCACCCAAGGTAACCTCTATTGTGACTTTTATCACCGTAAGGTAGTTCTGCTGATTCAAGAACCCTATATAAATGGAATTATACAGTATGTATTCCTTGGTGTCTGGCTTCTTTGACTCAGTACAATGTCTATGAGATTCATTCACATTGTGTGTATCAATACTTCATTCTTTTTCATTATTTTAGCATATACTTTCTATTAATCTACTATCTGTCTATCTGCCTATGTATCTATCTATCATCACAATTTATTTATCCACCTGCTGTTGAAGAACACTTAGCCATTTCCAGTTTGGGCTATTATGAATAGAGCTGCTATGAACATTCTTGAACATGACTTTTGGTGGACGTAACGCCCCACTTCTCTAGGGTAGGCATAGGGCCCCAATTTGGAATCCACACAGGATCTGTGCTTGTTACTCTGTTTACACTGTCTCAGTTCTTATTGGCCTCCCCCACTGCAGGCTCAAGTACCCAACTGTCTACTTGATGTTGCCACTTGGATGTTTTACTGACCTGCCAACCTTAATATACCGTACCCTGGAGTGCACCCCCATCCCAAGCCAACCCCAGTCCCCTCTCCCTAGTCCTCCCAGCTCAATCAGCACTGTTGCCACCCACGTGGTACCTGAGCCAGAAGTCAGCCTCCAGTCTTCCCTTTGCTTCACTGCCCCTTCCGGTGCCACATCAACTCATGGATTCCAATTTCAAACTTTCTTTTAAGTCCATCCTCTCCTCACCATCTCCACTGCTTCCTCTTGGTCCAGCCCACCTCATCTCTCCCTTAAAGAGGGAGATAACTGCCCAGTCTCCTAATTGGTCTCCCTGTTTCCATCTTGCTTTCCGCTAATAGTTTCTCCAAATGGCAGCAAGATGCTCTTAAAATGTGAATCAGATCATATTCTTCTTTTGAATGTCTTCCCACTGAACTTGGACTCAAGACCAGACTCTTAAATGGCAGTTTAGGCTCTGTAGCATCTGGCCACCACCTGTCACATGACATCTTTCCCAGGCACACTCCTAGTCCTTGGAATTTACCACCTTTTTTTTTTTTTTTTTTTTTAAAACCTTGGGGCCTTTTGCATATACTGTTCCCCCCAGCATTGGGTTATTAGTCCCTTGCATAACCTTTAAGATACTTTTTGCATATATAAGCAAATATCAATAATATATTCTTTTCCTCTCCATCCCCTTAAAATATCAAAAACGAGTATGTGCTATACACATGGTTCTGTACATATATATATATATATATTTTGTAGGAAGTCCTGGCATGAGCTTTACTTACCTGTTTATACACAGCTGCCTCTTTATTTCATATCACTGAATGTTATTCCATTGTATGTATGGACTGCCATTTATTCATCCAGTCCTTTATCAATAGACATTGTTTCCATTTTTTTTACTATTAAAAATGATGTGATAGGGCCTTCCCTGGTGGCGCAGTGGTTGAGAGTCCGCCTGCCGATGCAGGGGACACGGGTTCGTGCCCTGGTCCGGGAAGATCCCACATGCCGCGGAGCGGCTGGGCCCATGAGCCATGGCCGCTGAGCCTGTGCGTCTGGAGCCTGTGCTCCGTAACAGGAAAGGCCACAACAGTGAGAGGCCCTCATACTGCAAAAAAACAAAAATCAAAAAACAAATGATGTGATAATGAATAACTCTGTATATGTCATTTAGCATATGTATGAATAAACCTGTAGGATAAATTCTCTTTTTTTATATAAATTTTTATTTATTTATTTATGTCTGTGTTGGGTCTTTCTTGCTGCGCACGGGCTTTCTCTAGTTGCGGTGAGCGGGGGCTACTCTTCATTGCAGTGTGCCGGCTTCTCACTGCAGTGGCTTCTCTTGTTGCGGAGCACAGGCTCTAGTCGTGTGGGCTTCAGTAGTTGCGGCACGCAGGCTCAGTAGTTGTGGCGCACGGGCTTAGTTGCTCCGTGGCATGTGGGATCTTCCCGGACCAGGGCTCGAACCCGTGTCCCCTGCATTGGCAGGCGGATTCTTAACCACTGTGCCACCAGGGAAGCCCAGGATAAATTCTTAAAAGCAGAATTGCCAGGGTAATAGGTATGAGCATTTTATTTTTAATTAATTAATTAACTAATTAATTAGGCTGCGTTGGGTCTTCGTTGCTGCGCGCGGGCTTTCTCTAGCTGCGGTGAGCAGGGGCTACTCTTCGTTGCGGTGCGCGGGCTTCTCACTGCGGTGGCTTCTCTTGTTGCGGAGCACGGGCTCTAGGCGTGTGGGCTTCAGTAGTTGTGGCTCGTGGGCTCTAGAGCACAGGCTCAGTAGTTGTGGTGCATGGGCTTAGTTGCTCCACAGCATGTGCGACCTCCCCAGACCAGGGCTCAAACCTGTGTCCCCTACATTGGCAGGCGGATTCTTAACCACTGCGGGTATGGGCATTTTAAACGTAATGAAACTGCCGAAGTCATCTTTATAGTCATCATCAGTTTATACTCACACTAACAATGTATGAAAGTGCTCATTTTCTGATACCAACATAGTGGATTGTCAAACTAGGATTTCTGTTAATCTGATGGGGGGTAAATGATATCTCATCTCTCTTATTATGCATGATATTGATCATCTATTTATATAATTAAAAGCCATTTGTTTTTCCTTCTCTATGAACAATCTTTTTTTTTTTTTTTTTTGCAGTACGCGGGCCTCTCGCTGTTGTGGCCTCTCCCGTTGCGGAGCACAGGCTCAGCAGCCATGGCTCACGGGCCTAGCCGCTCCGCGGCACGTGGGATCTTCCCGGACCGGGGCACGAACCCGTGTCCCCTGCATCGGCAGGCGGACTCTCAACCACTGCGTCACCAGGAAAACCCCTATGAACAATCTTTTTTTGCCCATTTTCCCACAGAACTGGTGATTCTTTTCTTATTGATTTGTTGGAAAACTTTGTATATTAGGTAAATTAGCCTTTCGTGATTAGCCCAATTTGTCTTTCGGCATTTAATTTAGTAAATCTTTTTAACGTCTTTATGTTGTCAAAAGTATTTATCTTTCATTTTAGGACATTTCAGTTTTGTTGCATTATTAAAAAGGTCTCTTAGAGTCTGAAGTTATAATAGACTTATACCTTTTTAATTTTACTACATTTGTGGTTTCACATTATGTGTTCAAATCTATGATCTATTTGGAATTTGTCCTGGTTTACGTGTGAAGGAAGGATCCAACTTGATTTTTTTCCCCCAGTGACCACCTGGTTGTTCCTTCTCATCTTGTCTCAGTTTAAATATCACCTCCTCTCTGACTGTCCTATTCAAAGTATTTCTTATCTCAGTCCATTGCCTGTGTCATTCATAGAACTTATTGCAATTTGTAGTTTTAAAAACATTTGTTAGTTTGGTTTTGTTTTGGTCTCTCCCACTAAGATGTCAGCTCCTTGAGGGCTGGGACATCCATCTTGTTCACCATCATATCACCCACAGCTTGCACTGTGCCTTGTATATAGTAGGTGTTTGTGGAGGACATGTAATATTGCTTCTGCCTTCCAGCATCTGTTGTTCCTTCTTCTGGTATTTGCACTCCGATTTTCCTTTGACAAAACCACACCTCCAGTACTGTTGGTCCATGTGGTTTGGATAGTGTAGACTCCGCCCCTGGCTTCAGGTGTGGGGCATGACCAATCTGTGGTCCACCCCCTGGCAACAGTGATTGGCTGAAATGGGCACATGACCTAAACTCAACCAATGAGGTACAATATCAGGACTGATAGGCATTATTGAGAGGGAGCATCCTCATAGGAAATCTCTTACAGGTTATCTGAGGCTCTTGACTTTATGGGACAGAGGCACCAGCCTTCTCACCTAAAAAAGAAAAGTCCTGGCAAGGCAACTTTTGTCTCTCTCTTGTTGATCTTGAAAACAAAAGAATATTCTGATTCCACATCTGGGGTGTTTGATGAGTCAGTTAAAGAGAAGCTTTCATTTCTTTCAATCCAACAAATATTTCTTGAGCACTTACAAAGTGTTTAAGACTTGAGCTGAATTCTGGGACTGGTCTCAATTCTTTTTTTTTTTTTTTTTTTTTTTTTTCGGTACGCGGGCCTCTCACTGCTGTGGCCTCTCCCGTTGCGGAGCACAGGCTCCGGACGCGCAGGCTCAGCGGCCATGGCTCACGGGCCCAGCCGCTCCGCGGCATGTGGGATCTTCCCGGACCGGGGCACGTACCCGCGAACCCTGCATCGGCAGGAGGACTCTCAACCACTGCGCCACCAGGGAAGCCCTGGTCTCAATTCTTAATGGTGATTTTCTTTTGAAAATACAGCATGCTTCTAAGTTTTTTTGAATTAAAATAACATATATTAGAGTTTTTAAAATCCAAAAAATACAAAGGCAAAAAAATGGCCAAATAATGCCTACTGACATTAAAAAAAAATACAAGTAATACTTGTATGTGGTTAGGAAAGTGAAGTCATTTAGAAAGACTCAAAACATAGCAAACAGGTATGATAAACCTCCCCCGCATTCAGATAATTAAACATTAACAGTTTTTTAAGCTCACAGGCAAAAAATTGGCACCGAGTCTACCTCCCCATTAACAGTTTCTTGTGGTTGTGTGTAGAAAAGTTTTATACATATACAAGAATATTTATATATATCTGCAAAACAATTGTTTTACTTTTAATTTACAAAAGTGAATGTAATAGGCATCCTGTTCTGCCCCTTCATTTTTCATTTAATAATATCACTAGAAAAATGGACAAGGGATATGAACATATAGTTCTCAGAAAAGGAAATACAAATAGCTCATAAATATATGAAAGGATGTTCAACCTCCTTTGTAATAAAAAAATGCAAATTAAAGGTACACAGAGAGATCATTTCTCATCTATCAGATTGGCAAAAAATCCAAAGTCTGATAACACTGTGTGCTGTCAAGTCTGCAGGAAAAGAAGCACTCTTGTACCCTGTTGGTGGAAGTGGAGACTGGCAGTCCTTTGGAGGGCAATTTGACCCCATCTATCAAAGTGATAAATGCATATACTCTTTGATGCAATAGCCGTAACATCTGCAAATGAAACCTTCAGATAGTCTTGCTCAAGTATAAAAGGACATATGCTTGGGGTCATGTTTCGAATATAAGTTTATTATCGGGGAAGCTCTGTGAGGGCAGGACCCTGTTGGTCTTGCTCACCTCTGGGTCTCCAGCTCCTAGAACAGTCCTCTGAATGTAGCAGATGTCACAGCGACAACACTCACTCAAGCTCTTCTGCCTCTCCCACCCTCCTTTGCAAAAAGGTCATAAATATGTGGCTCATTTCTGCCCAGTGGGATGCGCAAAAGTCATGGAAGTCACTTCCAGCCTAGTCCTTAAAAAACTCCCATGCAACCTTCTAGCTGTCTCTTTGCCTGCCATGTACATCTCTAAGACCACCTGTTCCAGACAGCACGGCAACATGATGGAGAAGGGCACTCAATCTGCATTGTAATGAGAATGTAAGAAATAAACCTTTGCTGTATTAAGGCACTGAAATTTGGGAGGCTGTTATGCAGCATAGCCTGTCTGATCCTGACTAAAATGTAGGTGCTCAGTAAACGCTTGCTGGATAAGTGTACGTTGCAAAGAACAGGCTTGTGCACATGGCTGGATGAATGAGGGCAATCTTAGGCAAAGTTTTCAGCCACCATGTTGCTGGGTAAGGGAGGACATACTTAACATCTTGGTAGATAGTGCAAATTGCCCTCCTGAGAGTTTGCATTAATTTATATTCCCACCAACAGGCATAATGATAATACATACAGATCTCATTTTGTTCCAGGCACCATGCTAGGTGTTTTCTGCATGTGGGATAAACTCGCCCTCACAATAGCCCTACTGTGGCAGATGCTATTACTGGCCTCATTTTTTGGAAGAGGGACTGGCAGCACAGGGAAGTTCAGTAACTTGCCCAAGGTCACACAGCCGGTAAGGCAGGGAATGTCTGTAAATTATAAATCCCTCATATCCTATTTCTTCAATTGAACTGGCCAAGAAATCTGTATTTAAAAAAGACTCCCCATATGCTACTGATAGCCAGGTTTGGGATCCAGGAGCCTGGGGACTTCAGTTAAAGGTGCCAAAGAGTGGTTTTGTTAAAGCAGCTAAAATATAAGGGCACCTTGGGTGTCTTCCTTTACATGGTCTTCAGTATTCGTGGAACAGGAATAAACTGATATAAGTGAATCAAAACTGTGTACTTCTTTCTGTTTTTTTTTTAAAGGATTTACTCCATGTATATATTCTATGCAATTTTTCAAGCCAGACCCACTTCTTTAGAAGTGTACTATTTTGAATATAACTTCATCTGTGGAGTTCAGAGACATAAGAGACAGAAATACGATAAAAGTTTCTCTTTCACACAGAAGCCCGAGTTGGGGTGGTGGCTTTACACCTTGAAGTTGTCAGGGGTTTGGGCCCCATCATTATCAGCATGTTGTCCCCATCCCAAAGGCCAAATGGCTGACCACCATGTTTGCTTTCCCATGTTCTGTTCACATCCCATTGACCATCGCTCAGTCACATGGACACTCCCTGCTGCAAAGGAGGCTGGGAAATTTAGTCTTTATTCTGGCAGCCATGTGCTTCTATGGAGCTTCTATCAATATCAAAACCAATACTGGGACGACTCCCAAACTCTACCACTGAAGGCATTACTAAGGAGTATAGAATTTAGATTCTGGAACAAAGTAGATTACTCATCCCCAATAACAGCACTACACCATGTGGTTTCAGAATTTCAGCTGACCATGACTGCCAATTTCAGGAGGCCCCACTTGGCTGGTCGTCGGGCTTTGTGGTATGCCTTATGGTTGTATCATGCAATAAGCACATGTGGGTCCTCAAACTAATCAACAGTAATAGATTAGAGCCAATTATGTTTATTTTAAAATTTCTTCTCAAGGGTGTCATCCTCAGTGTCAGAAGAGAGATTAATTAATATTTTGCTGATTATGTAGAAGTTGCATGTAGAAAATAAAGATTTCTTTCAGCAGTGTTTTAATGTCATGGATATATCGGTGTCTAGGGGCTGCTTGAATCACCTGCTCCTTATTCTAGCTCCATCTCTGGTATTAGCAGAGTTCCCCCTATCTCACCTCCCACCTGAATTCAACTTGATCCCAAATATGGCTCCGCATCATAGAACCCAGGCTAAGTCCTAGGCACGCAGCTAGATGAATAATTTACCTTTTGGGGTTTGCCTACCTAGCAGCCATTTCCTCTTTTTCTGATAAGAGCATCACAGTTTTCTTACAGAACACTGTCTCACTCACAGTCCACGTGGCTTACGCGGGGCTGAGCCTACTCCTGGGCTTCAGCATGGGCATATGACCTAGGCCTGGCCAATCAGTGCATTCCATTCTCCCAGCCACAGTGATTGGGTTGGAGAGAGACGTGTGATCTGAGGTAACCAATGAGACTCATGTGATCTGAACCATTGGGAAATAGAAGTTCTTTATCAGCTGGACTTAAAGATAGTATGATGGTCAATAAAAAATAAATAATATAAAATTTAAAAATAAATAAATAAGTAGCAAAAAAAAAAAAAAAAAAAGGTAGCATTATGTCCTGGGCCTAAAGCTGCTGGGGTTTACCTTTGCCATCTTTTATTCATTCCTTCATTCAGCAGGTACTTACTGAGCACCTACTTTGTGGCAGGTGTTGTTCTAGGCACTGGGGCTACAGCAGTGAAAAAACAGACAAAAACCTTGCCTTCGAAGAGCTAACATTCTAATGCGGGATACAGACTATAAACAAATATGTAATGTGGCTGGAGGATAACAGGTGATATGGAGCAAAAAACTAGGATAAGGGGGCGGGAGAATAGAGGGTTGCTATTTCATATAGAATGGTCTGGGAAGAACTCTTTGAGAAAGTAATATTTAAGCAGAAACCTCAGGGAGTAAGGAACTGCCATGTTCCTGTCTTAGGGAAGGGCATTACAGGTGGAGAGAATTTCAAACTGGAAGTCTCTGAGGCAAGAACATGCTTGCTATGTTTGAAGAATAACAAAGAAAACAGTGTGGCTAGAGCAGAGAGCACAAGGGGGAGAGAAGATGGTGATGAGGGGACTGACTATGACAGGCCTAGTAGGCCATGATGAAGATTGAGGACTTTATTCTGAGGGTACAAGGGAGCCATCAAAGAGGTTAGAGCAGGGGAGGAACCTGATCAAATTTATGCTTTAGAAAACTCACTCTGGCTACATGATGGGAGGCAGACTGGAGAGTTTGAAATGTGTATTGAGAAGTGTTTTGGGGGCTGTGAGATGAGCCACCTGCAACCTAGAGTCGCAGTTTTCACACTTAAAACTCTGCACCAGAGTTTCCTAAACTTCAGTCATCCAACCACCACCTTCATTATGTATGTCCCCTACTGCCTGCACCATTGTCTTACTTAATATTTTTCTTTAAACAAACACATTTATTTTACGAAAGTGTATTTATTTTTAAAGGAAATGTTTTATTTCTACTGTATCAGTCAACTCAGGCTAGATTTTGCTGCAATAACAAACAACCCTAGAATCTCAGTGGGCTGTCAACAACAAAAGTTTATTTCTCATTCATATTTCATGTTGATTGCAGGTTGGCTGCAGCTCTGGTCCATGTGTCCTCTTTACTCTGGAATTCAGGTAGAAGGTGCAGCCCACCCCCTGCCCATCTCACTCACAGCAGAGAGAAAACAGCGAGTGGCAGAACCATGTGCTGGCTCTTAACACTTCTCCTTGGAAGCTTAGTTCACATTCTATTGGTCAAAGGAAGTCACACAGCCAAGCCTGACATCAGTAGAAAGAGTTACCAGGGAACTGCCAGTAGGAAGGACTGATAAACATTGACAATAACACAATGTAAATGGGAAAGCAGCACCACTTGCCCTCAGCAAAAGGTGACCACAAAAAAGTAAATATTGGGGCTTCCCTGGTGGCACAGTGGTTGAGAGTCCGCCTGCCGATGCAGGGGACGCGGGTTCGTGCCCCGGTCCGGGAGGATCCCACATGCCGCAGAGCGGCTGGGCCCATGAGCCATGGCCGCTGAGCCTGCGCATCCGGAGCCTGTGCTCTGCAACGGGAGAGGCCACAACAGTGAGAGGTCCCTTTTTTAAAAAAGTAAATATTATGAAAACATTTAACTTTATTAAATTGTGGCCAAATAACCTTGCCTTCTGAAGGCTCTAAGTCTGAGGCCCACTCTCCTTTTGTTCAAAAGGAAGATGGGTAAGCATTAGAAAGGCATTAAAGACATAGCAGTTTCAAACTGTTACCTAGATGTAATCAGAACGTTTGAAAGAAAATGGAATGGTATTTGATGGTGCAGCCCTGTACCCACTAAAATCTTCCAATGAAGCACCATTGGTACTTGGTCTATACTTTGGGAGATTCTGATTTAGAATCACTCTGGGGGAGGATGGAAGGAAACTAGAAGTTTGAGGGAGTGATGATAATGAGAGTCACGTGCTCCCAGGTGTTTGCTGTGTAACATAGCGGCCTGGAGATGACTGATGTCCATAGGTTACCTCATTTACTTCTCACGTTTGCCCTACCACATAGGCAGCTTTATTTCCACTTTACAGCTGAGAAAAATGAGATCCAGAGGTTCAGCACCTTGCTCAAGACCACAGGTGAAGGAGACGCTCCCAGCCAGGCTCGTAATAAACCTGAGGACGAGAGGTGTAGTTTCAGGCTTGGCCACTTGGTGTCACTCTCTCCAAACTGTCGGAAGACTGCCCAGCCGAGATGCGCTGAGTACTGGGGACTCTGGGCAGAGCTGCTTGCAAACTGATCCTGAAGAAGGCAAAGGAACCGTATCCTGTCCTTCCCGTGGGTGTGCAGAATTCCTGCCTGTTACTTTTTCCCATCGTGCATGAAATAAGAACTGGGTCTCACTCTGTGTCCACACTGAGCTAAGTGCTCGACGGCATCAACTCACACAAGCCTCCTAGCAGCGCTATGGTCTTCCCATGTTATGGATGAGAAAACTGAGGCCAAGAGAGTTGGAATGATGTGCCCAACTAATAAGTGGCAGATCTGAACCTGATTCGAGGCCAGATTTAAGTTGGAAGCTTAAGAGTTTTGGTGCCCAACAAGTGCATAGCTGGGTGGCTGTATTAATCCTTACTTTTTAATGGAATGTATTTCCATCCACCCAACCTCAGACCCCACAATGTTCCTGGCAATGAACATAATCTGACTATTTAGGGGACAGCATGTTTTCTGTTGTTGCTTTTCGATGTAGAAGTTAGTTTTCCTCTGACTACCAAGAAAACACGGAGGGTCTACTTTTAAAGAATTTTTTAAGCTACCAAATATTCTTTGATAATTATTTTTAAAAATTAGAAAATCCATCTAAGTAAAAAGAAGAAAATAAAAGTCACCCGGAATTCCCATCAGCCACCCAGAGATAAGTGCTGCTGACACTTTGGAGCACATCCTTGTGGGCATTTCTCTCTCTCATCTATCAGTGTGCATTAAAAACTTTAAAAAAAATTAATAAGGAAACATATTTACATGAAAAGTAATTGAAAAGGTACCATAAGATTTACAGTGGATATTCTCCCTCTAATCCTTAACCCCTGCGCCCCAGCTCCAAAGCTCCAAGCTTCCCTTACCAGAAGCCATCCTGGTTATCGTTTCTTGGGGATTGTTACAGAGATATACAGAGTGTAGATAAGCAAACATGTACATGGATTCCTGTAGTTGTTTCTCTAAATAGAAGCACACTACACACCCTGATCTGCATTGGTTTTGTTTGGTTTTGTTTTGTTTTTTACTTAACAATGTACCTTGGAGATCTTTCCAGATCAGCACTAGGAGAGCATTCTTCACACATTCCATTGTCCGAATATAATAATTTATCTAACCAGCCCCTGGTGATAGTCATGTAGGTGATTCCAGTCTTTTGCTGCACAAACAATGCTGCAATTAGTATTCCTTTCACAGGAGTCTTTCCGTGTTTGTGGGTCCATTTCTGTAGGGATAAATTCTTAACAGCTGAACTGCCCAGTCACAGGGCAGGTGCATTTTTAAATTTTAACACTTATTGTCCAAATGCTTTCTAAGGTCATACCTACCAATTGACATTCAGACCAACAATTTACGTGAGCACTCGTTTCCCCACACGCTAGCCAACACCAACTATTATCTGACCTCTCGATCTCTGCCTTGCTGATTGGGGAAAAATGTGTTCACCATGGTTGTAATCTGCATAGTTTTTCCTTAGGTTGGGAATTTAAAAATATATCTAAAGGCCATTAGTATTTCTTTTCTGGTAGCAAAGCATTCATGTCCTTTGCCTGTTTTTCTATTGGATAATCGTCTCTTTTTTCATCTGCAAGAGCTCTTCATATGCTAGGAAAATTAGGTCTTTGTTTCTCATAAATGTTACCAATGTACATATTTTAAAATACAGATATGTCAAACAAAAATGGGATCTGCCTGTACACAATGTTTTTGAGGTCTGAGGTTATTTGACAATATATTGTGGATCCCATTCCATATTAGTAAATATACCTTCACAACAAAATTATTTATTTGAGACTTATTTAAAAATCACTCGGGGTATATTGGAAGTTCATCAAATATAAATGGCTATGGGTCTAGGTGACCACCCGCGTCAGAGAGGAGGATTAGGAAGCATCTAATATGTGCCATCTGTTTATGTATATTCATAACAACATTCATAACAACACTGTGAAGTAACATTATCCCCATTTTACAGCTGAGGAAACTGAGGTCCAGAGGGGTCATAGGATTTGTCCAAGGTATCCCTGCTGGTCTGTGGAAGATCTCAGATACAAACCCATGTTATTTTTTCTCCCAAGCCTTTGCTGCCATCTTTCATTACCTTAAATCCCCACATTCCCACCTAGTCTGGATGAAGATGGCCCTGGGGTAAGTCCCCATTCTCCCCCCACCACCCCAGGCTGGAGAGTTTCATGCAGTTTAGGGATGAGACCACCGGGAGGCGCTAGGGACACATCCTCTTGTCTAATTGGCTGCAGCCTGGAATGGGAGGGACGTTTTGACAGCCCTAATGTCTTTAGACATTGTCAAATTTAGACACTGCCAGATGGCCCTCAGTTTAGAACCCCCGTTGTGGACCCACAGGGTCCAGGCTGGTCACACAAAGTGACCAAAGTTAGTCCTGTCTCACACACAGAGAGCTTCACATATAGGAACCTGCTAATTAACGCCCTGGAGGTGGGGACTGACACCATCTCTGTCTTAGAGATGAGGAAACTGAGGCCCAGAGAGGTTCAGAGACTTGCCCAAGGCCACACAGCCAGTAGGTAGCAGAGCCAGGGCTTGACCCCGGTTGTCAGACACCAGCACCTGTGCCCTTAACCACTGTACTCTACTGTCCCTCAGGAAAGTATGTATTGTTTGGGCATCCAATCCGCAGGAGTACTCTCTTCTTCCACAAAGAAATACTTTCTCTCCCAGTTTTCTTTTTACATATTTTCATTTTCCCACTTTAAAAAAAAAAACAATTAGAAAGTGATTAATTTTGAGTACTTATTAACTTTGTTTTCTCGTTTGATAAATTTATTTATTTTTGGCTGCATTGGGTCTTCGTTGTTGTGCGCAGGCTTCACATTGCGGTGGCTTCTCTTGTTGCGGAGCACGGGCTCTAGGCTCGCGGGTTCAGTAGCTGTGGCTCGTGGGCTCTAGAGAGCAGGCTCAGTAGTTGTGGCGCACAGGCTTAGTTGCTCCACGGCATGTGAGATCTTCCCGGACCGGGGATCGAACCCTTGTCCCCTGCATTGGCAGGTGGATTCTTAACCACTGCGCCATCAGGGAAGTCCTCATTTTCCCACTTTTGATGGAAAGTCAGGTACAAGAGATTTTTCATTTTCAGTTTAATTATACTATGAGAAAAACACCAGCCCGAAGTGCCATGATAAACGGCAGCTGACACCCAACCTCAACATCAGGGATGCACTGGAGAGTGGTGGGGACTGCAGAGTCCCAGATGGCTCAGCCCTGTCAGTCCTGGCACGTTGTTTTCTGGCATGTGTGCTGGCCCAATTTTGCAAGAGAAGCCAGAAATCTAGGTTTCTCATGTGAAATTTCCTAATTTTAAAATAATGGCAATTAACTAAAAAAATTAAAAACCCATGATGACCAAACAAAACATGTTTGAAGCCTGATTTGGCCTGAGGGCTGCCAGTTTGCAACCTTCCTGAAGGGTGCATTCAAGGTCCAAGAACAAACACATATCCTCCTAGTGCCCTCTGCCTTTCATAATCATTTATTTAATTAATTCTTTTACATATTCAGCCATGCATTCATTCCATGTATGGATTCCAACCACCCACTCATCCATCGCTATCTATCCACCCACCCATCCATCCATCCATCCATCCATCCATCCATCATCCATCATCCTTCATTCATGCATTTCACCCAGTTACTCACCCATCCACCCATTCATCCATCCATCCATCTACCTATCTATCCATCCCCCATTTGTTAATTCATTTACTCAGTCATTATTAGGCCCTCATGTGCTAGACCCTAGCCAAGCCCTGGGGACATAGTGAAGCCTGTGAGCCCATCCCTTTATCTAGAAACTCACCATTTGGTTTAGTAGAAATGAGAAGAAGGAGGCCAATCATAGACAAGGATGGAACCAAATGGTGTTAAATTTAGACTCTGCCATTTGCCAGCTAGGCAACCTTGGACAAATCATTAAACATTTTGAGCCTCGGTTTTCCCCTCTGTGAAATGAGGCTAACATAGTGACCTACAGCTTGCTCACAGGCAGGTTGTCAGAACCAGGTTAAGCTAGGTAATGTACGTGAAGAAGGGCACAGACACGGTGGTGTGATACATGTTAGGCTACAGGGACACATGGGGCTGTGGCGTTAGGCAGGGTCACTAGCCCAGCTTGGGGTCTGGGGAGGCTTTGGGGAGTGGCAGCGTCCACAGTCTCCACCATGCCCCATGCTGGGAGAGGGCTTGCTTTGTCATTATTCGCACAACTTCCCCCTGGTCGGCTGACACCTTCCACCGGCCCAGAACGCGCTGGTTTTCCCACTCTTGCTTCACTTCTAAAGGGCAGCTCTTTCTCTGACCACCCAGCCCCACCCTGACCCAGTTTGTGGGAAAACTCTATGGAACAGAAAAGGCTTGCGGGCTTCCCTTTCTCTAGATTTGTTTTTATTTTTTCCCATTTAAATTGAAACCATGCTTATTAAAGAAGATTAGAAAAAAACACATCAAATAAGAAAGAAGAAAAATTATTCTTTGTCCCATCCTTCTAATGCAACCACACAAACATCCTGTTTTTTTCTCTTTCTCCTAAGCTAAAGGTGTGTGTGTGAGTGTGTGTGTGGTGTGTTTGCATAGTTGTAAGTCATACTGCTCAACTACTTAGTGTTGTGTTTTTAAAAACTTTTCCATTATATCGCAAGCATTTCCCCCCACTGCTCATCTTCACGAACATATCTGAAGGTCTGCATAAGTTTATCCAGCAAACGTTAAGTGAGTACCTATTATGGTCTGTGGGGGAGAGAGACCGTGTAATAATACTGAGCACAAATTCTGCGCCAGACACTGCTCTAAGCACTTAAATTAAATCACTTCTTCCTCACAGCCATCCTGTGAGGTGTGTGCCGTCATAATGCCCACTTTCTAGATGAGAAAACTGCGGCCCAAGTTGTACAGCTAAGAGGGGGAGCCAGCATTTGAATCTGGGCGGGCCAGCCACAGAGCTTGGACTCCGGCCATGCTGGGGCACTTGGGCCACCTGCAAATGGTGACCCCAATCCAGAGTGGTCAGAGCTGAGACAGGGAATGTACAGCAGCATGAGACAGCCCTGAGGGGCCTCCAGACCCATCCTGGGCATCCAGGAGGGCTTCCTGGAGGAGAAGGTGACATCTCGGCTGAGGAGGTAGGAGGTGAGGGCATTGCAGGCAGAGGGAGCAGCGCTATGAAGACCCGAGGTAGGAGCAGTGTGGGGTGTTGACAAGCTGACAACGAAGCTAGCCCAGGCTGGGGAGGTGGGTGGCGCCAGATCACACAGGGGCTGTGGGCCCTGGGACTCTTAGGGAGCCCTGGGGAGCCCCAGGGGGTTGTTCAGCTGGGATGTGTCATGACTGAAGAGGCTTTCCTCTACCCTAGGCCAGGCAGTGCCCCTGCTCTGGCTCCCACAGCCCATCTGTGGCACCCTGGGGACTCCTTGCCTGTTTGTCACCACTCTGTTATTCTAGACTGAATAAAGCTAGAATCTGGACTAATTCATTCACTTCTGTGGCCTGGGACCTAGCTCAGTGCTGGGCAGATAAAATCCCTGGAATGAGATAATAGCTGACAGCATGTGGTGACTCTGTGTCACGACTGTGCCACAGCCACGGAGACTGGGCCCTCCTGTGGCCCCTCAGGTCCCTCGGGGTTCAAGGCCTCTTGAGATGTGCCCGGGTCTGGAGGTTTACCAGGACTTTGCTCTAACTTGCCCGTGGTGTCTTGTTTGGTTTCTGAGAGGCCCTGGTCAACAAGGCAACCCTTGCTGGGCCCTCTCGGCACTGGCGCTGGCAAGGAGCTGCCTGCGGGCAGCGCACACACCCACCTCCCAGCCTCCCGCAGCACGGATTCACCCTCCTTCTGTCCACACCGCCTGCTGCTGGAGGGGGGCCACGGCCCCCTCTTCTGCTTGGGCTGAGGGCCTCCAAGGTAACTATTTGCTCCTGCCCCCCTTCGCCAAGCCCATTATCTTATCAGCTCAAACACTTCAGAGTTCAGGCCAAGAAGCCAAAGTCAACTTTGAAAAAGTCTTTAAAAGGCCAAAACACAAACACCGGGGAGGGTGTTTGGAGCGGGGTGGAGAGGAGGTTGGGGAAGGGTGAGCTCTTGGCTTCCTTTAACAGACTCCAAAGGACTCCTCTGACTCTCTGGGCCCCAAGATGTATGTTTGAGGACAGTCACTGTTTTCAGTAGCAAACGACTGAGTTCACCTGCATCCATGGATAGGGGAACGGATACATCATGATGTGCCATACAGTCTCTGAAAACAGCAAGACCGCTTCATATGCAGTGATATGGAAATAGACTGTAAAGTGGAAAAAAGAAAAAGCCAGGATATAAAGCAGATCTGTGTGTAATCCGATCCTTTTTGTATAAACAGAAAAGGTGGGGATATATATCCCTACACGCCTGTTTATGTGTAGAAAATTTCTGGAATCACTTACCGGGTATCTGGAAATGTTAGCTGCCTCTGTGTCAAGAGTCAGAGGGAGACAGACTTCTCATTAAACTCTTTGTATCTTTTGAATTACTTAATATCATGTTAAAGTAATATTATAGAGATAAATAAACTAAACAAGAATATCAGTGATTTTGTTCCAGGCAAACAGCCAATAGCACAAAAGACGAGGAGGGAAATGGCTGCAGAAGTTATGGTGACTTTTAGCAGAGATCAGACTATCGAAGGTCTAGCTCAAGGGGAAACCTATGGCTATTTAGAGTCCTCTCAGTAATTGACCACATTCAAACAAGGCTTTCAAGGTTCTCTCGTGTTTTATAAACCTGGATGCTTAAAACACACTTTCAAGACACCATCTCATTGAACCTCTTGAGGATTCTACAAAGTATATAGAATCAGACCACTGTGTGGATTGATTAACTCATACAACAAATAGTTACTGTTTTAGGTGATCAGGATGTTAGCAATGAACAAGACTCTCAAGATCCCTGATTTCATGGAGCCCATGGGTCCAGAGGGAGTGCTGAACAGATAAAAAGTAACCAACAGAAACACAGAAAAACAAGTATGACAATTTCAGACAGAACCGCTGGGAAGAAAAATGAGACCAGGGAATATAATTGATAATGGTTGGTGTGGGGAGTGGTCAGTGAGGGGCTCTCTGAAGAGGCGATACTTGAATTGAGACATGAATGAGAAAAAGGAACCAATCACAAGAAAATCAGGGAGAGGACAGAAGCAGGAATAGCTAGTGCAAGGGCCCTGTGGCTCCACTAAGCTTTGCCTGTGGCAGAAGCAGAATGGTGGCCAGTGTGGCTGTGGCTTAGACAGAGAGTCAAAGAGCGTTGGTAGAGCCACTTGGAGAGGGTGGCAGGGGCTGATCCTGTGGGCCTTGTGGGCTTGATAAGGAGTCCAGATGAAGAAACTGAGGCTCAGAGAGGTTAAGTAATTTGCCCAAGGTGACACATTTATCAGAGGCCAAGCCAGGATTCAGACCCAGGTTTTCCAACTCCATGTCCAATCCTCTAAGCAGTCACATATGTCTACATGTGGCAAAAACATGAAACATGTATTTCCATACAGCACCACCCACGTTCTGAAAACATGAGTATTTTTTGTTATTTTTTGCGCAGAAGGGTGCATACATCATACAGAGAATTCTCACCAAGTGGACAAACTCATCTAATCAGCATCCAGATGAATGTTCCAGAATAAAACAGAACATTCCAGAAGCCCCCTTCATGTCTCCTCCCAGTAAATGCTCCCTAAGGTTAACTAACCACTGTCTTGAGTTCTGACCCCATTGCTTAATTTTATTGCTTTTGGACTTTATATAAATGGAATCACACAGTATGGGCTCTTTCCTGTCTGGTTTCTTTCGCTCAACATTATGACTAGAAGATTCATGGTGTTTCAGTAGACTTTTACTGTGTTACAGCCCAGACCAAGATATCATGTGAAGCACACAAAAGCTTCCCTCCTACAAAAAAGGCCACGAGGAAGTAGCTTACACAGGAAGCAGTTCCAGGTATGTTGTTACATGAAAAAGGCAAGTTCAAAGCAATATGTGTAAAGCAATCCCATTTTTGTTGGGGGGAAACAGTTCTCCTTTTATGTAGAGCCAAAATGATCCTAGAAAATCAGTTAAATTTTCTCTCAACCATAGTGCACTACGAATTCTTTGTAAATCAAAATAGCCACTGGATGGAGGGGCTGCCTTGTGCTTGGGGACGTGCTGAACACAAGATAGGATCTGTCAGCTCACCTGAGCTATTTAGGTCATTTCTCTCTCTCCTGTCCCCCCTTTGGCCCAGTGTTCATGGTGAAATCGTCTAAGTTAACTGCCTGTATCGTGTGATTCAACCCTGGAGTCTAGTGTTTCATGGAGATTTCCCCTGCATGCTGGGTATGACAGGTGGACTTTATTTTTCCTTATTTGTTTATTCTAACTTCTGTAGAAAGAATAAGAATTCTTGTGTATTAAATAATAACCGTGGCAGCAGCAACAATGTGACAAACAAAAGGAAGGCATTTCCATCCATGGTTTATGTTGCTGCCAGAAGGTCACCCTGAGAAAGGGGATGTCACCTGATGCACTGAGTCAAATGGGGCTGGGAAAAGAGCGTCTACCCCCCTCATCACGGCCTGAGGAATGGGACAGCACCCATGGGATCAGAAAGGGATGACCCTGAGGCCAGACAGGCTAGGGTTTGAATTCTGACCTTACCCCTTGCTAGCTGTGTGTTTTGGTTACTACTACTGCCGCATAACAAACACTCCCAAACTTAGTGGCATAAAACATCCATTCTATTCTTTTGGATTTGTATCTCCTGGAACCCGTGGGTCAGGAATTTAGACAAGGCACGAAGAGATGTATTCTCTGTTCTATGATGTCAGCAGTCTCAGCTGGGGTGACTTGAAAACTGGGGGTGACTTGGTGCTTGGGGGGCACTGGTATCATGTGGAGAGTCTTCACTTGCCACAGGCTGGCAGCTGGTTCCTCAGAGGGGCTGGCAGTAGGACACCCTATACGTGACTTCTCCGTGTGGTCGCTTCACTCAGGGCTAGTTGGCCTTCCTCACAACATGGCAGCTGGGTTCCCAGAGCAAGCATTCCAAGAGAGCAAGCTGGAAGTGCAAGGCATTCTTATGATCTGGGCTTGGACGTCATGTAGGATCATTTTCACTGTACTTAGTCAGTTGATGTAGTCATAAAGGTCATCCAAGGTTCAAGGGGAAGGGACAGGAGAGGACAGAGAGACCTACCTCATCACTCAATGGAAGGAGAGTCAAAGTCACTTTATAAGAAGAGCCTGAGGAGGATGTACGGAAGCTAGAACCTCACACATTGCTGGTGAGAGTTCAGAATGGTGCAGACCCTTTGGAAAACAGTTTGGAAAAGCGGTTCCTCAAAAGGTTAAACATGGAGTTTCACCAGCAATTCCATTCCTACATATATATACTCAAGAGAAGTGAGGACATATGTCACTCGAAAACAAACATCTGTCAACAGATGAATGGATAAACAAAGTGTACCATATCCATTTAACAGAGTATTATTCAGCCATGAAAAGGAATGCAGCACTGATACAGGCTACATCATGGATAAACCTCAAAGACATGCTAAGTGGAAGAAACCAGTCATGAAAACCCATAGGTTGTATGATTCCATTTATATGAAACGTCCAGAAGAGGCAAATTCACAGAGACAGAAATTAGATTCCTGGTTGCCAGAGTCTGGGAAGGGGGAAATGGGGAACTACTGCTAATGGGTACAGGGTTTCTCTGGGGGGTGATGACAATGTTCTAAATTAGATAGTGGTAATGGTTGCACAAGTCTGTGAGTATACCCAACCCCCCTGGATTGTATACTTTAAAAGGGTGAATTTTGTGGTATGCAAATCATATCTCAATAAAGCTGTTTTTCAAAAGAAAAAAAAATCATGAGGGATGGGAGATACAACTGTGAGCCTCTTTAGAAAATACAGAGTGAGCAGGAGCTCATCTTCCTATGTCTCAGTTTCCTCTTCTGTAAAACGGGGCTATTTAACAATCAAATGAACTCATAGGGTCTTTGGGGGATTAAAAGATACAGCCCTGAGGCCGAATCGTGCAAGGGCAATGTGGCTGGCTCAGAGTGAATGAAGGAAGTTTCTCATAAGTGCTAAAAAGAGCTAGGTGGGAAATACAGTAAGTATAACCAGAATCCAACCTCTTCTCCCACCTCCGTGGCCAACACCCTGATCTGGTCACTATCATCTTGTGCCTAGACTACTGCAGTAGGTCCTCAATGGCCTCCCTGCTTCCACGCCTGTCCCCCACCCCATCCTCACACACACACACACACACGCACACACACGCACACACACACACGCACACAGTCCACTCATCTCATGCAACCGGAGGGAGTGTATCAAAGCCTAAGTCCGGGGCTTCCCTGGTGGCACAGTGGTTGAGAGTCCGCCTGCCGATGCAGGGGACACAGGTTCGTGCCCCGGTCCGGGTAGATCCCACGTGCCGTGGAGCGGCTGGGCCCGTGAGCCATGGCCGCTGAGCCTGCGCGTCCGGAGCCTGTGCTCTGCAACGGGAGAGGCCACAACAGTGAGGCCACAACAGAGAGGCCCGCGTACCGCAAAAAAAAAAAAAAAAAAAAAAAGCCTAAGTCCGACGATGTCCCTCTTTTGCTCAGAACCCTCCATGGCTCCCACCTCATGCAGAGTAAAAGCCACGGAGCCTATGAGGCCCTCCAAGACTTGTACCCCTGACACCTCCCTGACGTCATCTCTCTCACTCACCCCTGTCTAGATGCACTGGCTTCCTCACTGCTCCTCAGACACACAAGGAAGAGTCCTGCCTCAGGGTCTTTGCACTTGCTATTCTTTCTGGCTGGAGCATTCTTCACACAGATATCCTCAAGGCTTGCTTCCTCACTTGCTTCAGGTATTTGCTCAAATACCAGCTTGTCAGTAAGGCCTTCCTCGATCACACCTCACAGTCCATCTCCACCTTTGCTGCATTATTTTTCTCTGTAGAACTTATCATTATCCGGCATTTTATGTATTTTTCCTTATTATTATTATTTTTGTTCATCATCTGTCTTCCCAACTGGAACATAAGTTCCATGAAGTGGGGAATTTTTTTTCTATCTTGTTCACAGCTATAATCCCAGTGCCTGGCACATAGTAAGTGCTCAATAAATATTGCTTGAGTGAATAAAATGTAAAAAAACCGAAACGAGTGAAGCAGTTCTGATGGAGGGCAACAGGGAGTGGTGGGGACCGTGCAAACTGGTAACCCTTGTCCCATCTGAAAGGTGCAGCTAACACTTGGCTACATACAGCCTAAAGTTCCCATGTGGGAATATGGGCCCAGTATGGCCAAGCTCCAAGTGTTTCCAGGGAGGCCAGAAACTTCTGTATTTGTGTGAAAAGTCTTGATTTTGAAACCATTAAACCGCTGCTGATCAAAACTCCGCATCTGCCGCCTACCTAGGTGGGAAGCTTGCCATTTGTGACCTCTGACCTAGGTCAGAAATGCTTCCAAAAATCGGCCTCATAGAACCCCAAATTTCTGGGAAAGCTGACAGGAGTTCCGAGAGCAGGAGTTGAAGAAGTAAACTTGGGCTTTAAGTGTTTCTGTGAAACGAATGGCATTTTCTTATTTAGGTTCTTGAGATGATTTTATTTCAGGGTGAGTTCCTTTCTCTTCTCCTAAGTCTCAATTCCACCCTCACATTTACACTGGGCCTGGGCATCTTTCCTCCACGCTGGAACGAAGATCAAAAGTAAATATTGGCAGAACATTGGTTTTACTGTGACCCCGATAAGGAACAGACTAAAACGGAAATAGCGAGATTTGATTGTTCCTCCCACGTCTTCCCCCCCAGCCGGACTCCCTCAGTATTTACTTATTAACTTTGCTTCATACAAAGTCTTGGTGTTGATTTTGTTGCCAGCGGGGCTGCCATACCGGGTGGGGCCTGCACAACTCCAGGGGCTCCAGGCTATAAATAACTCCCACGAACAGCGTCCCCTGGAGTTGTGCCGTGGTTGCCTATATGTGTTTATTTAGATCATCTCATTCTCATTGACAGTGGCATAGGAGTCCTTTTTGCTTCGAGAAACATTTTCTGCTTTGTAAAAGTAACATGCGCACATGGAGAAAAATTCAAACAGTGTAAGAGTGTTCTGGGGAGAACTGTCTGCCTTCTGTCTTCATCTGATCTTTCCCAATTCCAATCTGATCTTTCCCAACTCCAGAAACACCAACTGTTGCCAGTTTCTTATGCGTCCTTTTAACTATATATACAAATCTTTCTTATTCTCTCTCTCTCTCACTCCCTCTCTCCAAATAGATGGTATATCACACACACATCCATACATACATGTAACAAAGTATCTCTCTGTTTCCTGTGTTTCTCTAACATCTCTTTTTGCACCAATGGTTGGTACAAGGCATTAGCAGGACAAATCTCTCCTGCTGCCTGTTTCTGTACAGCCTGCAAGCTAAGAATGGCTTTTACATTCTCAAATGGTTGAAAAAAATCAAAAGAAAGATAATACTTTAGGGCACATGAAAATTATATGAAATTCAACTCTCAGTGTCCATAAATAAAGTTGTACTGGGACACAGTTTTGTCCGTGTGTTTGTGTGATGTCTGTGACTGCTCTCGTGCTCCGACAGCACACTTGAGGACTTGCATCAGGGACCGTGTAGCCCACAAAGCCCCAAGTATCTACTATGCGGTCCTTTACAGAACATGTGTGTTCACCTCGGTTTGTATTGTACACATTGCTCTGCTTTTTCCACGTAACCATAGATCCTGGGAGGTCTTCTGCTATCAGCACATACAAACGGTTCCCAACGTAGGGCTGTTCAACTGACGATTTTTTGATTTTATGATAGTGTGAAAGCGATAACACCTTCAGCAGAAACTGTAATTCAGATTCTGAATTTTGATCTTTTTCTAGGCTAGCAACATGCGGTCCAGTCCTCTCTCATGAAGCTGGGAAGTGACAGTGAGTGGCAGCTCCCGGTCAGCCCCATGGTCACCAGGGTGAACAACCGGAACACTTACAGCCATCCTGGACCCAGACAATCATTCTGTTCTACACTGTCAGTACAGTATCAACAGGTGACATGAGATACTCAACACTCTATTATAAAATAGGCTTTGTGTTAGTTGATTTTGCGCAAGTCTAGGCAAATGTAAGTGTTCTGAGCATGCTTAAGGTAGGTGAGGCTAAGCTCTGATATGTTGATAGGTAGGTTAGGTGCATTAAATGCATTTTCTTTCTTTCTTTCTTTTTTTTTTTTTTTTGGCCGCACTGCGTCGCTTGCGGGATCTTAGTTCCCCACCCAGGGACTGAACTTGGGCCACTGCAGGGAATTCCCTTAAATGCGTTTTCAACTTAATATTTTCAACTTATGATGGGTTCATCGGGACTTAAGCCCATTGTAAGTTGAGGAAGATGTGCACTGATTTATGTGCACTGATTCCTTTTCACAAAGGCTCTAGCATCTCTCATTGTGTTGCTGGGCCATAATTTATCCAGTTCTTAGGATGGACCCCTGAAATTCTTGTTTAAATGAAAGGAGTTCGTGTCTCAGGAGAGTTTGAAAATTCCTGTCAAGCACAAGAAATCTCAAGTGGTCACTCTGTTTGTTATTTATATCTTGTTCTTTGAGAAATAGGATTTGTAAAACCGTAAAACCACTAAGACAGAGGTGAAATACCAGGAAAGGATTGGAGTCAAGATGCCTGCCCTTCCCGGCTGAAGAAGCCTGGATTATATCGAGCTCGAGGCTTTATTTGAATCGTACTTCCAGATGATGCACAAATCTTTGTGGATGTTTATTTTCCTCAAGAAGGAGGTTGCAGGCAGAATGGCTCTGAGAAGCTGGAAAAAATGCCAATCAGGGTAACATAGAACAGTGTTCCCTACCCTTACAATCGCCAAATCTTGAAGTAAATGAATTATTATTTACTTAACATTTTTCTTTAACTCATATAATTTTTAAAAAAACCTTAAACACAGTTGTTTCATCTGAAGAAATAATATCCATGAATTCATGGTTCTGATGAGTTAGTAATATGTGTATTTTTTCAAATGTGTGTAAATATGTAATAAATAAAAAATTTTTAAAAGCACAACTTCATCCTATAATAATCATCCTTCATCCTTCATCCTTCACCACCTATAATAATCTTGAAAACCAGCGTGGTGCCTGTGCTAAACATTTAAAAATGCTGGGGTATCAGACACTGGTGGTTGCCATGCCAACTGCCGTTTTCCCCTTCCTTTCTGCTGACAGAACCCTGACTTTGTTCTGCTGGCCATGTGCCCAGACCTGGGAAATAAACCACATTTGGTTTAAAGCAACCATGGCCATCCTATTCTCCCGGAGTTGTGATTGGTCTAGGGGTGGTCATTTGATCCAGTTCTGGCCAAAGGGAAACTCTGCTGGGAGCTTCTGGGAAAGGATTCTCTGTCCGATAAGAAAGAGGCACATGAGGAGAGACCTATTTGCCTCTTTTCTTCCTTTCCTGCTTTGGACATAGTTGTGTGAAGAGGTGATGAGTGAGCTGTGGCAACCATTTTGTGACACTGGGTGACAAACCTAAGGAAAAGGTGCTGACTTGCTGTTGAAGGCAAGGAGCTTTGGTCTTTTATGACAACCTGGAGATGCCAAATATACCCTAGGGTCTCCAATATCCAGAAGTCTTTTAAAAAACAATAAATGTTATTATAATCTAAACTGTTATCATAGAGCCTCTGAAACTATCTTAATGGATCCAGCTGGCTTTGTCCTTTAGAGCTGGACTCCAGGATCCAACAGATTTATGGCCATATTCCAGCTCCACCAAATACTCCTAGCTCTGCTACCCTGGGCAAGTGGCTTAATTTTCCCAAGCCTTAGTTCTTCTGTTCATAAAATATAAATAGTATTACTAGTTATCTCAGACAGTGATTTTTGAGAAAAAAATTAAAATTCATTTAAAGCACTCAGAATATGAAAGTGCTGTTGGTATCAGTATCAGTATTATTTCTTTAGTATTCATATAATCCTCTAAAAAGGGGGGTGGGGAAGCAACATGGACAGAGACAGGAGGTTGACAACACATAACTAAAGACCACCAGCCTGGCGCAAGAAGAGAAGAAGATGATCTGAGTGTCAGAGCTGACCACAAGCTGGGATGAGTCAGTGCTTCATTGGACAAGCTCAGTGGAAGCCTTGGGGACTAGACTACGAGTGTGACAGGCAGATTCCTGGCTGTGAACTTTCTGCTTCATGATTCGTGACTCACACTTTCCAGGAGCATAGATTCTACGTTTGGTCATCTCATCTTTTTAAAGGATGTGGGAAGCTGTCGTGGGTCCAAAGGCTTGGAGGCAGTGGCCTGGGGGCTATTTACGTAAGAGACTGGAAAGATTCAGGGGCAAGGTCGTCACTGCCTTCTGTTTAGTTTACAGAGCAGCTGTTGGCTGTGTCTATAGCAGCCTGAATGAAAGGAAATAGACCAGGAGGTATAGCATGAGCAGAAGGAGTACTGGATGGTGAGTCAGTAAACTGGTGACTCCACCGTGTGACCCAGGGAAGTTTCCTCTCAGTTCCAGAACTCAGTATCTCTGTATGTACAGTGGGGCTCCAGAGCAACCTATGGTCTTGAGGAGGTGACTGTGACAGATAGAAATGCATTTGGCTGCAAGTAGCTGGAAATCCAAGTGACTGAGGCTCAAACAAGCAAGGGGTTGTTTCCCCCATAATAAAAAGTTCAGAGAGAGGCAGTTATTGGTCTTCACTTAGTGGCTCAAGAAAATCAGGGCTCTTGCTGGCATCTCTGCAATTCTCTTGGCTTCCCCATGATAGTTTCAGGATAGATGCTTAGTCCTTCTAATGATAGGAAGAAGTAGGGCAGCACCATCCACTCCTATCCACTTTATCCCAAAGCGAAAGCTTTCCCCCAACCCCCAGAACTCCCCTCACATGTCTTTTGGCAGAGCTGATCATGTGACTGATGACATGCCTGACTCAGCTGCAAGGGACCCTGGGAAAGTGAGGATCTGGTCACCATTGTGAAAGGTGAGAAGATGAAGGGAATGGGCATCAGTTTGCCAACCACAGGATCTTAGGGCTACAAACCCCTAATCCTGGCCCCTGAGGTCTCGGGCATCCAGAGCCACTGTCGACCACCTGTGGCCCTTCCAGCTACAACGGAAGTTGTGAGAACAAGACTTGAATTCGAATCCTGCCTCTGACACTGGCTGTCTGTGGGACCATGGGAAAGTCACTGCACATCTCTGAGACTTCATGTCTCAATAGGACAGAAAATAAAATCCATCTCCTAAATGGGGTTTCAGGGCCCTGGGTAGTCACACAGCACCCCAGGCTCCAAAGGGCCCCGCACTTGGTTTAATGCTCTACTCTTGCCATTTTGAAATCCTTAACAATTTCAGAACAAGGGCCTTGCGTTTTCATTTTACACCCGGTCCTGCTAATCCCATAGCAGGTTCTGCATGGTTTGTCAGGCCCTGTGTGAACCGTTTCTCCACTCCACTCTGGTCTCATTCCCTGCTACCTTCTTCCTCCTCCCAAATGCTCCAAGCTCACTCTCCCCTCAGAAGGGCATGGCCTGGTGCGGTGGCTGTCCACAGCTGAGGCCGCCCCTGAAGGGGCTGGCAACATCTGCTGACCACTCTCTCCATGGCGGAGCAGCAAGTCCCTCCTGGAAGGGATTCTGAGTGGCACGTCTCCATGTCCACCACTTTATGTTTGTCTTCAACTTTCTGTTTACCACCTCGTGGTAACACATTTGGGGGCAAAACTTGAGAAAGTTGGCAAATGTGGGAATGAGGCAGTGCAGCAGAGGGGTGAAGAGCTCAGGTTTTGGAGCCAGCACTTCATCATCTAATTGCTGTGTGGCCTTGAGCAAGTCACTTCACCTCTCTGAACCTCAGTTTTGTGCTTTTTTTTTTTAAGTTAATATTTATTATTTATTTATTTGGTTGCACTGGGTCTTAGTTGCGGCAGGCAGGCTCCTTAGTTGTGGCATGCGAACTCTTAGTTGCGGCATGCATGTGGGATCTAGTTCCCCGACCAGGGATCAAACCCAAGCCGCCTGCATTGGGAGCGCAGAGTCTTATCCACTGTACCACCAGGGAAGTCCCGAGACTCAGTTTTGTTTTATGTAAAGTAAGGACAATAGTATTTACTTCACGTTGCTGTTGCGAAGACAAACAGGCTGGGAAAAGGCTCAGCACAGGGCCTGATACCTGGTAATCATTCAGCAAATGATCATTGTTATTAGAATATCAAAATTCTGAATGAATGATGAACGTTTGTGGATTGAAAAGGTTGCCTCTTTCCTGAAACCAGTTCTGCTTTTCTCTCCTCTCACCTTTCAGAGCACTTTACGTGGATTTCTCACGGTCTGCTTTTGCCAAAGCTATTTATCTTCCAGCCTGGAAATAGCTATTTACCCACTTGTATAGTTCAGGTCTTTGGGCTGAAAATGATAGAAACAAACCCAACTCAAAATGGCTTAAGAGAAAAAGTGTGTGTGTGTGTGTGTGTGTGTGTGTGTGTGTGTGTGTATGCATTGGTTTATGTAAATTAAAAGTCCTAAGATGGGTTCAGCGTCAGGAATGGCTGGATCCAGATGTGTACCTGTTGTTTAGGAACCATGCTCCTTCCAACTCTCAGCTCTGTTTTCTTCTGTGTCAGTTAAGATCACCCTATGTCCCCAGGATCCCAGGCTTCCATTCTGTCAGGTCAGCAAGCGAAATGGATAGAAGCTGACTTTTCTATGTAGTCCCAGCATAAGTCTGGGGTTGACTCAGGTTGGCCTGACTTGGGTCACGTGCCCATTCCAGAACCAGTCCCTGGGACTGGGGGATGCAATATGTTCATTGCCCAGGCCTGATCCACCTTGCTGGGGAGACAGCCCACTTCCTCTTGAGCCACATGGAGTGATACTGGGGAAGGAGTGGTTCCCCAGAAGAAAGGGGTATGGACAGTAGTCAGGTACAAACAACAGTTGGCTATTGCATGCCCTCCTCAACTGTCCAACTATCTCTATTCCAAAGGCCTCCTTTGGACATGCTTGGTACTCAATAAATGTTTGTTAATTGAATGAGTGATTGTACAAAGTAAACTATTAGAAGAAAAATCCATCTGATTTATCAGAAAGGGCGCGATCTTAGGGATAATTTCTTAGGGGGCATAATGCAGCTTCAGATTTTCCATGTCCTGCCCACTCTATTCTCCCAGGTTGGCATCATTTCAAACTTCGAAACCTCGACTCTGCCTGCTTCAGTGGCAGAGTGAGGCTGCTTCCTGGGGCCGTGTCCCACAGCGGGCACCCACCCATCGCAGGCCCGGGCAGATGATGGGGGGATCAAGAATGGCTCACTCTTCCCCGCGGAAAATGCACAGGAGGCTCCAGCCCAGGGAGATGGTGAGCAGCATCTGATAGAGGCAGGCGTCACCGGGTCTTTTTCCTCCCCTCATTGGCCGGTTTCAGCAGGTCACACTTGCATCCAATTCTCTTTCTCGTCAAGAACTTCCGAAGGATCCTCTTCGCGCCTGAGTCACACACAGGCACTGGGCAGGAGATACCTGGAGCAGACAGACTTGGCAGCCTAGCAGACTCAGGTACACATGCTCAACTTAAGGGGGTACCTAGGAGTCGGCTGCCACCCATTGTGGCCCCGTGAAAAATGTGGGAGCAGTGTAGCCAGACCTTCTGATTTTTTTTTAACAAACTGTTTTTTGGAGATTCATGGCAAAATTGAGTGGAAAGTACAGAGAATTCCCATGCCTCCCCCACCCCATGCTCAGCCTCCCCAGCTATCAGCATCCTCCCCCCACAGCAGTACACTTGGACACATCAGTGAAGCTAATGGACACATCATTAGGGATCCACCAAGAGTCCATAATTACATTAGGGTTCATTCTTGGTGTTGTACATTCTATAGGTTTGGATCAACGTATACTGACATGTGTCCACTATTGTAGTATCATTCAGAATAGTTGCACAGCCCTAAAAATCCTCCGTGCTCTGCTCATTCATCCCTCCCTCCCCTCTAACCCCTAGCAACTACTGATCTTTTTAATGTCTCCGTAGTTTTGCCTTTTCTAAATCTTTTGGGGTTTTTTTATTGCTTTTTCTTGTGACAGCCATGGCTTTGGCTGGACTGCCAGAGTCAACTCTGAATGGTAGCTGCCCAGGCCAGTCTGGTTAAATATCTTGCATACTATTCCTGGAAATATCCCTTTCCTTAAATGCTGATGATAAATTCTAATTTTATGAAAACATCATGCAGGCCAAATCAAATAGGTTGCAGGCTGCATTTGGCTCGTGGGCTACCAACTGGAGATCTCAGACATGGGGGATTAAGAAGGGTGAAGCTGGAGTCCAAAAGCCCTAGTCTTGTTCTGCCGCTTCCTAGCTGTGTGACCCTAGGTAGTCACTTTGCTCTCAGCCCATCTGTCAAGTGAAGGCCTTGAGCATGTGATTATGCAGGAAGGAAACCAGTCAGTGCCAGTCTCCGAGGTTAGATGTCCTGGCATTTTCACAAGCTCCCTTGGATTGCACTGGGCACGACAAACCGAGACATAGATGTATTGCTCTTGTAAAATTTGAAGACAGTAAAAACATCAAAAATTCCCATAAACATACAGGTTTTGGGGTAGAGAGACGTGAGAGACCAGTGGAGGGATGCTTGTTGCCTGCTTGGCTGGGCAAAGGGAAAACCAATTTCTCTGCATCCCAGAAACTCTCCGTTGCAACAACCGTCTTGACGAGGGCTAACGTTGATCCAGGGTTGGGAGCCAGGCTGCCTGGGGTCTAATCCTGGTTCTGCTGTGTACTAGCTGTGTGACCCTGAGCAAGTGGCTTAACCTCTCTGTGCATCAGAGCTTCAGGGGTGCTGTTCTTGTCATGGTCTATGTGATTGGCGCCCCCTGATTGGGCAGTGCATGGCTGTCTCTGGTGGCCCTGAGGTTCCAGGTGGCCCTGGAAAATAAGGATTAAATGAGTTAACACATGGAACATGCATGAAGTGGTGGGTGCCCGGCACAAAGTAATGGCTCCCTAAGCGTCCACCAAGAGGGGTGTTATTGTCTCTGCTCTGTGCCACGTGCTTCACCTGCATCTAGCACTACTGTACTATAATCACCCCATTTTATAGAAGAGAAAACTGAGGCTCAAAAGAGAAAACAGTCTCAGAGAGGGTCAGTAACTCTCTCAGGGTCATCCAGCTAGTAAGTGGCATATAACAACAACAACAAAAGCAAGAATGTAACCAGATTGGAAACATCCAATACTGACTCAGCACCCCTGTCTCATGCTGGGCCCCCTGCTTTAAGCACATTATCTTAGAGTGGCTCCAACACCCTTGCCCTGCTCCCGCACACCACTACCCCTGCCTTAAGAGGGTGTATTTCCCACTGCCCCTAACCTCCACTTGGGATGTGAGAAGGGCTCAGCTCCAGGCAGGCCTGCCAGAGCCGAGTCTAGTTCTCAGGGTTCACAGTGGGGTGCCCTGGCCCTGTGACCTAAGCCTCACCCCTTCTCCCCCTTTAATCCTCAGATTTCAAAGCACTTTACACTCACACTCGAATAAGAGAAGACACCTTCCTATATTTATAACTAACGGCCCCTCGTGAGGCCGCAGGGCATCAGGGCTGCAAACACTACTAATTCTAGGATACACTCACAGGATGTGGCCAGCACAGCCTGGGTAGTCAGGACGGACCCAGACTACCTGATCCAAAGTAGCCCCCTCTTCTCTCTCTCTCCTGTACCTGCTCTATTCCTGCGTAGCACTGATCAGTTATTTTAAATCGTGTATTTATTTAATAGCATATTGACTTAAAATAATAGCAGCAGCCACTTTTATAGAGCAGCCACTACGTGCTGGTCCTGCACTTTGCTTGTACAGTCATCTCTCGGTAGCCACAGGGGTTTGGTTCCAGGACCCCCATGGATACTGAAATCTACAGATGCTCAAGTCCCTTATGTAAAATGGCAGAGTATTTGCATATAAGCCACTTTAAATCATCTCTAGATTACTTAAAATACCTAATACAATGTAAATGTTATGTTAACAGTTGCTGGCACATGACAAAGTCAAGTTTTGCTTTTTGGAACTTTCTGGAATTGTTTTTTTCTAGATATTTTCTATCATCAGTTGGTTGAATCTGCAGGTGTGGAACCCGCCGTACAGAGGGAAGACTGTATCAACCTCCTGGGGTACAGAGAGGTTACGTAACTTCTTCAAGGTCACATAGCTAGTGAGGAAGCTATATTTAACTGCTTATTTGTTTATTTATTTGTCTGAGTGTTTTGTGTTTGTCTCCCCCACTCATCCATCCATCCATCCATCCATCCATCCATCCAACCATCCAGTCATCTATCCATTCCTTTATTTAACACATTTATTTAACAAAAACTATATGCCTGGCTGGGCTTTACGCCCTGGGGACACAGAAGTGATCTTGTTCACTGTTGCATCCCCAGTACCTCGTACAATGTCTGGCACGTAGTAGGCACACAAAATATACTTGTGGATTGAATTAACAGGATCCTGTGCTCAGCCTGTGTGACAGCACAAGTCTTTGTGTAAACATAGGTGTCTCTTTCTGTGCCCCAGGGAGAAGGAAAACCACATTGTTGGCTCTCTCTGGTTCTCATGCTTTTTCACTTCTCCACACCTTTGCTAGAGCTATTTCCTCTCGTGGCCTTTCCTTTCCCATCATATAGATCAGGGGTGGGTACACTATGGCCTAGGGGCCAAATCTGGCCCATCATCTGTTTTTGTAAGTAAAGTTTTATGGGAACACAGTCGCATCTATTTGTTTATCTATGACTGCTTTTGATCTACAACAGCATAAGTGAGTAGTTGTGGCAGAGACCTGTGGAGTCTAAATATTTATTATCTGGCTCTTTACAGAAAAGGTCTGTTGGCCTCAATCTAGCTGACTTTTCCATATCTCGTAAGAATGAGTTGAAATGCCTCCTCCTCCAGGAAGCATTCCGTGATCTCCCAGTCTGGTTTAAGGACCTCTACTGTGTTCCAGTAGTCCCATCTTCCCTCTAAAACAGGGTTTCTTAATCTTCTCCCACTTCAGGAGACTTTTTAGATACTTTTTCCTAATTTCCAGCTGCCCTCCCCCCATGAAATTTTAATACACAGATAAACTGTATATCTGTTTTTTCACTGCAGCTTTTTGGAGGGCCACAAACCATGGTAATTTCTAAGGTTCTTTTGCCCCTGCTGAGAATGCATGCGAACATCTCTTATTGTCATGCATTCATTCAGCTGAACAGAATGTATTGAGCACTTACTATGTACCAAGCCCTGCTCTAGGCACAGAGGACACATGGTGAAGGTAGCAGACACAGTCCCCGCATCTACTCATCTATTCGTGGGAATGATCCCTCACCAGACCTGAGCAACTGGGAGGCAGGGAGCCAGCTAATTCAACTTTACATAAGAAAAATTTCCTGGAGCCCAGCTCTAGTAGGCATTTAATGAGTTCAACAACTTGTTAACATGAGTAGTTATGGAAATGTAGTCACCGAAGGGATGGGGTAATTGGGA
The DNA here is from genome assembly GCF_059928025.1 of Delphinapterus leucas. Lineage (NCBI taxonomy): Eukaryota > Metazoa > Chordata > Mammalia > Artiodactyla > Monodontidae > Delphinapterus > Delphinapterus leucas. The sequence continues at coordinate 77,516,670 of NC_143143.1, read as the reverse complement.
AAAATAAAATCGCACTGCAATAGAGACAGGGATTATTGGATTAATGATGGTGTTTTGGAGATTTTCAGTGTGCCCACTGCTGGGCACTCAGTCACTCAACAAACATCTATTCACTGGGTAATCTGGACCAGCAGGCCATGGTGGGGACCATCCTTCCAGAGTCTCTGTGATATAGATGTCACAGACTGCCGGTCCCAACTACGGATGTGTATTTTGATCCTCACAGTGTTAGAAAATAACACAAACAAAGAAATTGAATTGATTGCCAACTTTTAGAAATTGGGAAATTTCATATAAAAATCTGAACTTCTGTCTTCTCTGGAACAAAAGGGAACAATAGGGTAGCCTTGGCCGGTATTCCTCCTTGGCAGGAGTCAGATGGAGATAAGCAGCAGCTGTGACTTTAGATGAGCCTTACACTCATCAGTTTGCCCCAGTCTCCACCCCTCCCTGCTATCTGCTTGACCCTGAGACAAGAGTCAGTTGCTGTTCAGCACCATGTGGTTGCCTTACACCTCACCCCCTTCACTCCTGCCAGGCTCCCCAAGGCTTCTGAGTTTTTGATCCTCAGACTGTGATAACAGGAGGGTCATAGCGATCACAGTTAGAGACCGAGGGGTGTGTCTGTGGCAGTGACAGCCGTTGGCCCTCAGATCCAGCCCCCTACCCTTCCCTCCTCTGCTCGGCATCACAGGAACTGCACTTCCCCTCTTCCCTGCCCTCTGGCTTCCTCCAGGGGCTGGCCTGTGGGAGGCAGCATTGGAGGGTATAGGAGGGGAGGGGAGAGAGAAGCAAGTGTATTTCTCCCCCTCTCTAGGCCTCGGGCATTAGACATGCTCCTCTCGGCTGCAGCTCCCACCTGGCGGACCATCCCTGGTTCTAGCCCTCACTGGCCGGCTGGCTTCTGTGCTTCAGTGACACCACCCCATCTTCTGTCCCTCCAGCCCCAGGGACAGCTTCCTACTGCTGTTGTGCCTCTGCCTCCTGTGGTTTCTCAGCTTCTCCACCACATGTAACCAGTCCCCATGTTAAACTCCCTCTTTGGAAGACCTGGGTATACCTGGAAGCAAGGGACTCCTCCTCTCTGGGGGACAAAAGGACCTTGGGCCCAGTGGCCTCATAGTCTACTGGTCATTGCCAGTTGCTGAGCACTTTAGGGATGGGACAGCATCTTTGACCTCATGGTCCCAGCTGGTGGACCCTACTGGAGGCCCTGGTGAAGCAGGAGGAAAAGGCCCTTCCAGAGTTGCTGGTGATGGACACTGATGGTGAGACAGAGCCATGGAGTGGGATCAATCCTGCTGTGGCCACTCAGAAGAGGGGAGGCTTGAGCGTCCAACTGGAGCCTTCTTCTGACTCCTAGGAGGGCAAGATGTGGGCCCCAAACAGGGATGCTGGGAGGTAAAACCTGGCACCTTCCCAGCACTCAATACAGAGCCCATTTGGTGACTGGGCCTGGCTTTGGCTTTTGCCAGACTGGAGGGGGGGAAGGTGGGGAGAATGTACATGGGCATATCCACTGTCACATAAGGGTGCAGCCCTGTTTCATTCTTTCTTGAACTCAGGGAATTGCAGCCCTGCGCTCATCATGATCATATTGGTGGAGGATAACTGATTATCAAAAACAAAAAGGAACTATACTGAATGTCCTATTCACCTGCTTTTGATGGGCAATTCTGAGAATTCTTCATTGGGGGTGTGTGTGTGTGTGTGTGTGTTACATGTGTTTCTACACAGCATTCAGCTAGGATATTTTAAAAAATGTACATCTACAGTGTGATGTAACATGAGACTCCATAGGGCAACTCAATCTTTGGCAATAAACGTCTTCCCACGCAGACATAGAGAATGGACTTGAGGACACGGGGTGGGGGAAGGGTAAGCTGGGACGAAGTGAGAGAGTGGCAATGGACTTATATATACTAACAAATGTAAAGTAGATAGCTAGTGGGAAGCAGCCGCATAGCACAGGGAGATCAGCTCGGTGCTTTGTGACCACCTAGAGGGGTGGGATAGGGAGGGTGGGAGGGACACGCAAGAGGGAGGAGATATGAGGATATGTGTATATGTATAGCTGATTCACTTTGTTATAAAGCAGAAACTAACACACCATTGTAAAAGAACTATACTCCAATAAAGATGTTAAAAAAAAATTTGCTTTCAAAGAAAAAAAATAAATGTCTTCCCAGCTCTTTGGCTATTGTCCGTCCTGCCTAGCAGATTGGCACCTCCAGGAGGACAGAAACACGCCTGCTTTGCTCCCCACGTTCTCATCAGCCTAACACACAGTAGGTGCAAAAGTATTAAGAAATCTTGGTATATGCCGTATGTAACGACCAACTCAAAGACGGATTAAAGATTTGAAACTAAGACCTGAAGCCATAAAACCCCTAGCAGAAAAAATAGGCAGTAATCTCCTTGACATTGGTCTTGGCCATAATGTTTTCGATTTGTCACTAAAAGCAAAGGCAACAAAAGCAAAAATAAACAAATGGGACTACACCAAACTACAAAACTTCCGCACAGCAAAGGAAACCATCAACAAAATGAAAAGACAGCCTACTGAACGGGAGAAGATATTTGCAAATGATGTATCTGACAAGGGGTTAATATCCCCAATATACAAAGAACTCATATAACTCAACATCAAAAGAGCAAACAATCCAATTAAAAAATGGGCCGAGGGTCTGAATAGACAATTTTCCAAAGAAGACATACAGATGGCCAGCAGACACAGGAAAAGATATTCAACATCACTAATTATCAGGAAAGGCAAATGAAAATCATGAGATATCACCTCACATCTGTCAGAATGGCTATCATCAAAAAGACAACATATAGCAAGTATTGGTGAGGATGTGAAGAAAAGGGAAAGCCAGTGCACTGCTGGTGGCACAGCCATTATGGAAAACAGTATGAAGGTTCCTCAAAACATTAAAAATAGAACTACAATATGATCTAGCAATTCCACTTCTGGGTATTTTTCTGAAGAAAACGAAAACACTCATTTCAAAAGATATATGCCCCCCTCAGTGTTTATTGCAGCATTATTTAGAACAGCCAAGATATGGAAGCAACCTATGTGTCCATCAAGAGGTGGATGGATAAAGAAGATGCAACACACACACACACACACACACAGAGACACACAGACACACAGACACACAGACACACAGACACACACGCACACACACACACACACACACACACACACACACAAGATGGAATATTACTCAGCCATAAAAAATGAAATATTGCCATTTGTGACAACATGGATGGACCTAGGAGGTATTATGCTAAGTGAAATAAGTCAGAGAATGAAAAATACCACTTGATTTCGCTTATCTGTGAAATCTCAAAAACAAGACAAATGAACAAACATAACAAAACAGAAACAGAGTCATAGATACAGAGAACAAACTGGTGGTTGCAAGAGGGACGGGTGGGGGAATGAGTGAAATAAATGAGGGAGATTGAGGTACAAGTTTCCAGTTATAAAGTAACTAAGTTACACGGATGTAATGTACAACATAGGGAATATAGTCAAAAATATAGTAATAACTTGCTATGGTGATAAACGGCAACTAGACTTACGGTGATCATTTGGTAATGTATAAAAATATTAAATCACTATGTTGTACACCTGAAACTAATATATATGTCAATTATACTTCAATAAAAATATTTAAAAATAATAAACAAACCTAAAAAACACTAATGCAAAAAGATATATGCACCTCCATGTTCACTGCAATCTTATTTACAATAGCCAAGATATGGAAACAATGTAAGTGTCCACAGACAGATGAATGGATAAAGAAGATGTAGAATGTGGTATATATATATACTCAGGCAAAAAAGGAATGAAGTCTTGCCATTTGTGACAACATGGATGGAAATTGAGGGCATTATGCTAAGTGAAATAAGTCAGAGAAAGACAAATACCCTATGATCTCACTTATAGGTGGAATCTAAAACAAAAACAACTTAGCTCATAGATGCAGAGAACAGATTGGTGGTTGCCAGAGGTCTGGGGGGATGGGGGCAAAACAGGTGAAGGGGGTCAAAAGGTACAAATTTCCGGTTATAAAATATAAGTCATAGGGATGTAATGTATAGCATGGCAACTATAATTAATAATACTGTATTGCATATTTGAAAGTTGCTGAGACAGTAGATCTTAAAAGTTCTCATCATAAGGAAAAAATGTGTGTAAGTAGGGTGACAGATGTTAACTAGACTTATCGTGGTTATCATTTCACAATATATACAAATATCAAATCGTTACATTCTATACCTGAAACTAATATAATGTTATACATCAATTATACCTCAATTAAAACAAACAAAAAAACAGAAGTCTTGAGTTGTAGTTGGTTTGTTCTCCTGCACAACTCTGGTGTGACCTCTGGGTTTCACCTCTGGGCATTTGCATGTAATTTTCCTCTGCCTAGGTAGCCCTTCCACCACTTTGTCCCAGTTAATATCCCATCCCCATTCTCATCTCAGCTTCAATGTCACCTTCTCAGGGAAGTCTTCCCTGATTTTCCAGGCAAGATTCAGTACCCCCGTCAACGTCCTTACATCATTCATTTGTTCATTGTTTCTTTCCTTCACTTAAACCTTCAACCACTTATCCAACAAACATCCATAGCACGCCTACCCTGCTCTAGGATTTGTTCCAGGCACTATGGACACAGCCCCTGCTTTCATGGAGCTCACATTTGGGGATCATTCAATAAACAAGTAAACAGATAAGGTAACTTCAGATCAATATGAGTTACGAAGTAAACAGGGTGATGTGGTAAGAGCGTGACTGGCGGGGGCCTCCCTGAGGAAGCGATTTTTTTTTTTTTTTGTGGTACGCGGCACTCTCACTGTTGTGGCCTCTCCCGTTGTGGAGCACAGGCTCCGGACGCGCAGGCTCAGCGGCCATGGCTCACGGGCCTAGCTGCTCCGCGGCATGTGGGATCTTCCCAGACCAGAGCACGAACCCGTGTCCCCTGCATCGGCAGGCGGACTCTCAACCACTGCACCACCAGGGAAGCCCAGGAAGCGATGTTTGAATCAAGATTTGAATCAAGAAGGAGCCGGCCATGGGAAGATCTGGGAAAAGCATACCAGGGAAAGGGAGCAACAAGTGCAAAGGTCCTGAGGCAGGAATACCCGGCACAACTGAGAAACAGCCAGGAGGTCATTGTAGCTGGAGCACAGTGGGGAGCTGTGAGCTCAGAGAGGTAGGGTAGTGGCAGGTCGTGCAGAGCCTTGAGGCTACAATAAGGACTCTGGATTTTGACCTGGGAGCAGAGGGCAGCCGTCAGAGGGTTTTAACAAGGTTTTGTATTTCTTCACAGTCTAAGCCCACATCACCTTTTGCAATTCTGCTTTTGCATGACTTTGGGAGTGGTGTCTGGGTTTTGACTGTGAGTTCCCTGAGGGGGCAGCCATGTCCCTTCTGATCCCCAAATATCTGTCTCTCTGACTCATAGTACATGTAGGCCTCAGGCTGGGTGCCACCAGAAGCAGACACTGAGACAAGAATTCAAGTCATTTGTTTGGAAGGTGATCCCAGGAAGCAAGAAAGTGGGGACATGAAACAGGGAAGGAAAGGCAGCCAGTACAGGGTATATTTTTGAGCAGGTTACAGCTGTGGGCAGTTGAGGCTCACTTCTGCTGGGGAACACTGGGACCAGTGTAGAACATGCCTCCAAAGTATTCCCACCCAGGAGTGAGGAAGTGGGTTTTTATCCACCACCTTCCACGTCACTGGTTGAGGGCTGTTGCCAGGGAATAAACTCTTGGGCACGTCCAGCCTGCCCTGCATGGCCTTAATAGGCTCTGGTGGCCAGAGAGAGCCCTCAGCAAAGAGATGCAGGCACTGGTGACTGGAAGCCATTGAACAGTGAGCAGGGGGGCGCAGTCTGTATTTAAGTAAACTAATGACAGCTGACCAATAGAATAGCCGCGAAAGAAATGCCCCTGAACACGACAGCGGGGGCACCACTTCCTCTTGAATTTTCAGTGAATCCCCAGAGTTCCTCAGGGGGTTAGCTTTTGCTCCAGTCTCTTGGTTTTTGTGTGGCCAGGATGGAAGGTTCTGGAAGCCTGCCCTGCCATCCCAGGAGGCTGGGGCTCACCACATCCTGGGAAACTGGAGAGGAGAAATTTGGATTTTTCTCTAGGAAGCAGTTTCCTCGGCAGTCCACAAGCCTTTATCAGCGTTCAGCCCTCTCTTATTGGGCAGGCAGCCCTGATGGTGCGGGCCTGGCATTCCAGGAGCAAAAAACCCTGCCGTTCCTTACCCCACCTGGTAAAACTGGGCTGCATGGGGATGGCACCGTGCCCTCCGGCCACCACCCGGAAACTGGCTTGGCTGGCAACAGGGCGGGTGGGGAGGAAGGTAGAGCTGTTTGAACATGTCCCTTGCTGCCGCGGAAGGGGTGGGAGATGGCAAGGGTGAGCTGCAGAAACGTGATGAGGTTATAGTTTCCTCTTGATGCAAATCCTCTCAGCCTATGAATGGGCCTCTGCCGACAGAGAAGGTGAGTGATATAAAGATGTGGTGGAGCAGAGAGATGCCTTTCAGACGAGGAAATCAAAGAATCCTGCCCATTTCCTGGAACCCGGAGGCCTCCCACCTGCCCTGGGCACTGGGTAAGTAGTGGGCATCATTCCATGAGACCAAGTCTCCTCAACCACAGCACTGTTGACCTTTGGGGATGGATACTTAATTCTCTATAACGGGGGTCTGTCCTGTGCATTGTAGGATGTTTAGAAGCATCGCTGGCCTCCACTCACCATGTGCCAGGCGCAGTTCCCCATTCCCAGTCATTACCATCAAAAGTGTCTCCAGACATTACTAAATGTCCTCTAGGGTACAAAATTGCCCCTGGTTGAAAATCAGTGCGTTAGACCCACCAGTACTTACACGAGGGCTTCTTTTGTTCCAAGCCCTGTATTCAGTGATTTACATGTCTCAGTCAGTGCATTGAGTCTTCACAACACACTTATCAGGCTGGGGCGGATGTGGCAGCTCCATATTGTCATGCCAAGGCTGCTAACTTGTTCTCACCTCCTGGCGGTGTTGCCCTGGTCTCATGGTACAACATGGCTCAACCCCACATCCACATTACAGCCAGTGGGAAATGGAGAGGGGAAACCTGGAAGTTGTCCGGATAGCTTAACACCACATCCCATTGGTCAAAACTTGGTCACATGGCCACATCTAACTGCAAGGAAGGCTGGGAAATGTAGTCTTTATAGGGACAGCCCCATGCTCAACTACGAGTCCATTACTATGAAAGTAGGGGAGGATACTGAGGGGCAACTAGCAGCCTCAACTACGTCCCATTTCATAAACGGGGAAACTAAGGCACAGAGTGGTTAAGTACTCTTCCAAGGTCACACAGAGAATAAAAAAATAAAGTAAGAAAATGGATATAAAGTGTAGGTGCTTAAAGCCAGCCTTCTTCCTTCCCATATATCCTTTGAGTATCATCCATTGCAATTGGTCAGTTCCAAGGGTCTCCTTTAGAGGAGGATACTGAAAGTTTTCCTGCATTCCCAGGACTGATGAGTTTCCTTCGGCCCCTGAAATCCACACCCTTTAGGTCATCCAGGTGCAATCCTAAAATAACCCAAAGGTTTTTAGGATCCTTTTATCTAGTGGAGCAAAGGACCCACGGACCCTGCTTTCCTACATGTGCAGGTGGGAGATATGTTGAGGCAAGTTCTTAGCCGAAAAGATTTCCCTAAACTGCAAGGAAACTGAGGCTCAGAGAGGAGAAGGGACTTTTTCAAGGCCACACAGCTGCCTCCTGGCAGAGCCAGGACTAGGACCCCAGATGAGGAACCCTGGTGAAACATTGTCTTCCAGCTTCCAAAACCTGGGAGGCGTCCTCCACCTTCTCATTGCCTGTTCTCTGTCCTGTGCATTTGTTCCCTTTCCCGTTTTAATCCCTTTACTGCTGTGTTAGTGAGATTTCTGGGAGAAGCCGAGGTTTACACTCTGGAGACCATTGTTGTCTACCCAACAGCCAGACTCTCTTGTCTTCAAAAGCAGAACCCTGATTTTGTGAAGGAGTAGGAGGTGGTAAGTCCAGCCCCAGGGGAAGGATTAAGATTGGGCTAAATCAGTCATATTATCCCATGCCTCTTGGCTACAACTCACTTTCCCAGCCTCCTTTGCAGTATGGAACAGACATATGACCCGTTGTGGCCAATTCAATGTGAGGGGAATCCCTCCAAGGAGACAGTGGGAAAGATTTTCTTCCCAGATTAAAAGAGCTCAAAGAGAAAGGAGATTCCCCCTCTCCCCCCAACACTTTCTCCTCCCTTGAACTCTATTAAGGATGTGATGCTAGGGACTGTGGCCCTATCTTGTGACCATGAGGTTTCAAGACTAATGACAAAAACCCAACACACAGGATGGCTGAGTGGAAAGGTTAGAGTGGCTGAATACTGGATGACATTGTTGAGATGCTGCCTTGACCCTGAAACTATCTACCTCCAGATTTCTTGTCCTCTGAAATAATTAAATGCCTTTACTGTTTAAGCCACGATTAGTGGATTATTCTGAAATTTGCTGCTGAAGGCATTCTTAACTAATATAATTAAGTTCAGCCCACCATATTTTGGCCCTGGAATTTATACCCAAATCCCAGATGGTAGGACCATCACTTATTTTTATGAGTGGCTGACACCCCTCTTTGCCTCCGTGGAAGCTGATGGAGAGAAGCCCATTCAATCTGCTTGGGTCCTCGCAGGATGAATGAGGTGTGAAGAAACACACATAATAATTCTTGGGAGACTTTTGAGATGTACTCAAAAGGGTACAACATTTGCTTATAGTTGGGGGCTTGGATTCTTTAATGTATTATCAACTCTCAGAGTTGCACAGCATTTGGGGAATTTTGGACTTAACAGAATGTCTATCAATTAGAAATGCTTAGATGCCTATAACAGAAGAATCATAATGACTAACAGTTATATGCTGAATATAACTTGCCAGCACTTTAATAAGCACTTCACTTACACTAACTCATTTATTCTTTACAACCCCACGAAGATATACTATCTTCCCTCCATTCTCCAAATAGGGAAACTGAGGCACATAGCTAGTAAGTGATATAACTAGGATGTGACGCCAGGTAGCTGACTCCAAAGTTCATGCTCTTAGCTGCCTCTCTTTATTTTTTTAAATTTATCTATTTATTTATTTTTGGCTGTGTTGGGTCTTCGTTTCTGTGCGAGGGCTTTCTCTAGTTGCTGCGAGCGGGGGCCACTCTTCATCGCGGTGCGCGGGCCTCTCGCTGTCGCGGCCTCTTTTGTTGCGGAGCACAGGCTCCAGACGCGCAGGCTCAGTAGCTGTGGCACACGGGCTTAGTTGCTCCGCGGCATGTGGGCTCTTCCCAGACCAGGGCTCGAACCCGTGTCCCCTGCATTGGCAGGCAGACTCTCAACTACTGCGTCACCAGGGAAGCCCAGCTGCCTCTCTTTAGAGCCAATTAGCAGTGACTTCAGCCATAAGAGCTTCTGTCATTTACTTAAAAGGAAGTTTAGCACGGAGTCCTCTAACCTTACCCTTTGCCAACCTCAGCACGCTGGCTTTTGCCACCTAATTGGCACAGGATGGTGACTGAAGTCAAGCATCCCCCTGTCCCATGTCTGTATCCACGGCAAGAAGGTAAGGCAGTGGCAGCATTGCCAATCCTCCTTAGCGGGTGAAAGGTCTCACCGGAGCAGCCATCCAGCAAACTTCCTGTTGTGCCTCATTGGTCAGAAGCCAGTCACATGCTCACCTTGGACCAATCGCCGGCAGACCGGAATGAATGTGCCACGATTAGCTAGACCAATCACACTTCTCCCCAGGGCATGGTGTGGCTGGCACAAATTGGGGTTCAGTTAGCAAAGAAGAAGGGGGATGGCTGTTGGGTAGGCAGCCAATGACATGGATCCCAGCTGCTGACATTACTGAGTGTATACAGTGAGCTGGGCTTTGCCTTCAGCTCTTTACATATGTTGATATTATCGAGTCGTCATACTATTATTATCCCTGAACAATTTGAAGTCCAGAGAACTTTAATTGACTTGCCCTAAATCACCCAGACAGGAGAGGAGGAAGCTGGATTCAAATGCAAACCCCTTAGAGACCTGCTCTCAACCCTTCTAGGCAGGGTTGCCAGATAAAATAAAGGATAACCAGTTAAATTAGAATTTCAGGTAAAGAAAATATTTTAGTATACGTATGTCCCAAATATTGCATGGGTTATACTTATACTAAAAAAAATTTATTGTTGATCTGAAGTGCAAATTTAATTGGGCATCCTATATTTTTATATGCTAAATTTGACAATCCTACTTAGGGTCACTGGGTATGAAACCTAAGCAGTGGTGTGGGAGCTTAGCCACACTTTGTTTGCATAATAAACACTAAGAAAATTCCACAAAGAAATATGCATTCTCCCATTTTTCATGTAACCTGATCCCTCTTGGATTATTATTTGTTTCCTTCTTTTCAAGAGTGATATGGGTACAGAGAAAATGTCCCTGCCTCAGAAAAACAACAGTGTATGTATTGTGATAAACGGTAACTGGCATTTGGCCTCAGGGCCAGGGAGGCAGTAGGGAGAGGTGGGGAGTGTGGGGCACTGGGGACTCCTTTCTAACACTCCCATTCCCAGTTGGTTGTCGCCAGGAAGAACGTGGGCCTAGCACAGTCCAATCTTTCAATGTTTTAAGGGAGGGAGAAATCTGAGTTTTTAGGTAAAATCTCTTTATTTGTGAACATTGGCTGAAATTTTATTAAAATGCCACATGGGCCAAAGGAAACATATCTGCAGGCTTGTGGGCAGCCAGGGAAAAACCTCTGCTGTTTAGTTTTGGGAGATGAGGCTGCAACTTCTGCAAGCCGGGGAGCAGAGAGGCTGGGCTGGAGGCAGCCTTGGCAATAGGAGAGTCCCGTGGGGCAAGGGACTGCAGCCAGAACTGGCTTAAAATCTCCTCTCTTCCAGATAACTGCTGTGTGATGGTGGGTAGGTTGCATAGCCTCTCTGTTTTCCAAACCATTCAGAGGCTATAATTGTATCCATCTTGCTGTGTAGCTGGGAGGATTCCACTGATGGAGTTGATGTAGGTAAGGTGCCTGGCACACGGTGAGGGTATGCTAATTCCTTTCCCTGGGAAGGGCTCACACTTAGAAGTTTGATGTGAGTATTTCTTTTTCAGGTCCTTCCTCGTTTCCTTCCTTCCTTCCACCTTCCCTCCCTCTCTCACTCCCCCTTCTCTTCCTCCTCCTCCTTCTTCTTTTTCTTTTTTAATTAAATTGTGTGAAGATTTAGGGCCAGGCATCAAGAGAGCCGGGGGCAGGCCCTGGCTCTATTCCAACCTTGAGGTGAGACTGGGGAAAGATTCTCTTCCTCGTAGGGCCTCAGTTTCTCCCTGTGTGAGAAGGTAGGTCTGACTGGAGCTGCATATGCTCTTCCAGGGGGGCCAGGGTCATGCAATTCTGTGGAGCCTTCTCAGGGAGGGATGGGGGCAGGGATGGTGGCCTTGGCGGTGATGGGAGGTGGGTGGCTGGAGGAGGCTGAGTCAGAGGGCGCTCTCAGGGCTGGGAGCAAGAGAACATACCAGCACATAGTACCCAGTGACTCGCAAGCCATAGGAAGCCAGCAGCCCCTGTCATCAGGGAGCCTGTAAACACCCTCCAAGGAGAGCTAGGTCCCTGCTTGTCTTGGATCTGACCACGGGCCCATCCCAGCGATTTGGGGTCAAAGCTCTTAACAGATCACCCTGCCAGGAACATGGAAACGCCGAGCCCCTCCTCCCAGCTTTCTGAGATCTGACCTCTGCTCACCTCCCCTCTCACGCTCCTCCCTCTTGCCAGGTCAGAGTCTGGTGAGTTTCTCGAACATGCAGTCCTCTTCCTGAGCCTCCAGGCCTTTACACAAGCTGTTTCCTCCACCTGGACTGTCGTCTCCCTCTTCTCTAGGCCTCCCCAAGATCACGTTTCCTTCTGGTTCAAATGTTAGCTCAAAATCACCTCCCGTGGGAAACCTCTGCTGGTTCCCAGGTGATCTCAGGCCCTCTTGTAGCCCCGTTCATCTTCTCCTATGGCACTCACAGCCACCTGTGAGCTATATCGCTCTGCTTGTATGTTTGATCAGTCTGTCTGTCCTCCTCTGGAGGGTGAGGACCGGGGGGTCATTTCTGCTACTACAGCCCATTCATTGAATGAGTGAATGAGCGAAAGAACAAATGAAGCGAAAGAACAAATGAAGCTCTCCCAAGAGTCTGGGAGACCCTCTCAGGCCCAGCGAGCTCAGCGTCCTCTCAAAGGGATATCACAGCAGGTCAGGTCATTCCTCAGCCTCAACCCTCCCGTATCTCCCCACTGCACTTATGAAAAAATCCCAAACTCCACCCGGGGCTTCCCAGTGTGCCCCAGGATCTAGCCTGGCTGATCTCTGTAACCTCACTCCCTCCCCGCTGTGCCCGCTGCCCCATCCCAGCTCCAGCCACGATGGCCTCCTTTCTGTTTCTCCACCAACCAGGTCTGTTCCTGCCTCAGGGCAAGCACGTTCTGTTCCCTGGAATACTCGGCGCCAGGCCGTCTCCTAACTTATGTCCCAGTCATGTCACCTCACAGAGGCCTTCCCCACACACATTCTTCCTCAGGTCACCCTGTTTTGTTCCTTCACAGCACGTATCACTATCTGAAATGATTTCATTTATTTTCAAGTATTTGATCCACTTTTGGCAGAGTTCAAAGCTGTGCAGAATAAAGACTTTTCCCAGCTTCCCTTGCAGCTAGGTGAGGCCATGCAACCAAGTTCTGGTTGAAACTGGGAGTATGTGTGGCAGTTTCTGGAATCTTTCCTAGAGATTTAACTGTTGCTTGCCCTTTACTCATTATCTTTCCTTCTCCATCCTGCCACCTGGAAGGCAGAGGAGAAGGCTGGTGCTGTGGCCTCTATGTTGGAGCATGAGAAGGAGGGCCACACCCTAGGGATGGCAGAGTGGCGAACAAGCCAGAGCCTGGGACACCGAGGGCTTCGTGGAATCTCCAAACCAGCCCTGAACTGCCTACATCTGGACTTCATCACACGAGAGAAAAATAAACTCCCCTTTTTAATGTTGATTTTTTCGAGTTAAGCTTATTATATTTTATCATGACTACATTTGTATGTCTTAAGCAGTACAGTCTCATGAAAAATGTCAGCTAGAGTATATGCTAGATATTTTCATTTTAACATGTGCTCTATAGGGCTTTGTCTACTCCATCCAGAATTTTAGTTGGAGTTACTGGAAGAGCCCTGGGCAAGAGAAGGGAGGCCACTTGCCTGAGGTCACACCGCAGGGGAGGGGCAGAGCTGGAATGTGACCCCTGGGCCCCAGGTTCTAACCCCCAACCCTCTTTCTCAGCAGCTCCCAGCTTGAGGTGCTGCTGCACGTCCCCCAGGACAATGCGATGGGCAGAGTGATTTACACCCTCTCTGCTTTTTAGGCCATTAGGCCAAGAGGTCCTTTCTTATTTCTCAGGGGCCCAGAGCATGTTGGAACTGTGAGAGAAGACCCTGCTTGTAGGGTCTGGTGGGGGTTGAATCTCAGCCCTGCTGCTGGCAAGCTGTGCACCTCGAGGAAGACTCCAGTCTCTCTGAGCCTCAGTTTCACGATAAGTAATGCCCCAGGGCAGGTCAGGTGCCCTGCAGATTCCCTGAGGTGCCATTTTTAGAGTGTGTGACACCTCAAGAAGGATGGAGCGCTACATCCCACAAAGTGGAAATTCCTGAAGCACAGCTGGTGTCATTGGTGTTAGGAGGAAGTGGTCAACTTAGTGCAAACTTTGGAATCAGTTCTGGGTTCAAATCCTGGTCCCACACTTAGCAACTGTGTGACCCTGAGCAATTCACTTCCCTTGTTCTGGCTTTCCTAGTGTCCTCGTTGGAAAACATGGACTCACTCATTCATTCAACACATGTGCTGAGCACCTCTCAGGCCAGACTGTTTCTAGGTGCTGAGATTCGGCCGTGAACAAGTTAGACAAAGTCCTCCTCATGGGGCTGATGATTGAGTGGGGAAGGAAGCCAGACAGCAAAGAAAGAGACAAACATGTAGCAAGACAATAAGACACATGAAGCAAACTAAAGAGGGGGAGAAAGAGATGGTGGGAGGGGCTCTCTGAGACAGGGTAGTCAGGGAGGCCTTCCGGAGGAGGTGACACTGGGGCAGAGACCTGAATGGCGTGAGATGCGAGGTTCTAGGGCAGCTGAGCCTGGTCTCTCCCATTACCCTGTAACTATTCCTGGGCCTCCCCCAGCTGAATTCTTCCTCGGAGCAGGAACTGTGTAGTGGCCAACTCTGTGTCCCAGGCACCAGCCCAGGGATGACTGGTTGAGCAGAGACACTGGCTGTCCCCGCCCCCTCCCCACAAGCGTCCAGTCCATCAGCAAGGCTGCCTGTTTAGTCTCTTAAAGTTCTCTTGAATCCATCCACTTCTCTCGGCCCACCCTCATTTCCTGCCTGGACTATTGCAGTAGCCCCCTCCCTGGTCTCCCTGCTCCCACCTTACTCTCCTGTAGTCTGTCTTCCCCACAGCATCGGCATTAGTTTCCCATGGCTGCTGTGGCAAATTACCACAAACTTAGTGGCTTAAAATGACATGCATTTATTTACTTACAGTTCTGGAGGTCAGAAGTCTGAAGTCAGTCTCTAGGCTAAAGTCAAGGTGTTGGCAGGGCTGGTTCCTGCTGGAGGCTCCCAGGGAGAAGCTGTTTCTTTGCCTTTTTCAACTTCTAGTGGTTACTTGCATTCCTTAGCTTGTGGTCCCCTCCTCCATCTTCAAAGTGCATCCTTTCAGTCTGTTTCTGTCATTGTCTCTGCCTTCTCCTCTTCTGTGGTCAAACCTCCTTCTGCCTCCATCTTATGACTCCTGTGATTACATTGAGCCCACTCAGATAATCCAGGATAATCTTCCCAACTCAAGATCCTTAACTAAATCATAACGGCAAAGTTCCTTTTGCCATACAAAGTAACATTCAGGGCTTCCCTGGTGGTGCAGCGGTTGAGAGTCCGCCTGCCGATGCAGGGGACGCAGGTTCGTGCCCCGGTCCGGGAAGATCCCACATGCCGCGGAGCGTATGGGCCCGTGAGCCACGGCCGCTGAGCCTGTGCATCCGGAGCCTGTGCTCTGCAACGGGAGAGGCCACAACAGTGAGAGGCCTGCGTACTGCAAAAAAAAAAAAAAGTAACATTCAAAGGTTGGGGGATTAAGATGTGGACATCTTTGGAAGGGGGGCATTATTCATCCAAAGGGATCTTATTAGAACCTAAGTCAGGTTCTGTGCCTCATCTGCTTAAAATTGTCCCATGGTCCCCAGCTCTCTCAGAGCACATTCAAAGCCCTTACAGTGGCCACAAAGTCCTGCACATCTGTGTGCTTGTTACTTCTCCTCTCTAGCCACAGGCCTCCTTGCTGTGCCTCAACACTCCATGCATGCTCCTGCCTCAGGGCCTTTGCACGGTGCAATTCCCTCTGCCCAGAACCTTTCACCCTGCCTCTGCCCAAGGCTAGTTCCTTGTCATCCTTCAGGTCTCACCTCCTCAGAAAGGCCCCTTTGGACAACACCCTCCCTGTAACAGCCCTTCCCTCTCCCCTCAGTCTGAACACAGTCTGAAATTTTCTTGACTGTTTATTTGTTTTCTTGTTGATTACCCACTGTCCCCACTAGACTATTATCTCTTAAAGACCTAGTAGGGCTGGTCTGTCTGGTTCTCGGCTGTATCTTCTGCACCAAGGACAGGGCCTGGCACCTAGCAGGTGCTCAGAAAATCCTTGCTCCATGAATCCCTGAGTGGCTAACTTCCAAAGGCCCTCAATGCTGCTGTGAATAAAATATAAATTCGCTTAAAGGCATCCTGACCATCCAGGTGACTCTGGCTTGATCTGTTACTTCAGTCAGTGATTAAAACACTGTCTTCACATGTAAAAAAGTGGGAAGGCATCATTTAGACTAGGCAAGCAAGGACTTTGAAGGTCCTGGAATAGAGGCAGGGGTCTCCTAAGGGCAGGAGCCATCAGGAGTGGCAGGGGGGTCTCATGGGGAAGAGCAGGCTCACGGAGTGGGCGCTCGGGCAGTGGTGTTCTCTCTCTGTACCCAGACTTCCACATCTGCAAAATGGAGATCATAACAGACCTCACCTCATAGCAGGGTTCTCAGCCACTGTGCTATTGATATTTGGGGCCGGATCATTCTCTGCACAGGGGGCTGCCCTGTGCACTGTGGGATACGCAGCAGCGTCACTGGCCTCCACCCGTTAGATGCCAGTAGCATTTTCCCAGTTGTGACAACCCAAAACGTCCCCAGATGTAGCCTAAAATCTCCTGAGGGACAGAATCGCTTTGGGCTGAGAACAGCTGCCTCAGAGGATCATCCTGGGGGTTGAAAGAGATGACGTGGGTAAAGCATCTGGCACAGGGCCTGGCCCCCAGCAGCTGCTCGGGAAATGGGAGCTGTTACCTGGGCAAGAGGGCGGCCGGGTTGGAATCTTGGCTCTGCCACTTAACAAGTTAGCAGGTGGCACTGGGCAAGTGACTCTGGCTCTCTGAGCCTCTGTTTCTTCATCTGTAAAATGGAATAATAATAGCGCCCACTCTCTTGGGGCTTCCAGTGCTATGCCCCGTGCACAGTAACTGCTTAGTAAGTGGGAAATCTGAGGATGAAGATGAGGGTGACGGAGGCTCCTGGGAAAAGTGGGAGTGAGAGAAAGGGCACTTTGCGAGCACAACCTGGGGTCTCTAGAGTGTGTGCCCCTGCATTAATTAGGGACACATAGTCACAAATGCCCACACCCGGGAGGGCAGCTGGCTCAGACCCTCAGCCCTGCTGGGCCATTTAATATTTAAGCTGGATAAGGGGTGACAAGGCTGGAAGGCCAGCGGTGAGCGGGGCCTGGCCTTGTTTGGCTTTGGTGACGCTATGGCCCTGGGATCATGGCCTTATTGAGCCCATAAACAGGGGGTTGGGCCTCGAGACAGGCAAGGCCGGGCCAAGGTCTCTGCCAGTGGCCTTGTGTCCGAGTCATGCAGTGGGTGGGAAGGGGGGCACTCGGCAGCAGCAGGAAAAGGGGCGCTGTGGAATGAGGGCTGTTTTTCACAGGGTCAGCTCTCACCTCCGTCTTTGCTCTGTGCATCCCGTTTCTATCTGTCCTTCCTTACCCACCGCTCTCTTATTGTCACCTCCTATATATTGAGCACTTATGACCTGCAGAACTCTGCCAGAGTACTTCCTGTACTCCCACCACCCCTATCATGAAGGGGGTGCTCTGCCCCCTCCCCAAATGAGCAAGGCCTGTGACTACAAGTCCCATTGCTCAGGCAGGGAATCAGAGGCCTGGAGCGCTGAGTCACCAGCCCACGGGGGCAGAGCCACAGCCCAGCCCAGGTCTGGGGTCTCCCCAGCTTGCACTTAACCCCATGCCCCGGGCCATCGCCTCTGTACCTCCTCCTCTGTTCTCTTCTGTCTGTCTGTCGGTCTGTCTGTCGGTCTCTCCACCCAACCCCACCCCCGCCCCGGGGCCCTGGCTTTCTCTGAACAACTTTCTATTGGTGTTTTCCTGTATCTCCGTGTCTCTCATTTTCCACCTCAATTTCCCCTTTTCACGCTTTGGGTCTCTCTCCCTCCCTCCCTCGGGTTTCCCTCTTTCTGGTTCTGTATTTCTCTTCTTTACCTCTCTGAGTCTCTGCCTCTCGAACTCTCTGTCTCTCTGTCTGTTTGTCTCTCTTTCCTGTTCTCTCCCCCCTGGCCTTTCTCCCTCTGACCGCCCCGCCTCCAGGCCCCGTCTCCCTGCAGCCAGCCCTTGTCCCGACGCCAGCACATTATGTCCCTGGTCAGACCCTGACGTCAGGCGGGGGCCTGGCGGGCGGCCAGCAGCCGCTGCCGGGCAGGCGGAGGGCGTGCGCGGTTTCCCGGGCCCCATCGCCCTCCCAGCCCTGCAGCTGGGGCTTCAGTTCTCCCCACCTGGCCTCAGCTGGCTGCAGAGTGGACGCTGGCGCTTGGTGGCCACTTGGCCTGTGAACCTGGGGTTACACATCACTCGCCTCTCTCTCCCCTTCATCCCGACCCCAGGGCCATAAGAGACAGCTCCTGGCCCTGCCTGGTCCCCAGAGGGAGATGGTACAGCGTGGGGACAAGACCTGCGGCTGACGAATCCTGACTGTGTGACCTTGGGCAAGTCACCCAGCCTCTCTGAGCCTCATCTCTGAGGCACCTGCCGCTCAGGTCTGCAGGGAGGATCAACTCTAACAGGGGGCTTGCAGTGTGGGAGAGGTGCCTGGCCACTGTGGGAACTCAGCGTCACCACAGGGTCGCACCCAGCAGTCCTCAACAGGGGAAGCCTCGGAGAGGTGCGGGGGTCTAGGTGACACCTGACTGGGGACACAGCTGGTGTTTAGAGGGTAGGGACGTGCATGGGGTGGGGGTGGGGGATGGCCAGGCACGATGGAGGAACACCCCACCCAAAATACAAACAGTGGCCCTGCCGAGAAAACCTGCCCAAGCCCAGTTGGTCTCAGGCCCCATCAGAGCCTGAATAAGTGGTTAAAAAAATGTCATATTTCTTGTTTGGTTTGTTTGGTTTTCTCCCCCTCTGATGTTCAAAGCAATGCGATTTCCTTGAAGGACATCTTGAAGGGCACCTGAGCATCCTGGTTTAAAACAGACTTTAGGGTTAGACAAACCTGGGTTAAATCCAGCTGTATGGCCTCTGGCCAGTGGCTTCCCTGGCTGAGCCTCAGTTTCCTCATCTGTCAAATCGGGATAATAAACATACGCACATTGGAGGCTCATTGTGAGAAGTAAGCAAAACAATGCTTCCAAAGCACAGTAGTCTTTTTTCCTGTCTTTTTTATTCTTCTAATTTTAAATATAGGAGATACAGAAAAGTACAGAGAAGAAAACAAGAAGGTCCCCCAGAGAGAAACACTCAACGATTTTCGTGGAAATTTGGCTCAGTTAACATATTTGTCCTGAGATCCTACTCGTGCCTGCTTTTTTGTTTTTCATGAAAATAAAACCTGATTTGAAGTTTTCTTTAAAAATATCTTCGCCTATTTTATTACTATTGTTCTTTTTCATACGCACAAACTCAAACGGTTTAAAGGGCATCCAGTGAGCTGCGAGGCTCTCTCCCACCCCAGCCTCTGGCTCCCCTTCCCGGAAGCCAACACAGTTAGCAGATTCTCACATGTCCTTCCTTCCTTTCCTGGGGTTAAATCATCTTTGGGCACATGACTTCCAATCCCTCTCCTCATTTTGGTTTTGTTTGTGTTTTTTGATTCACTTAATTATAAAGTATGACATTGTTAAAAAAATAATTAGAACACACAGACAATCAAAAGAAAGGGGAAGATAAGAAAAGTGGAATCACCTGAAATCTTACTCCACCTTTAAAATTTTGGAGTACATCCTCCCAGGCTCTTTCCATCACCTGATGTCTGTAACATTCTTGCAGTCCCAGGTAGCTTTTCTTCTTAGCGCTGATCAAAGCTTGTGACAATGCATTTGTATTTGATGATCAGATAATCTGATAATTATCTGCCTTCTCCACTGTGCAGAAAGTTCCAGGAGGCAAGGAGTGTCATGCCTCTGTCCCCCACAGCCAGCAGGTGCTAACACACAGTAGGCCTGTATGGAATATTTTCCAAATGAATGAATGAATGGGTGAATTCTCTAAAGGGATTATACATTATAGTATACTATCCTGTGACCTATTTTTTTTCACTTAACATATTGGGTACATCTTTCCACATCTCTAGCTAGGCAGCAAATCTCCATTTTTCATGTCTGCATGGAGGTATCACAGTAAACATCTTTTTGATTCTGGCCAGAAGCTTCTGCCCCTAACTGGGAAATTCTTTTTCAAACACGGATCTGTTGACAAATTCCATATGAGCTACCTGTGCCCCAGCCCTTTGGCCGTTTACTTTCAGCCTGACACTTCACTGGGTTTCACAGGCCCATTGTTTTTTGGGACAAGTCAAGGTTTACTGTCTGTCCTTGATATCAAGTTTTTCCAGAGAAGCTTAAGAGTGAAGAACTCATCCCACCCCCATCCCACTGTTTCATGAAACAGTGCCAGTTAAATGTTCTGTAGAGTTGCTGAAGCTGGGAAACTTGGTATAATCCTTGCCTCCCTGGCTGCCTCGTTGCAAATAGCACACACCAAGCTCATTCCTACCTCAGGGCCTTTGCACTGGCTATTTCCTCTGCCTGGAATATGCTTCTCTTGGATATTTACTTGGCTTACCTACTTCAGGTCTCTGCTCAAATGGCCCATTCTCAGACAGGACTTCCTCAACCATTTTTCTAAATTAGCATCTCTAAGTCACTTGTCCAGTTTTACATTTCTTCCTAAAACACTTACCTGATATCATATCATATCATATTATGTTATGTTATGTTAATCTTGGGGGTTTTTCTTATTTACTGTCTATCCCCCTGACTACGAGGGCAGGAGCATGGTTTGTTATCTTTCCTACAGTATCCCCAGCACCTAAAACAGGGCCTGGAACATTACAGGCATTCAATATTGGTTGAATCAATAAATGTTAATTCCAGGATTCCAAGCTTCCTTCCAAGGCTGAGAACTGACTGTCGTTTTCATTCATTCATTCATTCCAGATTTATCTATTGAGCACCTGCCGTGTGCCAGGGCCTGTCTGGGTGCTGGGAGTACTACAGTGGGTAAGGCAAACGGGTCCTCCTCTTAAGGGATGTGGTCAGTGGTCACACAGATGCACCTCCACCTGGATAACATCCAGGTTGACTTGCTGGCCTCGGGTGGCGGAGTACGAACTGGGCTTGTGTTCTGACACACGCGGGTTCCCAGCTCTAACTCAGCCCTTGCAGAGCTGGGTAAACTGCAAGGCTGACACACACAGGAACAATATCCTTGTCCTCTTTTTTTTCTGCCTGAGGTTCCTTCATCATAAGTGGGGAAGAAATTAAAAAGTGATGCCAGGAACCTTTCTGCATCCCTCCCACAGGCCCAGCTGGGGCTTTGCTTGTGGAACTAAGCTCTGCCCTACTTTCTGGCTGCCCCACACCTTCCTCCTTCCTTCAGGGAAGCTCCTACCCGAGTAGCCACCACTCCCCAACAGAGATGCCAGAAAACTCGCATTCCCAGCCTCCCCGGCAGCTTGGTGCAGGCATGGGACTTGGACTCCACCAGCCAGACATGCCTGCTAGAGAGATGTAAGTAGAAGAGAAGGGCAGGACAAGAGTTGCGGAGGAGAATGGACCTGGCTCTGGGGGATGCAGTGGGAGGGGTCCCGGGAGAGCAAGCAGGCTCACTGGGACAGCCCTCCCATAAGACCTGGACCTCGTTCCTGGCTGTATAGCCCCCAGTCCTAACCCATGGCCCACCTGGGATGACAGGTATTAAGAATATTCATGTTCTTTGACCCCCACCAAATCCCTCTTCTGTAATTCTATACTAAGGAAATAAGCACAAATAGTGAAAATGCACAAAGATGTTCACAATCTAATTACTTAGAGTGGTGAGGAGTCAGAAACTACCTAAACGCCCAATGACCGGGGAATGGTTCAGTTAATTAGGTGAGGATTCCTAAAAGAAGGTTAGAGACGATCCCTCCGGCAAAAGATCAGTGTAATACTCAGGATTAGGTACCTCTTTGAGTGGCCGAAAAACCCAAAATAACAGGGGCTTACATGAAAGAGAAACTTGTTTCTCTCTTACATAAAAGAAGCGTGGAGGCGTGAGTCCAGGACTAGTAGGGTGGCTTTATACATTCATCAGGGACATGCGTTCCTTTTCTCTTGTGGTTCCACCACGACCCAAGATAACCACTCAGTTCTGGCTTCATATCTGCATTCAACCCAGCAAGGAAGATGGGAAAAAAGAGCAGGCAGACTCTCGCTAAGGGCACTACTCGGAAGTTATATCCCATTGGCCAGAGCTTGTCACATGGACACACCTAGCTGCAAGAGAGGCTGGGGAATGTAGTTTTTTTCTGGGTGGTCACATGCCCAGCTAAAATTTAGGATTTCTATTACTAAAAAAGAGGGAGAGGTCAGAGAATTGGAGAGAAGCAGGGGGGTCTGCCACAACAGCAACAATTAAAATAATGTCCGGGAGGATTTTGTAATAACATGAAAGAAACATTGTACGGTTTGGGAAAGCAAGATTTGAAATTGTGTGTCCAGTGTGATTACAGCTGTGTAACAAAATTTCAAAACAGAGAAAGCTACTCGAAGGACAAAACTGCTAGAAAGTTAGCCTTTGTGGGAATAAGAAATGTCCTTTTTTCTTTTTATTCTGTATTTTCCAAATGTTGATAATTGAGCAAACTTAATTTCCCAAAAGAAAGAATCCCTGTGCAGATTATAGAGTCTACTTGAGCTATAATTCATGCCACACAAGCTCTTTCTTCGAATGTGCCAAGGCAGCCAGATGGGGAAAGAAGAAATGAAATGATCTCTAGTCACAGACAACATGATTATGAATGGAGAGAAATCCAAGGAACCCACAAAATGCAACTAGAAGAAGAGGGACCTGGGACTTATCACAGGTTCAAGTCATAGCTGTGCTGAAATGTCAGCTCCGTGACCTTGGACAAACCACCAACCTCCCCGTTTCTGCATCTGGGCAGGGGAAGGAAGAACAGTATCCGCCTCTGGACGTGATGAGGGCTAAGAGGAAGAAGCTCCCGCAAAGCACAAGCAGCAGAGGGATCTGCACGGAGCAAGCTCTGCACAGAGGTTCTCAGCAGTGATTTTGTCCCCCCGGGGGACATCTGGCAATGTCTGGAGACCTTTACAACTGGGGGAGGGAAGAAGCTACTGCTATCTAGTGGGTAGAGGCCAGGGATGCTGCTATCGTTCTACAATGCACAGGACAGACTCCCTCTGCAAAGAATACCCAGCCCCAAATGTCAATGGTTCTGAATGAGAAACCCTGCTCTCAACACGCATCAGCTGTTACCATCATCGAGCTTGTTTCCTGGCTTTTGCTGTCATGAACTGCACAGTAGTGGTCGGTGGGGTCACATGCCTGTGGACACGTGTGTTTCTGCAGGATGTGTCTCTGGGCATAGAGTCGCTACAGCAGCCCTGCTCTGCACTTTCATATACTGTAGCCTCCCGAATGCCCCTGAGAGGTCTTCTTCATCTTATCTCAGGCTCTAGACTAGGAGGTTGGAATGTGTCTGCACCCAGGGGAGCTGGGAGAAGGGGCAGGATGGCCGCCGGCCCCCAGGGCAGTGATGACGCAGCTGTGACTGCTGATACGGCACCACCCGCACGGTATCTCCCCAGTGCTTCCTACCCTGTGGGCACTCTGCTTCGCTCATTCCATCCACCTGAAACCCCCCGAGGTAGGCGCTGCCATCAGCTCCACATCAGAGATGAGGAAACAAGCTGAGAGGCAGAACAGGAGGCAGATCAGCTGGCCCCAAAGCCGGCACGCTCTCCCTAGACCTTGCTGCTCTGGCCTAGGGGTCCTTGGCCTGATCATACATCAGAATCACCTGGGAATTAAAAAACCCCAGATCCCCATGTGCCCCTGCTGGCCCGGTCAGGTCAAGCTTGGTTGTGGAATCAAACACATCTTAACTTGAATTTTGGCTGCCCCACTTGCTGGCTATGTGACCTGGGGTCAGTGACTTTACCTCTCTGAGCCTCAGGTTTGTCCTCTGAAAAAAGGGTAGTGTTAGCTACTCCCTCAGAGGGTGGCCATGAGGATTCAGTGAAATGTTCTATGTCACAGGCTGAGCATGGGGCTTGGTACACAGCAAGCACATGTTAAGTGTTAGTTTTTATTTTTGGAGCAGGGCTTAGGCACGTGTGTGTGTGTGTGTGTGTGTGTGTGTGTGTGCGTGTGTGTGTGTGTGTGTGTGTTTAAGCTCTTTAATTAATTCTGTTGTGCCTGGCTAGTTATCTATCCATTCATCCATCATCCATCCAATCATCTATCCGTCCATTTATTCAACACATTTATTTAACACAAACTGTGTGTCTGGCTGAACTTTTGTCCCTGAGGACACAGAAGTGATCAAGATAAAAAGCCTCACCTCACAGAACTGACAATATCAGTGTTGGGAGAATAGACTAGGTAATAAATGAATAAATATGTAAAGTCATATGTAAACAGCATGGGATGGAGCTCCTCTTAAAGATGGACTGAGGGGCTTCCCTGGTGGCGCAGTGGCTGAGAGTCCGCCTGCCGATGCAGAGGACACGGGTTCGTGTCCCGGTCTGGGAAGATCCCACATGCCGCGGAGTGGCTGGGCCCGTGAGCCATGGCCGCTGAGCCTGCGCGTCCAGAGCCTGTGCTCCGCAACGGGAGAGGCCACAACAGTGAGAGGACCGCATACCGCAAAAAAAAAAAAAAAAAAAAAAAGATGGACTGAGAAGCTGACATCTTCTGCTTGTCCTTCCAGACCCCCTCTTTACCCTGCACTGTCTCAGGGCAGATCTGTGTGGACAGCATCAACCTTGGGAGCCCACGCCTCCCCAAGGCAGACACGAGAAAACTCACTTTCTTAGCCTCTCTTGCAGCTTGGGTGCGGGCGTGACACCTGTGTTCGGGAAACAGCAAGGAGGTCTTGGAGGTAGCTGTGGGAATTGAGGTTCAGAGAGGGCAAGGGGCTTGTCCGAAACCAAGCAGTGGTGGGGTGTGGGGAAGGCAGAATTTGAATCCAGGAATACTGGATCCCTCAACTTGAGCCCTTCACTGGTTTATGGCCCTCACTGCGGGAGGGCTGCATTGCGTTGAAAGGAAGGCAAGGAAAAGTGTCCCACACTGAGGCCCACCTCAATGTTTATCAATCACATACTGTAACCCAGGCCTGGGCTCTGCACTTTCATAAGCACGGGCTCACAAAAGCCCTACAAAGCAGGATGAGCAAATCTGGGTTCGGAGAGGTCAAGCAGCTTGCTTGAGGTCACACAGAAAAGGAATCGGGATACAAACCCACTGTTTATCTCCAAACCCTTTGCTCTTTGGATTACAACCCCCTTGCAAGAAGAAGACCCATCGAAGATGTAGCACCTTGTGTCTGACTCTCTGCCCACACTCTGAGCACCCTGGGGTCAGGGTCCGCATCGAAAACTTCTTGCTACTTCCAGATGAAACCCAGGGCGCTATATATGGTAAGCCCTCAATAAATACCACGTCAACACCGCAAGAAAGCACAGCCAACTTACAGGGTTTTGCTTGAGAATTACAGAGGCTCAGAGGCCATTCCTTCTCACACTTTTTCCTCCTACATGTCCCTCCCATGAAAACTCTAGCTGACTCATTCTTTGACCTCATTTAGCTCTTCTAAAATGGTGGCTTTGCGAGGTGGGGGATGAAAAGCAATATTTCCCACATTCTCAGCCTGGACTGTAGTACTTAACTGTAGGGCCTTCCATCTATCCATTTACCAATCTGTCAACAGTCCACCCACACACTTCCATCCACCTGGCCTATTCACTCTATCCAACCTTCCATTTATTCCTCCACTGATCCATAAATTCAAGCATTACCCATCCATCCATCCTCTCACCCACAAATCCATCCACCCACACTTCTATCCACCTGCCCTATCCACTCTATCCAACCTTCCATTGACTTCTCCATTGACCCATGAATTCAAACATCATTCATCCGTCCATCCATCCATCCATACAACCATCCATCTATCCAACATATACATACCAAGTATCCCCTTGGTGCCAAGCCCTGTGCTAGACTCAGAGACAACTAAGACTTGGTACTTGTACAATGGGAGCGACAGATATGATGGATGGTATAGGAAGGGCTCGTTCACTCATTTTTTCCACATATGTTCTATGTTGCCTCTTAGGTGTCAAGCAGTGTTAGACCCTGGAGAACAAAGATAAAGGACACGAGGTCTTGGGCTCCCATCCTAGTGATAGAGACAGAAGTAAATATGAACCAAGGCAGGAAGTGCTCGTTCAATAGTCATTTTGTTCATTCAGCACGTGTTCGCTGATGCCTCCCACATGCCGGACCTGGGCTCTGGGGACACCAAGATATAAAAGACTTGGCTTTAACCACTTGTAACACAGTCCAATGGAGGAACAACAGTCCAATAGGGAATTTCAGCAGAGTGATCAGCAGACATGAGCTGCAATCAGGGTGAGAGCAGGGGTCCATGGAGGCAAGGAAGGTGGCCAAGGGAGATTTCTGGAGGAGGTGGGGCTTGGTCTGAGCCCTAAGGATGGGAGGGGCTCTGCTCAGTCAGCCCCCCTCCTCAGGATCCCCACGGGGCCCCCAGGGCACCCCTTCCCACCCAGGCAGCCCTTTTGAGGCTAGGACTCAAACCCTGTCTCAGGACAAGGCCCTGGGAAGCTGGCTGGCCGAACCTTGGAGACTGTCCCGCAGTGACCAAGGTCTATTGGTGACATTGAGGTTGTTTGTACAAATGTGCTCCATTTTCTAAGCAGTCTCGCTCACAGAAAAAACAAAACAACTCTGCCGGCATGGCGTATGGTGTGGTGTGGACGGGGTAGCTGAGAATGTCTACCACGTATGGTGCCCTGGGGAATGGTGGCACGGGTGCCAGTGGGAGGGGAGAGTGGGAAGGACAGAAGCAAGGCTGGAGATAGATGGTGGCTGGTGGCTCGCAGGCCTTAGGAAGGACTCAGGGTTTGATCTGAACGGTAATGGGGAGATGTTGAGCTGGATTCAAATGGACTAAAACATAAGATTCAAAACTTCCAGGTAGCTAGTGATTAAACCATTTACATATTCATTCATTCCACCAATATTTGAGCACCTACTCTGTTCCAGGCACTGGAGAAACAAAGGTGAACATAACAAACCCAGACTCTGCCTTCCTGGGGCCAGAGGGGACACAGACCCTGAATCAAAAAATCACACAATGAAATAGCGATAAGCACCACCAGGGAAGGCTTCTCCAAGGTGAAGCAAAAGCAGCTGGTTTAGTACTTTTTTTGGCCAATATACATTGAGCACCTACTGTGTCAGACACTGTGCTGAGTGCAGGGGTGCGGGATGAGCAAGATAGACCGAGTTCCTGCCCGCAAGGAGCTGACATTCCAGTGGAGGAGACACACCAATAAATGGACAGCAACAGCATAGTGAGGTAAATGAAGCTGGGGTACGTAGAGGGAGCCGGGAGGGCTTCCTGGAGGAAGGGGGTGAGCCGGAATTAGGTAGGGATTGTGCACGGGGTGGGGGAGGGGCAGGTTGGGAGTCTCCGGTGACCTGCTGGGCTTAGGAGGCAGTGGGGTGTGGCGAGAGATGTGGTAGCCTCGGGAGAAGGTCAAGATCCATTGGAAGGAGACCTAAGGCTGTGGACGCAGGAAGGCAGAGGGTATCTGCGGGGGTCCCTCTGTCTCTCCATCTCCGTCTCTCTTTGTCTCCTTCTCTCTCTCTCTCTGTCTTTGTCTCTTCATCTCTGTCCGTACCTCCTCTTTGTCTCTCTCATGATCTGTCTCTGTCTTTATCTGTCAGTACCTGACAGTCTCTCTGATTCTCTCACTGTCTCTCTAGGCCTCTCAGCTTCTCTTTCTCTGACTCTCTCTTGTCTGCTCTGGTCATCTTCATGAGATGTCAGTAAGAGACAAGGATACTGGGAAAAAAACCCCGAAGGGTGGGCAGGAAGTGAGGCCAGGGGCACAAGGACAGCTGAGCACAGGGACGGGCGGTGACTGAATGTTCTGTTTTGGAAAGACTGCTCTGGTCAGGGGCGAAGGTGGCTGACCACAAAACTTGATAACCTGGCCAAACTCGGGTTCTAGCCAGCCCTGTGGCCAGCAGCCCCATGACCCCATGGATGCCGCACAGAATTTTCCCAGAGGGAGGGAGAGACGGGGAAAATGGCCCACGGGCAGTTTCTCCTCTGGTGAGCGGGACCAACAGGGAGGGGTGGAAATAAGGGAACAGTGAATTCTCAAGCAAGATCTCAGTGTGGTCTAGAATAGGAAAGCCCTGCTTATTGCTATATCCTTTTCAAAGGTTTAACAATTTATTAAGCACTTACTGTGTGCCAGGCACTGTGCTAACCCTCTCAAGTGGAGCCTTGCGGTGTAAGACCAAGGACTGTGGAGCCAGACTGTCTGAGCTTGAATCCGGGCTTTACAAATCACTAGCTCTGTGACCTTGTGTAAATTACTTAAGCTCTTTCTTCGTGTGTAAAATGGGAAGAAAGCAGTACCTGTCTCATCCATCAGAGGTCAAGATTAATATTGTTTAATACTTGTAAAATGCTTGGAATAGTGCATGGCACATAATAAGTGCTCAAGAAAAATCTAAGCTGTTATGATTTCAGCCTTGCGATGGACAATGTAAAGCTAAGGGGGCAGAGTGAGTCATGTCTGAATCCCTGCTTCATCCCTTCCCAGCTCTGTGATCCTGGTTCAGTCTCATAACATAACTGGGTGTCAGTTTTCTTACCTGTTCAGGGAAGATGATCTTAGTACTCACCTCACCAGGGGGTGGAGGGCTTCTATGTATGTGTAAAGTAGATGGAAAGCATTCACCTCACAGGTGAAGCAAGTGTCCAAAACATTTCATTTTCTTTTTTTCCATATGTACAGCAGGTTCAGTGTCTCCCAGAATATCAGAGATATTCTGGGTCCTGTGCTCTTCCTGTCCTAAAAGAGAGTGGCAGTTGGTTAGAGTTGGAGCAAGGCCCCTTGGTGCCCAACATGAGTCCTGACAACAGCCTTCTGATGCAGGCATTATCAACCCATTTCACAGAGTTGGAAACTGAGGTCTGGAGAGGTAAACAGGCTGCCCAAGGCAAAAGGTTCACAAGCACCTGCTCCCCTGAGCTGCTCTTGATCTGAACTCCTGTGACAACCCCACCATTTATGCCATCAGAGGCATAGGACCTTGACCTCTCTCATGCTCAGCGCCATGGTCCTGCCTCAGTATCCCCTGAGCCTGGCCCAGCGCTGGCCTCAGAAATGTTGGTTGTATCAGACAGAATCCACAGGCCCAAAGAGCTGCACTGTCCCTGAATTACCTCTCCGCATCCTCAGCCTGCTTCCTCATCCTCTGCCAGCCAGCCGGAAGGAAATTCAACATGGCCACCACACCCCTAAATACTCCCCTCACTACCAGGGCAAGAAGCAGGTGACAAGCACAGGCAGTGCGGAGGAGGGGATAGAATGGGGTCTGGAGGCCCAGAGCCCCGAGTTCTCATGCCTTGGCTGTGTGACTTTGGACATGGCACTTCCTCTCCATGCTGAGCCTCAGTTTCCTCATCTATAGAATGGGCACAATCATCATACTATCCACCTCTTCAGTTGATGCGAAGAAGAGAGGGAGCATGGGTACAGTGCTAGGCATGGGGCAGACGCTCAGAAAATGACAACTGTCCCTGCTATGTGGGAGGGGCGGCTGAAGCCCTCTCCCCCCACCCCAGTCCTTCAAGCCCAGTTTGGCTCTTCATGGTCAATGGTGAGCGCCTCATGAGACAGTATAGTAGTTAAGAGCATGAGCCCTGGGGTCAGCTGCCTGGGCTCAAATCCTGCCTCTGCCACTTGTTAGCTGTGTGATCCCAGACTTAAGTGACTTAATCTCTCTGGGCCTCAGTTTCCTCATCCATGAAGTAGATGTAATAACAGCCCCCACCTCTTTGAATTGTTGTGATGATCAAATGAATTCACAAATGTAAAGGCTAGGACATGATGAGCACTCACAGAAGTGTTTGCTG
This sequence comes from Delphinapterus leucas, assembly GCF_059928025.1. Classification (NCBI taxonomy): domain Eukaryota; kingdom Metazoa; phylum Chordata; class Mammalia; order Artiodactyla; family Monodontidae; genus Delphinapterus; species Delphinapterus leucas. The sequence goes on along the minus strand of NC_143143.1, from coordinate 77,486,957 downwards.
CTCTTCACGGATTGAGGGGGAGAGGGGACCTGGGGGCCTCTGCACAAGTTACAAGAAACTCAGGGCCCCGGATGGAATGGGGGAGCTGGGGAAGAATCCCGATGGGAACTGGGGAGAATTTCAGAAAGCAAGGCGACCATATTGAGGAAAGGGCTTTGCACAGGCCCCACGTGGCCCCGGGAAAGGCCGCTGCACATCTGTCCTCTCCTGGGAGCCCAGCAGAATGCTCGGGCGTCTCTGTAACAGGGAAACTCCATCCTTCCAGTCACTCGGCCTGAAACCTTGGAGTCATCCCTGATTTCTTGATTTCTGCCACATCTGGCCCAGCAGTGTGTCCTGTCCACCTTTAGAACAGATCTAGAATATGAGGCCATGGACTTCCCCCCATGTCCCCACCTCTGATGGCCGCCCCGGGCCTGGTCACCATCATCTTTTGCCTGGACCATTGCAGTCTCCTCCTCTCTGGTTGTCACCCTTCCCCCCGGGCCCTGCCAGTCCCTTCTCCACACATAGTCAGGGGGATTCTTTCAGAACCAAGGTCAGGCGATGTTGACCTGCTCAGGACCCTCAGTGGCTCCCAGCTACCCCAGATAAAAGCCTGAGTCCTTCCTACAATGCGCAAGGCTCTGCACTATCTGTCCCGCACCACTGCCTCCCACGCTGCCCCAGCCACAGTGGCTTCCTCATCATCTTCACATATGCCAGGCACGATCCAGCCTCAGGGCCTTTGCACTCACTGTTTCCTCTGCCGGGAATGCTCTTCCTTCACATAGCCCCATTGCCCAATCCTTCATCTCTTTCAAGTCTGTCCTCAAATATTTGCTCAGCGAGGCCTCCTCCGGCCCTGCTCCCATGTTTAGATCTGTACCTCTCTGTGGTGCTCCGTCCCCCTTCCCTGGTTTATTTTTCTTCTTAGAATTTATTGCTAGGGAGGCACATCTGAAATACAATATATTTAATTTACCTACTAATGTGTATCCCCCTGTCCACCCCTACCCCCAAAATGTCAGCAGGGGGAGCAGGTTTGCCTGCTGAGGTCCGGACACTGTTCCAGGGACTCGGAACCCAGCAGAACGAAACACTGAGTCCCTGACTTCTTCTTCTTCTTTTTTTTTTTTTTTTTAATAAATTTATTTATTTATTTTTGGCCGCATTGGGTCTTCGTTGCTGTGCGCGGGCTTTCTCTAGTTGCGGTGAGCAGGGTCTACTCTTCGTTGTGGTACGTGGACTTCTCATTGCGGTGGCTTCTCTTGTTGTGGAGCACAGGCTCTAGGCGCGCGGGCTTCAGTAGTTGTGGCACACGGAGCCCCTGACTTGTTGACACTTCAGCCTCATGGATCTGAATGCCAGCACTGCCATGAACTGAGCAGGAGACTTTGAACCAGTGAGTGCACCGCTCCCCGGCTTCACTTTCCCCATCTGTGAATGGGACAACGATCCCTCCCTCCCAAGGCCATTGTGAGGCTCAGCGAGCAAATGTCTCAGAAGCGCCTGGCACCCAGTGGGCCCTCAATCAGAGCTCGGTTCTCCCCTGTCCAGCCCCCGGGGCTGGCTGTCCCCCAGTGGACTGTGCTGGGAGCGTTATTTTTAACTGTGGTTCCAGCAGGCTAGGCAGCAGCTCTGAAGGCCGCGGGAAGACCACAGGGCTAGCAACATCCGGGCTCTTGACGCCAGGAGACTGCGGCGTGGAAACATCAGGGGAGGATGCCCTCTGTTCACAGTCTGCCCGGTAACCCTTTATGCGAAATTATGTCATGTCACCCGATGCTGTTTATAAACTTAGCGCTGACCTTTCCCAAGCAGGGTGCTGGGAGAAGGGGCTATATATCCCCATCTCCCCACTGGTCCACCTCCTCGAGGAGCTGTTGGCGGCCCCTCCCGTTCGCCCACATTTACACAGAGCAAAGTTGGGGGGCTGGCCTCTGGCCAGACTTTGCCCGTTTATTTCAACACCTCCGAGTGCTCACAGCTGACCAGCCCTGGATATTTTTAAACCCTGGCCTGGGCCAACCTCTTTGTCACATTATGGTCGGGGCTTGGACTGAGTGCATGCCCAACAGGGGAGCTGAGGGTTTGGGATTCATTTGACAACAAACATATAACCAAATTCCAGGACCTATGCGCCTACTGTGTGCCAGGCCCTGTAGCAGGAATGGAAGCCTCAGGGGGCCTAACTCACAGAGCCTGTCCTCCAGGTGGCCTCAGTCTTGCGGGGACACTGCGACAAGTGCTAGAATGGAGGGTAAGATAGAAATTACAACTCGACTATCTACAGGGCCAGCAGGTTGTGTAAATGAATGAAGCGGGCCTGGTGGGAGGTGACAGTGAGGGGTGGGGACTGCGGTGAGCTGGGAAGCTCCTGCTGGGTCTGAAGGGGGCGGCCGCCCCTCAGCTCTGACCTCTGTTGTCATGCGGGAATCAGGCCTGGGGTGCCCAGAGCTTCAGAATTTTCAAGGGAAGCTGCAAATCCACGTTTATGTGGAGTTTCATGCAAAAATCTCATGACTTTTAAAGGTTGGCAACGAATTAAAAAAAAAATGTGAAAAACATTCCAGGGGGGCTTCCCTGGTGGCGCAGTGGTTGAGAGTCCGCCTGCCGATGCAGGGGACACGGGTTCGTGACCCGGTCCGGGAGGATCTCACATGCCGCGGAGCGGCTGGGCCCGTGAGCCATGGCCGCTGAGCCTGCACGTCCAGAGCCTGTGCTCCGCAACGGGAGAGGCCACAACAGTGAGAGGCCCGCATACCGCAAAGAAACAAAACAAAACAAAACAAAAAACATTCCGAGAGCCAAATGAAACCCATTTGTAGGCTGGACTCAGCCCACAGAGTCAAGTTGATCGAGGCAAACAGTTTGTGCTTTCTGATGCAAACAGATGCATTATAAAACGTTCACCACATAGGGGCTGAGCCCTTCTGCTATTCTAGACCCCAGGGAAAGAGCAGGAAACAAGATGCACAATGTCCCTGTCCTCATGTTGCTCATATTCACTCAGTGGTGTGCTGGAGCTGCCGGCACTGCTGGCTGGCGAATTCTGCAAGCTGGTTTCTCCACAGCCATCACAAAAAATTTTAAATTATTTGAACTTACAATTAAATAAACTATAATACAAATAAAAGTAACAACTACTCAAAACTCATCACTTTCTAATTAATGCACTGTTTCATATTCCTTGAGGTTACTGACATCTATCGCATGAGATTGCATCATACATCACACTCTGCGGTGGAAATAGTATCTGATGGCATGACGCTGAATACGTCTTCTCAACTCCACGTTCAGTGAAGTCATGCTGGGAGCTTGAAATCAGCCACCACGGGAGTGTTTATGCCCCAGAAATTGGCAAATGTAAACATCAGAGCTCCCCGCTTGCTGAGAGCCTGTCAAACATTCAGCAGCAAACTAGATAAAAACAAATATACGGATAATACGTATTATGTCAGACAGCAACAACTACTATGAAGGAAAATAAAGTAGGTCGAGGGATAGGTGGTGACGGAGGCGAGTATTTTATATGGGCAGGTCGTGGAAGTCTTCTCTGAGGAGATGATATTTGAGCAGAGACCTGAATGGAGGGACAGAATGAAACAGACAGATATCTTTGGTTCGGGCAAAGGGAAGAGCAATTCTCTGCCTAGAGACAGGAACAAGCTTTCTAGTTCAGGAACAGGGAGAAGGCAAGTGCGGCAGGAACAGAGTGAGGGAGGGAAACGGGGTAGGGATGAGGTTGGGGAGGTAGGCAAGGGTCAGATCATACAAGGTCTTATAGGCCATGGTGACGGAAGGGATTTTTATTCTAAGAGGGAAGGGGCGTTTTAGAGGGTTTTGAGCAGGGGTGTGACCTGACTTAATTTATCTTTTGCAAAGGCACCTCCTACTGTGATGGAGTAAAGCTGGGAAGCCAGGAGACTAGGGAGGAGACCACTGTCCCAGTCCAAGCAGGTGAGGGTGGTGGCCGCCAGCGCCATGGTGGTGGCTACAAAGGTGGCACAAGAGTATGGATTCAGGATGTATTTGGCCGCTGAGTTGACAGGACTTCTGATGGATGGGATGTGTCGGGGCGAAGCAACAGGGTATCAAATATGGCTTCTAGGTATTGTCCTGAATATCTGGTTGAGAGGTGGCACCGTTTACTGAGAAGACTAGTGGGAAGGGCTGGGGTTTTAGGAGGGGAAATGGGAGATTCTGAGGTTCTGTTTTGTGACATTTGAGGGGTGTGTGTGAGACCCATGTGGAGGTATCCACTCGCCAGTTGGACATCAGAATCTTGCCAGTTGGAGCACAAGGTAGTTCCGGAAGCAGTGTCTCTCTGTTGCTGTGGCAACTCCCAGCCAGGGGGACAATACTGCTGGGGGGTTGGGACGGGGGTTTCTGGGAAGGCCTCACAGTGAAGGAGTTGTGAAGGATAGGGAGAAGCATCTGGCAGGTGGAGAATGGAGGACCCGCATCCCAGTGGGAGGGCACAGCAGGGGCAAAGGCCTGGAAGCAGGAAAAGCGTAGCCTTTTCGGAGGATGGTGTGGGAGGGGCCCAGGTGTGGGAGAGAGGCTAGAAAGGCAGAAGGGCAGATCTCTCAAAGGGCTGCTTCTTTCAGCCGAAGGAGGCTGGAGTGCACCCTCAGGGCACAGGGTGAAGCGTGTAAGCAGGTTCAGGCCACAAAGAGCACCTTAGGAAGGAAACACTGCACCCACTCTGGCCTGAGGTTGTACAGGTCAGGTGGAGGATCCCCTGCCCTGCCCTCCCCTCCCCACTGGGCCCCCCAGCACCCTGCCCTCAGCGTACACAGCAAAACACCCCTCTAAGTCAGCCTGGAACATTTGCCAACCAGCCAGTTTCTTGGAGATATTTTGCCGACTAGCCAGGAAAACAAAATAACCCTGAGGTGAGGGAGGAAGGTCAAAGGAATATTCTGGAACCTTTGGTTTCTGGATTCCCATCAGGTGGAAGAGCCAGGAGGTCACTTCCCCGGACTGAGGGATGACTGAAGTGAACATGGCACGGCAGGGACTTGGGTGTTTACAGGAACTTTTGTAACCAATCTCAGGTATAGGCGTGGGGGAAATGGGGGCCTGGGTTCAAAGGCAGGTTTTTCTGCCACATATTTGCAGTGTGATCTTAGCCAGGTCTTATCTTTCTGAGTCTCTGTTTCCTTATCTGTACAAAGGGATAATAGTGGCACCTGTAATAGTGTCACTCACCAGTCTCCTGGAATTGCTGGGGGATGAAATGAGATAAAACAGATCAATAATTTAGCCCAGTGCCTAGCTCATGCCAAACTCCCAGTCAATGTCAGCTGTCAATCATTATTTGCAAAGTTATTAATTATTGAGCATATTAATTATATGACAGGCTTTGAGCAGTTCACACTACCTCATTTAAGCCTCATTCCCTCCCTGTGATTGAGGATTATTATTGACTCTGTATTACAGACAGGGAAACTAAGCCTCAGAGAGTTGACCCAGCTTTCCCAAGTTAAATTGTCTTAGGGGACACAGCTGGGATTTGAACCTGCATCTCACCTCATAACCCATTGCTATATTCATTCTGTATTCATTCTGCCTTCTGTGAATCGAATCAGGCTCCAGAATTCTGGTAAACAATAATCCACGTGACCCCCAGTATCCCTCCACTCCAGTAGGGACCCCTGCCTTTCCTGGAGCCAGCCAGCTCAGGCTGCACCCTGGGCCTGGGGTGTGGGCAGGACATGGATGATGGCTGCCCCACAGCAGTGCAGAGCATGCAGGAGCAGAGCCATCCTAGGCCAGCTGCAGCCTGAGTCCAGCTGGGCACCCATGTCCCATCAATAAACGTGCCCCAAAATAGCTCTCTGGGCCTGGCCAGGGCAAGAGGTCCAGGACGTCCTGTTCCCACCGGCTCTGGCCAGAGAGTGACTGTGTACTTGGCCTTCCCCATTTGGAGGCTGCTGGAAGGGAGGGCAGAGCTCATCCTGCCTGTGGACTCATGGGAATTAGCAGCCCCTGAGCACCAACACCCACAACTTGGGACACTGTGATGCTTCCCAAATGCACTGCTGGAGGAAGAGCATCAGTGGCTTTTATCTTAGTAGACAGTCTCCCGGGGAGGTTAAGAACTTGGTTGCTGGAGTCTGACTGGTGTGGGTTCAAATTCTGACTTAGCCATTTCCTAGCTGTGTGACTTTGGGCAAGTGACTTCCCCTCTCTGAGCCTTGGTTTTCTCACCTGGAAACTGGGGATAAACATTTCACAGGGTTGTTGCTGTGTTTCAATGAGTTTGTGTATACACAGAACGGGTTGTAGACTTGGCAGGTTTTATTTATTACCTGTTCCTCTCCCTCCCTCGCCCCTGCAACGTGAGCTCCACCAGTCAGGAATCTTTATGGTTTACTGATGAACTCCAAGGCCCATGGGAGGTGCTCACAGCTATTTGTTGAATAAATGGATGAATGAATGAATGAATGGAAACGCCAGGCACATAGCAAGTGCTCAAAAACACTTAGCAATTCTGTCTTAATGTGCCTTTGAAAAAAGAGAAGCTCAAGGATCAAATGTGACTCTCAATCGGGATTGGTCAAGATGTGGAGAAAGTTAAAGTGAGTCAAGGGGAAGAAAGACAAATGTTACACACAAAAGGACCGGAGGGAACTGGAGGGGGCAAAGCCGGGCACGGGGGCTGAGGCTGCCAGAAGCTGTGAACCATGGGGACGGTGGACGCTGGTCTGGAGTTCCGAGTCTGGGAGTCCAGGATGCTAGGAACACCGGCCTCTTGGTGTGATATCCTGGGGAGCAGCAGCTCCTCACTTGTTACCTCCTGGGTCACCCCCACGAATGTGAATTTGGGGCCCTAGCGCTTCTACGTCTGAGAAGCTGAATGCAAGGGGAAGAAGTGAGGAGGTTGGGCCGCCCATGCGCCTCATCATCCTGTGGCAGCAACACCGATTCACGCTCCTGCGGCCTGCCCGATGCAGGTTGCCAGGCGGAATGCTAGGGACAGCCCTAGGAGACGGGTACTACTGTAGCATTACTCCTGCTTTACAGATGAGAACACTGAGGCCCAGAGAGGCGGTGTGGGCTGCCCAAGGTCACAAGGAGACTGAGTGGTCAAGCCCCTCCCTGCAGCACTTCGGCCACATGTGACCACGAACGGTTCCCCGAGCACATGGGCTCCTCTTTCCAGGGCCCTTCCTGAGCTGTCCCTCACTTGGAGCATTCTGCCCAGTCTTTTTGCTGGGCCCGCGTCACACTTCCTGGGTCCCTCCTTGGGGGCAGCCTCCCCTGACCTCCTCCCACCCCCAGCTCCTGCTGTCTCTTGCTGAGCTGTGACAGTTGTATATTCATCTGTCCTCAGGATCTTGGGGGCAGCTGCGGGGTCTGCATTTTCTCTGGGACACGGTACCCAGCACAGAGTGGGCACTGCTAGAAATTGTGGAATGAACACACCCTTGGGTATGGCTGTGAACCAGGAGCTGTGACCCTCAGAGCCCTGAGTCCAGGATTGCACCTGGGACAGGTGGCGGATGGAGGGGACACCGAGACCACCAAGTCTCAAGCCACACTCTGGGGCCTTTACTGCTACTCCCTGGTCTGTTCATATACATAGGCAGCCCTGTCCAGTGGTCAGCGCCTAGGCCCCAGGGCCCAACTGTGTAGGTTCAAATACCGGTGTAGCTACCACCCTTCCAAGGGACCCTGGGCAAGTGATTAACCCCCTTGGCCTCAATTTCCCCACCTAAACAAATGGGGAAAATGATAGGGTTGTTGCGAGCATTAAATGAATTGAATATATGGTTAATGCTTAGAATCGTGCCTGGTACATGCCAAATGCTTTACAAGTACTAGCAGTATTATTATCATTAGGCAAGGTGGGTTATGCTGGGCCATAAGTAAGAAGTTTGGACTTTATGTCTGAGGGATGGGTATCAGTGGGCAGATTTTTAAACCTGTTCTGAGCTGGTTTCGATGACACTGAGATGTGATGCTAGAAGATCTGGCATCAGGAGCTGCCGGGCTGTGCTCCGTGCTTCACCACGTGGTTGACCGAACTCTCACAAACACACAAGAGGGAGCGCCCTTGTTACCCCTTTTCAGGTGGGGAAACCCCGACTCAGCAATATAAGTCACCTGCCCAAGGGCACATGGCCAATTAAGTAGCCAAACCAGGATTCAAACTCGGTTGTAAGTTTCCTGTTGCTACTATAACAAAGGATGTCAAATTTAGTGGCTTAAAACAACATAAATTTGTTATCTTACGGTTCTGGAGGTCGGAAGTCCAAAATAGGTCTCCCAAGGCTAAAAATCAAACACAGGCTCGCATTCCTTCCGAGGCTCCAGTTCTTGCCTTTTCCAGCTTCTAGATGCCACTCACACTCCTGGCTCACTTCACCCCAACCGCTGCTTCCATCAAAACCTCCCCTTCTCTGACTGACCGTCCTGCCTCCCTCTTATAAGGACCCTTGCAATTACGTTGAGCCTCCTGGATAACCCAGGTTCATCTTCCCGTCTTGAGATTCTTTATCACATCCACCAAGTCCCTTTTGTCATGTAAGGTGACATAATCACAGGTTCTGGGGATTAGGACATGGGCATCTTTGGGGGAGCCATCATTCTACCTGCCACAGACGTGGGATCCAGGCCCAACCTAGCCTCTCTGGCTTCCCCTGCGAGCACCCCAGGCTGCGGGACCAAGAATGAGAGGATGCCCAGCGTGGTGGCGGGGAGCGTGGGGAGCCCAGGTCTCTCGTGGCAAGTTTGGGGTCTTTATGTGAGGAAGCCCCAGGGAGGGAGGGCAGGCCCAGAGATGAGTGAGGTGGGCAGGGCTCGGACCCGGGGACCAGAGGGGCCCAGAACACTAAACCAGCTGACCAGAGGAGACGGGGGCCTGGGTGGCCCGAGCTGGCCATTTTCCAAAGAAGTTGGAAATCCTGGTTTTTATGTGAAATCTCCAGTTTTTAAATGTTGGCAAATGATTCAAAATTATGAGAAAAAACCTGCTACACATACACACATGCCTGCACCTACACTGTGTGTGAAGTCACACAGAACACCTCTGAGGCCAGGTGAGGCCCACAGGCTGTGAGTTCCCGACTGCCGGCCTGCCTGGGAGAGAGGGGAAAGCGAGTCCTTGCTGAGGGCAGCAGGGGCTGAAGCGTCCATGGAGGAGCCTGAAAGAGCCTGAAGAGCTTCCCCCGGCTCTGCCAGGTGGGGGAAGCCTGGACAGGGAGTGCTCAAGAAGGGGACAGTGGGCTTCGAGGTGGTCAAGAAGCCGAGCGAGGCCACAATGAGGCCAGATCAGTTCAATCCCAGTCCCAGCTGGGACTCCAGGTGGACAGGCTGCTGTGTGGCCTTGGACAAGTTACCTGGCCTCTCTGTGCCTTCCTTTTCTCTTGTGGAGGTTGACTCCACTCCACAGGGTGTCCAGTTCCACACATTCCTTGAACAAATCCCTGATATGTGTCAGGCTCTGTTCTGGCCCTGGGGACTCAGCACTGCACGAAGCAGGGCGAGCCCCTGCTTCCAAAGGCCATGGTCGAGCTGCTGGCATGGGACTGGGCCTGGGCTTAATTACCAAGAACTCGAGAGTGGTCAGTTCCTCTTCCCCTGCCGACCTTTGCTTTTGCCACCTTATCCCTAACGTAGCTGTGGCTTGTGACTTCCACTTATTCACTGAGCACCAATTCAATATCATGTATTCTATCCTCAAAATCTGAAGACGGATGCTATTATGGCCCCTATTTTACAGGTGGAGAAACTGAGGTCAGGACACACAGGTTACATAGCTAGGAAGGGGCTGTCTTGGGAAGGAACCCCTGACCCCAGAGACTACTCTCTAGCCCCTCTGCCTTAACTTTTAGCTACTTTTCAGTCCCTAGGGAAGCTTAAAGCCATCAGCCAGGGCAACCTTGGAGGTAACATGGAGGAAATGTCCTCCCTTTGTGCTAAACTCTGTCCGGAATTACCTCTTCCCAACTTCAAACAGGCCCCAGTTCCTGACCTCGTTGACTGCATGGCCCTTGGCGCCTTGAGAGATTTCAAACAGCTGATCTTCTTTCATCTTTCTGGACTCGAGGTCTGAGCATTTTTCCGTCTCTCTGCCTGAGGCTGCCCTGGGACTCCCTAAGCCATTTTACCATAAACGTCCAGTTATTGGACCTACTACGTGCCAGGTACTTGATAGGCATGACCTCATTTAACCCTTAACAATTTAACCCTTAACAATTTAACCCTTAACAAGGCAGTGCCAGGGCAGTTGAGGAAACTGAAGCTAGATGGGGTGAAGTCACTTGCCCAAAGTCACACAACCCTGAACGGGGATGGCTTCAAAGCCACACCGTGAAGCCCTGTGCCACGCGGCTGCTCTCCACAAACCGCTGAGTGGGAAGACTTTTCTGCTCTTCACAAAAACCTTCATCCTCCTTCCACCCAGTTCATTCTCAATGCCTGAAAGCTTCGTTTCCCATTAGTCCCAATGGGAGGGCTCCTTCCTGGGATCAGGGGCTGGGTGGCTAATGTGTTCCAAGGCTCCCTTCCCAGCCCCTTCTCTCATCTCTTGTGTGGGGTTACCCGGTGGGGAAGTCTTCCCATCTTTCTCCCGCTAGAGTCTCCAGTTGCTGGGAAAAGCAAGAAGGGAATGAAAGGCGGATGCTGTGGGCAGGGTGCAGGGACAGGCTTTAGGGTTCCAGATTCCAAACGCCCAGGGAAAGTATGGTCAGAAGGGTGGAGCTGCCCAAATCAAATGTGGCTGGTTCTTATCAGCTCCAGAGCTCTTCGGGCAGCGTGGAATCAAAGGAGGCCAGGGCTATTTGTTTGCTTTTTTTCCTCCTTTTTGGCTAAAGGAGATCAAAGCAAATCTGCTCTGCCCAGCTCCTCCTTCCTTTCTTTCTCTTTTCCTAGTCGCCCTTCTTCGAACCCTGAGAACTAAAAACCCTAAATTTGAGAGGGAGGGTTTGTTATCACCACCTCATTATCCCTGGTGTGACCCTGCGCTGAGCCCTAGGTCGAGCACTTTATGGGAACAACTGCATAGATTCCCGCAAATGATGAGTGACAGCTCTTATTATTCCCCTGGCAGAGGAGGAAACTTAGGCACCGAGAGAGAAAGTCACTCTTCAGTGGTCACTCAAGATTCTGACTCCCCGGTTGAGGCTCTCAAGCCACATCCTTCCTCCAAATCTGTATTTCCACCAAGAAAAATGAGTATAAAGGGGGCTAACAGCAGAAAACCAGCCTCAAATGTTCCCTGAGTCTCTCTGCTGGGCCCAGCCCTGAGTTCAGGGGCTACAAACTCCAGTGACTTCACTGCCCAGGCAAGACACAGAGATGATTGAAGGCAGCCGGGTGGGAGGCAGCAGGGAGTGGTGGAGACTGCGGTGAACTGGAAAGCCCCACAGTTTCAACTCAGCACCAGCCCATGGCTGCCTTGGGAAAATAAGACCCAGTATCGACAGGGTTTTCAGGCAAGCCAGAATTCTAGACATTTTATGTGAAATCTCTGTATTTTTCTTTGACATGGTGGAAGATGACAGTCTATTTTTATTTTAGTGATAAATAGAATAAATTGATAGCGTGCTATGCCGGCATCCTGGATTCAATATTCCATTTTCTCAGTGAGTTGAAATACCACCTTTGTCATAGTCCTTCCCACTGTTCTTCCGTTCTTCTATTTCATACTTTTCCTTGTAAACTCCAAGATGATTTTATCCAATTAAAAAAAATCCTGTGGGTCACTACTCGAAATTACATTAAGTTTATATATGTTGGCAGAATTGTCATTTGAAGGGTGTGAAGTCTTCCCGCCTATTTATTCTCATCTTATTTCATGCCCTTTGGGAAGATATTTTAGTTTTCTTCCAAAGTCTCTTGATTTTTAAGTGATGGGGAAATTCCAAGATGTTGGAACTGCATGGGCTAAGTAACACCTCCCGTGGGCTGCATCTGGCCTGGGGCCCCCTGTTACCCCCTGAGATTCTGGGCGGCCTCACCCCGGGGGGTTGGGGGGCGCTGAACATGCTGTCATTCAAAGATAACCCTGTTCCAGGCAGAGAGATCTCCGGAGCCAGGGACCTCGGGGCAGGCTGGGCTGAGAAACTCTGGGATGTTCAGCGCTTGACCCACCCTGTGGAAAGGCAGGGTACCCACTTCCTTCACACTCAGCCAGATAAGCCCACAGAAGTGACCCTTTCCTGCCGGGGCTCCAGCCAGCTCATTTTTGACCAGCACTTAAAACAGCAATTAAAAGTAATCCACACGGTTGGTTTTTTTTAACAAAAGTTAGAAAAAAAATAAGAAGAAAACGCAATCAGTTGTTCAAGGAATATCTGTTGAGGGCTACTAATGGGCACTGCTCAGAGAGCTGTGGCTGGGATTCCAGCTTCATGGATATTATGTTCTAGTGGGAAACACAGGCCATAAACCCAGAAACAAATGAAAAATCAAGGTACATTCCAGTGATGATCAGTGCATGAAAAGATGAAAGTGATGGGAGGCTGGAGGACTCCCATAGACAGAGGCTTGGCGAAAGCCTTATAGCGGAGGTGCCGATATTTTAAGATCCGAGTGATGGAAAAGAGACAGGCATGGTGCCTCCTTGGTGATCCTGACACCCAGGAAAACCACTGTGACATTTGGGCATATGCCCTGCCAAACTTTTTTGCCTAATTCTATTTTTATATTGATGCGGTTTTTAAAAAATTTTTAATTTCTGTTGTACATGTTTGCATTTTCCAAAACCCAAAAGTGGCCACATAGTGTTTTAAAACCACCTTCTTTTCCTACTCGAAGTCTCAGTTTCCCCATCTGTGAACCAGAGTTGATCTTAGTAGCTACGCCACGTGAGGGTGAAACAGGCAGGTGTGAAGATTACCCAAGAAAATGGCCTATGGCATATGATTGATCCAAAGATCAGTCATTATTGGTATTAAAAAAAAAATTATTTTTTTCTACTTTTTGGCTGTGCCTCACGGCATGCGGGATCTTATTTCCCTGACCAGGGATCGAACCCGTGCCCCCTGCAATGGAAGCACAGCGCCTCAACCACTGAACTGCCAGGGAAGTCCCCCATTATTGGTATCTTTAAAAAATCACTTTGCAATATAGCAGCCCTGAGAGGTGGAGATTATCGTCTCCATATTGCAGGGGAGATTTCAAGGCTGAGATGGGAGCCAGCTAGGGAGAGGTCAGGACATCATTCCCCGGCCCCCAGCCTCTGCACCGTGAAACCTCAACCAGATAGCACCCCTTCCTCCCTGGAGAGGAAGTTAAGGCTGAAACCAGGGGCTTCTTTTCGGTTGTTTTTCTCCTCTCTGTGATGTTGTTCATTTTTGTGAACATTGCACTTATCTGATGTCACAGGTTTGGGGAACACAAACCGCAGACACAAATACGCCGTGTTATTCTTTGAAGGATTGTATGGCGAGATAAGGGAGCTTGGTGCTGGGGGGATACAGCATGCAAGGAGGCACGGCTTGTTTTTGTAGAACTAGGAGCGTCAGGGTTTGTTCTCGGGTTCAGAGTCGTCAGCATGTTTGCTGGGAGCTCAGTCACTGGTCACTGTCTCCCAGGTCACACTGGGTGTGCTAAGACTCACCCTTCCCCAGTGCTGCCAGAACAGCCAGGCAACAGGCGTGGGGGAAACCCAGAGACATCACCAGCACCACAGCATCAGCATCTCCTGATGATGCTGCCGAAAAGGCTGGTGGCCCAGTGGTGCCTGAGGCTAAAGCATGCTGGGCCCCTCCATCTTCTGGTAGATTCTGAGTTAACCCGAAAATCCTGTTTGGTTTTCCTGTGCTTTTTGAGAATGTCACTCAAACAACTGAATTCCCTCTCTGACCTAAGTGTCATGAGGCCTGCAAAAACCCTGCTTCCTGCTTCTGCCCTGACCCCCATGCAGACTATTATCCACATGCAGTCGATGGGATCCTGTGAAAACCCAAGTCAGGTCACATCCCTCCTCTGCTCAGAACCCTCCTGTGGCTCCCACTTCACTCAGGGTCAAAGCCAAGTCCTTATTGTGGCCTGCAAGGTTCTGCCTGCCCAATCTTGCCCTCTCCTCCTCCACCCTCACTCCTTCATCTCTCCCACTCACTGCACTGGCCTCCACCATGCCCCTTTGGGCCTCAGGGCCTTTGCACTTAACTGCTCCCTTACTTCCTTCACTACAATACATTCTTATCAGAGAGGCTGACCCCCACAAAAATGATGTCTCTTTCCCAAAATACCTATCCCTTACCCGGCTTTATTTTTCTTCTTAGCTCCTTGTCACTACCTGACATGTCAGATACTTATTCTTTTGTTTACTGTCAATTGGACCTAAGTTTCCAGGGACTTTTGTGTTTCTCTGGTACCTAGAAACTTCCTGACACATTGAGTAAGCTCAATTTCTTCTTTTGTGTAAATAAATGCAAGAATCTTGGGGTCAACTACTTCAGACCAAAGGGTTCAGGATAATAAGAATCATAAAGGATTTTAAAGCGGTGACTTCTGTGATCAATTGGTTTGGGAATGATCACTGAAGCTTCTGAAAGAGGCCACATGCTCTAACTGTGGGGTGCACACATCATGGGGGCTGCTGGATAGTGTTGTGTGGAATACAGACAATATCAGAGCCTCCCTCATCTCAGGGATTAAATCAGATGATATGTGTATGACGCTTAGCCCCATGCTTGGAATGTGGTGCTCAGCACTGTAAGTGCCAGCTATAGCAAGAAGGGGAGCATGGAGACAGGATTAGCTGACATCCAGGTTCCTGGATCGAGTGAGTGCATGGATGGGCATGCACGAAACTGAAAATAAAGGAGGAAGTTTGGGGTGTGGTTGAGGCCAAGGGTACCAGGGTCAGAGTGGGAAAAAGAGTTGAGGGTTTGTGAGATGTCTCAGTGAACATGTCCAGTTGACAGGTGGACTCAGGAGAGAGACCAAGCCTGGAGTTACAAATTTGGGGATTACCAGTGCAAAGATGGTAAGTGAAGACCCAAGGATGGCCCTAAGTCAGAGATCATGTGCAGAGGAGTAAAGGTGTGGATGGAACCCTTAGGGGCTCCCAGTGTCCCTCTTCTGCTCAGGGCTTTGTCCTGAGATCTGACTTAGCTCTTCAGGCTGGGGAGGGGTCCCCTTCCTTGAGCACATGGACTGATACCCCCTCAAATAAAAATGAGTTCTCAGCCAGGCAGAAGAGTTGACAATAGCTATGGCTGGGCAATTGACAAGGTCCACCTCACCTCTATTGTCTAGAAATTTTTTATCCATCCGCTTCTCTCCTCAACTCACCACAATGTCATTACCACTCTCACTACATGTATTGGTCATCTACAGGTACAATAATGCTACGTAACAAACCACCCCAAACCTTTTACTCTCTTGAATGTGGAGGGAGAGACAAGAAAACCATAGATGAGACTGAAAAAGAGAAGTCAATGAAGTAGGATAACCAGAAAATAGAGGTGATATCAGAGCCAAGGAATTCTTCACCGTTCCCTGGAACCATGCCTCTTGACATGTGACCTCATGGTTCCTCTCACAAAAGGGGTGGAGCATATTTCCTCCCCCGTGACTTGAGTTCAGCCACTTCAGTGACTTGCTTTCACCAACAGAATGAGATGAAAGTGACAATGTGTCCGTTGGAGACTAGGCTTTAAGAGACCTTGCATGTTTCCACCTGGGTTTTATGCCTCTGTCATCGCTGTAACCAGACACACCTGGTAAAGTCAATGGGTCCCAGAAGAAGATGAGAGGCATGTGAGGCAGAGCAGAGTCCCACCAGCCAGGACTGCCTAGCTCAGCTGACTTCCAGTTGAACAGCAGGCAGATGGATGGGTCCAGCCAAGATCAGCAGAGCCATCCAGCCAAGCCCACACCAGGTCAGCTGACCTGCAACAACTCCATATTCAAGAGAATAAAAGGTTTGGGGGTGTTTGTTATGCAGAATTATCACAGCTGTAGATGACTGACACATGCTGTGAGAATGGAAGTGAGATTGCGGTGAGTTGAGGAGAGAAGAGGATGGGATTTTTAAAATTCTGGTTAATATAGATGTGGCAGACATTGTTGACTGTTCAACCACAGCCATTGTCAACTCTTCTGGTTGGCTGAGAGAACCCTCTTTTGTTTGAGGGGGTATCGGCCTATGTACTCAAGGAAGGGGTCGTCCTCCCAGTCTGGGAAGATAAATCAAGTCTCAGGACAGAAGCCAATGGTAGAGTAGAAAAAGAGAAAACAACACTTGTCCTGTATAATGTCTTTGAGTCTTTGCATTAACATCCCTTGAATGACTTGTGGCAGATACTCCTCGGTGCCTGCCCAATACCCACTCTTCCTTTTATCCTTGTTTACAGAACCCTGATTTTATTGGGATGGCAATAGGCCAGCTGAAAGCACTCAGTCTCCTAAAGTCCCTGACAGCTAACAGTGGCCATGTGAACCAGGTATGAGCAATAAAAATTTAGCAAAATTTGCCAAGTGGGGCCCCTGGGAAAGCTTTTTGAAAAGAGACAAATGTAGTGGGCATTCTGCTTGCCCCTATCCTCTTCCTCCTGCCTATAATGTGGATTTAGTAACAGGAGACAATAGAAACTTGCCAATGGTAAGGTTTTGTGTTACTTGCAGCTGAATGCATGACTGAGAGATCCACCCCAATGCCTCTGGATTTCTAAACACATGAGAAAATACATTTCCTTAATGATTAAGCCATTTTGCCTTGCGTTTTCTGTCCTTGTAGCTGAATGCATCCTAGAGAGTCCTGAATTTTGCAGCGAGTTGACTTCTGGTAAACTGAGATATGCCTGATCTTGGATTTGAGTGATATGGGGGTGGAGGGCAGGGGTCACTCTCACTCCTTCTGGAAAATCAGATGGTGAGAGAGAGGCATTCTGATTTCCTGTGCATCCTTCTGCCAGGACCAAAAGGTCTAAGGACTCAGGGTTTACTTCCACTTTAGATATCTGTGAAGAGTTCTTACTAGTCGAGTTGTTTGTTTGCTTGTTTGTTTTTGAAGGAGGAAACTAAGGTTCAAATTTACCACCTAAGGCACTCAGCCAGAGCTAGGTCTGGCCTGGGATCATCTTTTTTTCTCCTTTCTGGGCCCCTGTCTTCTCATCAGCAGAATGAGATTACTCAAGGGCAAAGCTTTTCAAACATCTCATTTCAAAGTAGGCAAAACCGTTTATAACTGAACTCTTTTTTTTTTTTTTTTTTAATTTATTTATTTATTTATTTTTTAACTGAACTCTTAACTTGTTCAACCTATAAAAAGATAAAAGAGAAACTGCTCAGAGTGCGGAGGGTCAGGAGGCCTGCAGCCTCCTCCCCAGGCCCCATGGCCCACTGGCACCTCACTGCAGCCCTGGGTTTGCGGGAGGCTTTTCGGAAACACCAGCCTAGATTATCCCAAGGCCTTTGGGAAAATCTCTGAGACCAAGAGGGGAATCTCTGATCTTTCAAACTTTGCTAAAATGTTTCGCAGACGACAGGCACGCAGGCACACACACAGCAAAACAAAACCAAAACCAAAAGCTCTCTAACAGTGCAAAAGGAACAGAAAGTCACCTCCCTCCCGTCTCTGACTTGCCATTCTTCCTGGAAAATACAGGGCCTTGTCTCCCAGAGAGGTGGTCTGTGTGTCTCGCAGTATATATATGTACACATATTGCCCCGTCGTACCTCGCAAAACACACACACACACACACACACACACACACACATTGTAGCATCCTATAATCACTGTTTTGCATCTTGTTTTTCTCGGTTAATGTTACATCTTGGCAGTTTTTCCAAATCAGTACTCAGAGGACTGCTTCATTCACTTCAGTGGCTACATGATATTGAAATACTATTTAATTTATTTGGCTAAAAAGGCCCTTTTTCTTGACTAAGAGCTACAAGCTACTATGTATAGAACAAATAAGATACAAGGATAGATTGTACAGCCAGGGAATACAGCAAATATTCTATAATAACTTTAAATGGAGTATAATGTATAGAAATATTGAATCACTATGTTGTACACCTGAAATAATATAATATTGTAAGTCAACTATATTTTAATTTTTAAAAAACAAGAAAAGAAAAAAATAAAGAAAATGGGATACTAAAAACAACAAAAAGAAGGTTCCTATTCTTGGATACTCAGGTTGCTTCCAGTTTTTTACTGTGTCAAAGAATCCTGCAGTGAAGGTCTTTAGTTCTTTATGTATGCATCTTGGTACACATGTGCTAACTTAGATGCTTGATTTGTTCTCTCTCTTTTTGTCTCTGTCTCTGTTTTTGTCTCCCTCTCTCTCTTTCTGCTTTTTTGCTTTATTTATTTTTTGCTTATTTGCATTTTTCAACTTTTACTCTATGAGCATGTCTCATTTGTGGAATAATTAAAAGGATATGTTTACAGGCCCAGGCCTCTAGCTTCAGCCAAGTTAGATAAACAACCCCTCGCACAAGCACAAAGAAAAAAAAAGAAAAATTCGGCCTCGGCTGCTGAGGCCTCTTTGGCTGGGAGGTTGCGTATCTGGAGAGCTGTGTACCAAGGCCCAGCCCTGCCTGCTGCAACACGTTCTGGAGTGCAAGGTCTGGGTTCTGGTTTAGGCTGTGTCGTTAACTTGCCCGGTGACTCCAGGTAAGTCACTAAGCCCGGCTGAGCCGTCGGAAGAGCGTTCACTGTGTGCCAGGCTCTCAGCTAAGTGTGACATAGTGTCTGGGGAGGCTGGTATTATTATCCCAACATCTCAGATGAAGGAAAGAAACTCAGGGAGATGAAGCGCTTGCCAGTCTCCTCTAGATCAGTCAAGGAACCACCATCCACCCAGCCCAGGAGTCGGTCCTGATTCCTCCCCTCCTCCCCTACAAATATCAGCTTACCTTCCAGTACCCTTGGCTCTATCTTCAAAATATGTGCCTGTCTCTCACTGAATCCTCACCACGCAGCCTTCCAGGCCCTCTGTCATCTACCCGCCACCCACCTTTCTAATTTCATCTCCCACCCCCACTCTTCCCCGGCTTTCTCTGCCCCGTCACACCTGGCTCACTCTCAACCTCGGGGCCTTTGCACTTGCTCCTCTACCTGGAGTCTTTTCCTTCCCAGTAGCTCCAGGACTAGGTTGAGGCAAGCGAGGTGTCCAGGGCGAAAACATTAAGGAGGCAACCTCCTGATTTGCCAACCTGCCCCTGAATGAACCTGAGACTGAGCCCCGCTCACATTCTGAACCCTGGGTCACTCGCTTACCTCACCCTCACCTGGCACTTCTTCCCAGACTTGGTTCTTCTCATCATTTGGGTCTTGGCTTAAAGGACTCCCTCCTCAGGGAGGCGCCCCCAGACCATCTTAGTTAAGGGTGTTCCCACCACTATCTAGCCCACCCCATCGTCTCATTTTCATTTATTTTCATTGCTCTTATTGTACAATTATTTGTTTTGTGCCTATCTCTACCCACTAGGTTATAAGCTCTGTGAGGGAGGGGACTCATTCTCCGATACTACCTAGTATATTCTCTGCTATATCCCCAGCACCCAGCACACAGACAGCATTCAGTTTATAACATACTCAGTAAATAACCGTGGGGCGAATGAATGAATGAATGCATGCATGAGCTGGTTAGAGGCAGAGTCACGATTCAACCCAGGTTTACCTGGCTCCAAAGTCAGTCCTCCCATCCACGACTGATAAACAAGGGCCAGGGCACCCTTGACTGTGGCTTGTGTCACAGCCTGTCCTGATAGGAAGCCTGAGACCCAAGGACAGGCTGCCTGAGGAAAGTTCTAGGTGGGGAGGAGCTTGGCCACAATCACGGGGGCTGCTGTCAGCCTCAGGCCTTCGCAAGGCCAGCTGTGCCCCACCCCCCTCCTTCTAGTTTTTATTTTTAGAGGCAAGTTTTTGGGCACAGAGAAAGCTCCTTAGGAAAAGTCCAGCAAGAGGATGAGGGAGGAGGTTTTGAAACCCAGTGGGAAAGTAGGTCAGGCCGGGTTGCTGGCTGGCATCCAGACGATAAGGCCTCTGTGGAAGTTTAATAACGTGAGCGACCGTATCCATGACATAATTCATAACTGAGAGGAAATAGCGATTAAGGGGCAATTGTGCAATGTGGGACAAGCCTCCTTCACAGCTCATAAAAGCAGGAGCAGAGAGAGGTGACTCTGTCATTCTAGGGCCACTGGGGGCCGGGCAGGCAACCCACGGAGACTGGGGGCTAAGTCTCTACATTGGGGGGTTTACACCCATCTTTCCTCTCCCCCTCAGGCTGCAGGGAACTGGGAGAACATGGAAGGCAGAGACTCCCTTCAGCAAGCCCTACTATGTGCCTGGCTGGGCTCGGGGCTGGGGTGAAAGCCATAAACATGGCATTTTGCCGCGGTTGAGAGATTTGGATGCAGCTGCACTGTTTTGATGCTGCCTTGTCAGAATGGAAAATTGCTTTGATTATCAAGTGAACTGTGCAACAGACACCCTGACACTTATTCCATCTCCCCCTCCCCCCACTCCAATTACTATCGATTTTCAGTTTCCCCTTTATTCATTCTCTATTGTTTGATCTTTCCAGGAGCACTCTTTGCTTTTATAATCAGTTACACACACACACACACACACATTAAATCCGCATCGTCACCTTTTCTCTTTCTTGAATAGGCCAAGCATGCGCTCACCCCAGGGCCTTTGCACTTGCTGTGCCCTCTGCCTGGAATGCTCCTCCCCTAGATAACCCCATAACTCACCCCTCACCTTCTTCAGGTCTTCACTCAAATGTTACCTTCCCTTTGAAGTCTTAGCTGACCAACCTTTTCAAAGCAGCAAACCCATCTGTTGTTCTCTATCTACCTCTCCTATTTTATTTTTATCTACAGCACCTATCACCAATTAACCCTCTCCATCTGCTGTTCATTTTTTTATTGCCTGCTTGGTCCCACTAGTATGTTAGTGCCACCGGCAAAGGGACTTTTGTCCATCTTGTTCTTGGCTGCATCTCCAGTGTCGGGAACTGCGCCTGGAACACTGTAGTTGCTCAGGAAATATTGGTGGTTGAATGAATGAGTAAATGTTTGCTACTATTATTGACTGATAAAAAGGCTGACCATTTGCTGGTTTGGTTTGGGGGCTGCCTCAGAATGCCTCCAGCTCAAGCCTTTCTTGGATGCTACTGTTGGGATCAGAAGTTGGCATCATCAAGGCTGGTCCGGCTGGCCCGGGTACTGGCAGCTGGCAGCTGTTCTGATTGGTCAGTGCTCAGTTTGAAGACCACACCTCCTCCTTCCTCCCCGGGAACTCCTTGGCTACTTTAAGATTCTAAATGCATCAACCCACTGACCCCACCCATTCATGAACATTCTCATGCAAGGGAGCCAAGCTCTGTATGCAAAAGTGGTTCCTTGCAAAACTTTTCACAATAGTGAAATAATGCGTGCACGCGCGCGCGCACACACACACACGCAACAGAGTCAGGGATACACACGCTCCCGCGCACAAACTCAGACACACACTGACCTCGAGATCCAGACCCAGGGACACACACACGCATACAATTAAACACACACACTCATTTTGTCATTCACACACCCAGATGCATGCTCACATGCCCGAACATGTTTGCACACTGAGCAACAGACACAGCTCCCCACCCGGCACCCTCACACACAGCACACAGATAACTACTCACTCACACCCCCACACACGCAGTCACACACATGTGCACACACATACGCACACACATTCACCTTCTTAAAGCCATGCATTCACTCGCTCACACACCCTTACATAGTCACCCACACACACCCGCACACAGCGGATCCCCCCAGACACCCCCAGCCACGCCTCCCGGGACACACACCTCCCACCCTTCCCGCAGACCAACGGCCCCAAGAGCCGGTCGTTGGCTGTGTTTAGAGGACTAGGGACAGACCACATGCCCTGACCCCGGCCCACCCTGGATCTCTCCACTCTGACCCTGGGCCACCCTGAAGCCGCTCAGCGGAAGCACACAGGGCCAGGGCCAGCTCCGTAAGCAGCGGGTGTGTGATGCCCACATCAGCCTGACTGCACCGCCTCGGGGCACGTCTGCCCGGCTCATCTGTGCCCCGGGCACCCGCCCACTTCCTCTCCATCAGAGGGCAGGCCGGCCTGCTTACATCAGGCGGTTTCTGGGCCTGCGTGGCACCTAGAACAGAGGAAGGAAGCGATCTGTCCCAGCCGCGGGGGGCTGGCGGCTCCGTGACCCAGGTCCCCTGAGGCTGGGCTGCCCGTTCCTCCACCCGCAGGACACCGTGACCCTGGTTGGGGCCACAATTCAGGGTACTGGGCTCTCTGAATTAGCCCCCGAGGTTGCAAGCACCTTTCCTCCCATCCCTGAAAATAAGGACAACAACGACTGATACTCACGGAGCACTTACTGTGTGCCCAGCACTGTCCTAACTCAGTGTGGACTATCTCTTTAAACCCTCAAAACACCAGCCCTATTGATGGGTGTTATCACCATCTTAGTGTTACAGATAAAGAAACTGAGGCACAGAGGACTTAGGGGACTAGCCCAAGGAGCAGGAATTGCCCCCCACAGTGGTCTGGCTCCAGACCTCAGCCATCCCACCCTCTCCCAGCTTCTCTGTGCTGTCTGTTTGTTTTCGTGGGCCTCCACTATCCAAGGCCTCTGCACCTCACATCTCTCTGAATCCCAGCAACAATCTCAGGAGCAGGACACCAGTATTAGCCCCATTTAACAGATAGGGAAACGGAGGTTTAAATGACCCGCCTGAGGCAGACAGCAAGGAAGAGGCAGGTTTGTACCTGGGTCCAAGGGCTCTTTCTGCAGTGCCAGGCCATCCCCTCATGCGCCAGAGGACTTTGACAGCACCAGGGGCAGGGAAAATGGGGCTTTGGGGGGTCTTAGTGGCCATACAACAGAGAAACAATAATACGTTTATGACAATGACAACAAAATTTTTCTACCTTTTAAAATAAGTGGGAAATAATGAACACACAATAAAATACACAGATGTTTATGGTTTCCATTTGATGAGATCTGACAGATGCACTCAAGAATCACCCACCTAGGGAATGTGAATTGGTACAGCCACTATGGAGAACAGTATGGAGGTTCCTTAAAAAACTACAAATAGAACTTCCATATGACCCAGCAATCCCACTACTGGGCATATACCCTGAGAAAACCATAATTCAAAAAGAGTCATGCACCACAATGTTCATTGCAGCTCTATTTACAATAGCCAGGACATGGAAACAACCTAAGTGTCCATCATCGGATGAACAGATAAAGAAGATGTTGCACATATATACAATGGAATATTACTCAGCCATAAAAAGAAACGAAATTGAGCTATTTGTAATGAGGTGGATGGACCTAGAGTCTGTCATACAGAGTGAAGTAAGTCAGAAAGAGAAAGACAAATACCGTATGCTAACACATATATATGGACTTTAAGGAAAAAAAATGTCATGAAGAACCTAGGGGTAAGACACGAATAAAGACACAGACCTACTAGAGAATGGACTTGAGGATATGAGGAAGGGGAAGGGTAAGCTGGGACAAAGTGAGAGAGTGGCATGGACATATATACATCACCACGTAAAAAAGGTAGCTAGTGGGAAGCAGCCACATAGCACAGGGAGATCAGCTCGGTGCTTTGTGACCACCTAGAGGGGTGGGATAGGGAGGGCGGGAGGGAGGGAGACGCAAGAGGGAAGAGATATGGGAACATATGTATATGTATAACTGATTCACTTTGTTATAAAGCAGAAACTAACACACCATTGTAAAGCAATTATACTCCAATAAAGATGTAAAACAAAAACAATCATCCACCTAGAACATGATACAAACATTTCTACGACCAAGTTCCCTCATGCTCCTTTGCAAACAACCCTCCACTACTTCAGCCCCAGGTAACCACTGATCTCTGCTTTGTCACCACAGGTCATCGTGTTTCACATCATAGGTTAGTCTTGTCTCACCTAGAGTTTCATATAGAGGGAATCACACAGTATGTGCTGTCTTGCCTCTGGCTTCTTACATTCAACGTAACACCTGCATGATCCACTGTGCTTTTGCAAGCATCAGTAGTGGGTTCTTTTTACGGCTGAGAAGTGTTCCACTGTGAGAATGTTCCACAGCTTGTTTATCCAGCCTCCGGGGGATGGGGTCTGAGTTTCTGGCTGTTGTGAACGTCTGCACACACTGAGCACCGACTTTGAGCCAATCACAGTTCCAACCTAGTGTCCTTCGCAGGCACCACATCTGTTAATCCCCACCCCAGGTCGTTATCACTGTCCCCACTTCGGGGCAGGAGGAAATGCAGGCTCAGGGCAAGAAACCCAAAGACACAGAGCTCACAGTGGCCGAGGCAGGCGAGCAGCACTGAGCAAGGGACAGATGGACACACGGTCACGGCGGGAGGCCCCGGCCCTGGGAGTGCACGCTTTCTTTTTTTTTTCTTTTTTGCAGTACGCGGGTCTCTCACTGTTGTGGCCTCTCCCATTGCAGAGCACAGGCTCCGGACGCGCAGGCCCAGCAGCCATGGCTCACGGACCCAGCCGCTCCGCGGCATGTGGGATCTTCCCGGACCGGGGCACAAACCCGCGTCCCCTGCATCGGCAGGCGGACTCTCAACCACTGCGCCACCAGGGATGCCCCGGAGTGCATGCTTAATGGAAACCGAGCTGGAGCCACAACAGTGATGACAGTGGCCTGCATTTATGAGGCACCTATTAAATTCCTGGGCCTGTTCTAAATACTTTGCATGAATTAACCCATTCAGTCCTCCCAACAATCTCTGTTATCCTCTTTCACAATTGGGGAAATAGGCACAAGGAGGATGCGTCCTATCTCCAGGGCCACACAGCTAGCGAGGAGTGGAGCTGAATTTGGACTCAGGTGGCCTAGTACTACGTGCTTCTCTTAACCACAAGTCTACACCATCTCGTCAGCCCTCCTCCTGCGTACCTGGGGCCTCTAGTCGGGCAGGCTCAGGTCCCGTCTTACCTGGAAGGCATTTCCACTCATGGTCATCTTCCTGCTCAACTGGGAACCTCCCCCAGTCTGGTCAGTTTAGGATCCAAGGGCCTGGTGCTGGGAATGCGGACAACAGGAGGGAAGGGTCAAGCGCAGGACTGTAAGGTCAGCCCTTGAATCCCGGCTATGCCGTTTGCTGGCTCAGTCACCTAACTTCTCTGAGCTTCCATTTCCGTATCTATAAAATCACAGATGGTGATGATGATAGTGACCTCATGAGGATTCAGTGAGACGGGTGTGGAATTACTAGCACAGACATTTACCTTCACTTTGCTACCTGCCCGGGGCCTCTCAATGCTTAAGCCAGGCTCACAGCAACCTTGCAAAGCAGATGGTGTTCAATTCCCATTTTACAGACGAAGAAAGCCAGTCTCTAAATACCATCTCCACGCTAAACACCTCCAAACATACACCTCCTGCCAGCATGTTTCACCTGAACTCAGGCTTGAATACCCAGCTGCGGCTGCACACGCCTCACTGAACTCAGCCTCCCGGCAGGAAACTGAACTTCGTCACCTCCCTGCGTGACCCCACCCCTCCTGTAGTCATCTTCACTTCAGAAAATGCCACCTCTGTCTTTCCAGGGACTCAGGCCCCAAACCTTAGTGTCCTCACCAGCTCCTCTCTTTCTCCAACCTCTGCCGCCCCACTTTGCATCCCTCAGCCTTCAGAAGCCCTCTGCATCTGATCCCTCCCCCTGCTTCCACGGCCCCATCCCGGCGCGAGTCACCAAGCACTTGCTTGGATTATTGCAGCGTCCTCTAAACGATCTCCCCCATTCCGCCATTTCTCCCTACCCGATGGAAGTCAGATCACGTCTCTCCTATGCTCAACACCCTGCCGTGGCTCCCATGTTAACCAGAGTAAAAGACAAGGCCCTGGCAGTGGCCTATATGCCCCGCTCAGTCGACCCCTGCCTTGCCTCTCTGACCACTCCCCTCCAGCCACACTGACCTGCTCCCTGCTCCTGGAACACACCAAGCACTCTGCAGCCCTAGGGCCTTTGTACTTGCTGTTCCCTCTGCTTTGGACTCTCTTCCCAGAGATAACCATGCGGGTCCTTTCTCACCTCCTCCAGGTCTTTGCTCAGATGTGAATGTATTCAGGGCCTTCCTTGGCCACCCGTTTAAATGAACAAGCCCCCCTTCATCAGCACACCTTGGTCCCCTTCTCTCCATGGCACCCATCACCAACTGACAGGTGGAATTTTATTAACATTCTTATCATTATTAATTTAGAATATCTCTACCCACTGTGCCCCACAAGGGCAGGACTGTTTCTGGGGTGTCCACTGCAGCACCCTCAGCACCTCTGGGTCTGGTGTAGAGTGCTTGCTCAACAAATGTTTACTGAATGCACGAATGGGGGTCAGGAGTGGTTCTCTGACTTCCCCAGGCCACCAGGTTAGGACATGTTGGAGCTAGGATTTGAACCCAGGGGTCTGAGTCCCAAGCTGTGTCCTTAACCTCCCAGGGCCTGGTTCCAGGTCAGCACCCCAGAGATGGTGGCTGTCACTGTGATGACTTTTAAGGCAATATGCCCATCCTTCCCCACCCACAAGAGAAGGCTGGGGGTGGGGGTGGGCAAAAGGGAGAGGTCAGGTCGGCTGTGGCCTCCCACCAGCAGGAGGTGACTCATCGACCTCCTGATGACAGATGACATTCCATCCCTTCCCCGGGGGTCTTTGGCCCCAGATAAAGGGAGCACCCTGCTTCTGGGAAGAGGAGGACAAACAAATGGGAGAGCTGGCCAGGCCACTGCCTGGGGGGTTGCATGTCTGAGCTAGAGGGCCACAGTGTTCAGTCGTGAAGGGGGGACAGCCCAGATTGACCCCTGAGCCTCCCTTCTGGGGTCAGAGACACAGCCTGAGTCCTCTTATCAGGAAAATGGAGATTCCTCTGTGAAGTCAACACCCCAGCCACCCCCTCGGGCAGTCAGGGGAAAGCCTCTTGGTGTACCTCCATTTCCCCTTGGCATTTTTTCCTACTTCAGAAGAACTTGAGCCAGTTGGCAAACACATTTTGAAAAGGAACATCAAGGGGCCGCAGACTCTAGCCAGATGGGCAATATTTGATTTATATTTTAATTTTAAAAACTTCTAACTTAATAATGCTTAAAGATAGTTCTGTTGCAAAAGACTCAAGCAACACACTCCCTACGGTGAGTTAATAGTATCTCTAGGATTGGGTTTGGCTGCAAGTAACAAGTAACAGACTCCAGTGGCTTTGCCAGCTAGAGGTTCCATTATTCTTGTGTAAAAAGAAGGCCAGAGGTGGACTCGTTCAGGGACGTCACCAATGACCAGCTTCCTTGAATCCCACTTTGGTACGTGACTTTCAAACTCATGGCTCAAGAGGGCTGCTTCATTGCCTGGCATCCTATGCTCAGCCCAGGAGAAGGGCAGAGAAGGGGCAAGACATGGGCCAAGTCCCCCTCTTAGAGCAAAAACATGGTGGCTTTCTCAGAGCCCTACCTGGTAGATTTGTATTTACATCTCACTGACCGGAATTGGGTCACGTGGCCACCCTACTGCACTCGTGTGCCTGCAAGGTGGGCTGGGTATGTGATAACTTTGCGTTGGCCCATTGTTGTCCCATTCAAAATTGGGGTCTTATTAGTGAGAAGAAAGGGGTGATGGATGATGGATGCTGAATGATGGTACCTGCTTCAGATTTATTTTGTGTGATCTGAATAGAAACAGATTATAAATGTGATTTCTCGGCTTGCTTTTTTTTTGCCACCTAAAATTATGCATTTAGAGATTCACCTTATCATTATTTCAACCTGCTGCATAGAACTCCACGGGATGGATGTACCACAGTTTATTTACCTCATCCCATGTTCATGGATATTTAGCTTCCCCTAAAAATATTCACTATTTGAAACAATGCCTCAGTGAACCTCCTCATGAAGCACACTCTTCATGCCCGCTGTGCATTTCTACAAAGTGTAACTGGAACTGCGGGTAGACGGTGCGTCCGTTTAAAATGTCAGGAAGTGTTCCCAAATCAACACTAGGGCTTTGCCAGTTTACATTCCCTCCCACCCTGTACGAGAGGAACAGTCTCACAGTCACCAGACAGGATATTGTCACTTAAATTTTTTTTCCCGTGTGATGGGGAAATAATTATTATTTATGTTATAATTTGCATTTCCTTGATTAGTATTGAGGTGAATCCCCTTATCATTTATGTATTGGCTATTTATATTTTCTGATGTGTTAATTTGCCTTTTTAAACTATTTGGCATTGTCTCTCACTGATTTGGTTTTGTTTTTTCCTTTCTGATTGGTATGAGTCCTTTTCCATTTGGGCTACAAATCTTTTTTTTTTTTTAATTTTCTTATTTTTTAATTAAAAAAAATTTTTTTAGCCGCACCGCGCAGCATGCGGGATCTTAGTTCCCTGACCAGGGATTGAACCTGTGCACCCTGCAGTGGAAGCGCAGTCTTAACCACTGGACCGCCAGAGAAGTCCCCAAATCTTTTTTTTTTTAAATCAACTTTACTGAGGTATAATTTATGTACCATAAACTGCATCCAATTAAGGCGAGGTTTTTCAATCCCGGTCCTATTGACATTTTGGGTCAGATAATTCTTTGTTTGGGGCCTTCCTGTGCATTGCAAGATGTTTAGCAGCACTCTTGGCCTCTACCCCTAGATGCCAGCTGCACATTTTCCCAGTCATGACAACCACAAAAGTGTCAGGACATTTCCAAATGTCTCCTGGGGGCAAAATGATCCCCAGTTGAGAGCCTCCAACTTAAAAGTGTACAGTTGGTGAGCTCTGATAGATGTGTACACCCAAGAACCTACTAATACCTTCAAGATTTTTGTGTTTAGGTTGTAAATATTTCCCCCAGTCTGAGGCTTGGCTTCAGATCCATCACCTGTCCCCTTCTATTGGAGTGACCTCAATAGACTCATTTCTTTACTCTGAAACTCAGTTTCCCCAACTGTGAAGTGGGGATAATAATTCTGACCTGGCAGTGATGTTATGAGTCTTGAAGGCAATAGTGAATGTGGCTGGCATGTAGTAGGTGCTCAATAAAAGTCCCACTGCCCTTCCTCACTTTGTATGTACTCATTTAGTCAACAAATACTTACTGAGCACCTCCTATGTGCCAGGCCCTGTGTTAGTCTCTGGACACAGTGGAGAACAAGACAGACAACGGTCCATGTGCTCAGCTGGAGGAGACAGAGAAGAAACGAGCAAACGAATGAATGAACAAGAACAATGTGCCTATGATGATGCTGATCAGTGCTGGGAAGTCAATCAGATGGCGCAACGTGGTAGACACCCGGGTGGGTGGTTGCTCTTTGGGAGAACAAGGAGGTGACATCTAAGTGGAGATGAAGCAGGAGAAGCTGGGGCAGCAGAGAAGGGAGATCCAGGCAGAGGGAAGAGCAAGTACGAAGGTGATGAAGCTGGAGCCAGTTGGATACCTCTGAGGAACAGCACGGAGCAAGAGTGGCTAGGACAGAGTGACCAGGGGAGGGACAGAGGTGAGACTCAAGGTCAGGGAGGTAAGGAGATGGGGGCGGACCACGCGGAGCCTTGGCCAACATGGACAGGAGTTCTACTGTAGTCTAACGTGCTGTGAGAAGTCAGTGGACAGGTTTTAGCTGGGGAGAGACAGGATTCCTCCACTCACCAAACATGCAGGTCTCACTCCGCACCGTACCCTGCAGATGGTACACTGGCTTATAGTTTGCCCACCTCTCCAGGCCTCTGCCTGCTGGTGCCCTATAAATAACACTGATCTTAACAACACTAATAACCAACTTTTCTCTACAGGACCCAACGCCTCAAAGCCCCTTCACATCTCTTTCCCCACTTGAGTCTTATGCCAACCCTGAGAAGCCAACCTGGGCTGCGGATGTGCATTTCACAGATAGGGAAGCTGAGGTGCAACCGCACAGCTGGAAAGCATCAAGCTGGGACTCGAGCCCAGCGTTCTCTGAGCTAAGCCTGCTTCTCTCGATCCCAGGTCACAGCACTTAGGGTGGAGGGTCAGGGGAGCGTCTTCTCTCTTCCTTCCTAAGATACCCCTTGATTCTGGGACTCAAATCTGCAGTGTTCCTATCAGGCCTATTCCACAGCAAGGCTCCTGGGCTGCCCACGGGGAGGGGAGCCCCATCCCCAGCCCTCTCTCAGGAGAGTAGGGAAGGCAGGTGCTCAGGGCCGGGCCCAAGTCCAGATAAAGTTGGGGCAGGGCAGGAAGTACAGTGGGCCCAGGGCCAGGTGGGACCAGGATTCAGGGCCTGTCCCACCTGTGGGTACTCATGGGGCCTCCTCCCTCTGGCTGGGGACTCTGCCCTGTTTCTGGACCAGTCCCTGGGGCTCCTTAGCTCCCACATCAGGTGGGGGTCTTGCAGCTGCAGACCCAGTACTGGTCGGGATACTGCTGGGCCAGGCCAGCCTCACTGCCCCCAGCCACCTAAACCAGGCGGTGAGCCCCAGGATCTTCTGTGTAATAGGCACACAGGAAACGTGTGTGAATCTGAACGAGGGCCTGCCTCAGTTTCTCCAGCTTGCACTTTAGCCCCTGCTGTTCATTCTCATTTGCCACGCGCCAGGCACACTGCTAGTTGCCGGGGATGCAACGGTGACGACCATACGTGGTCCCTGTCCTCAAAGAGCTTACAGTCTGGCTGGGCCGATGGATGAGGAGCCAGATAACACTGTGCTCAGCGCTGAGGGTGAGGGTGGCAAGGACTACCAGTGTCGACCACCCTCCATCATCTTTTTCCTCATAACGAGAGAATTTGGGTGTGCTATCAGGGCACACACTGCCAAAAGAGTGATTATATTTCCCAGCCTCTTCGGCAGTTAGGTGTGGTCATATGACCAAGTTTTGGCCAATGGGATGTGAGTAGAAGTGATGTGAAACCACTTCTGGGTCATGCCCTCAAAAGGAATAACACTTTCTCTCTTCCTGCTGACTGGAATGTAGGTGTGATGAAGGAGCTAAAGCAGCCATTATGGATTTCACTGGAAGCTGTGGAATGAAGATAGTAGAGCAACTAGACAGAAGGAACCAGGGTTTCTAGAATGAACTTGCAGAACTAAACCAGCTCACCAAACTTGGACCTTCCACCTCTGTGCTGGAATTTAAATTTTGTCCCATTGAGCCACTGTGGCTCTCTGTTATAGCAGCTCAGAGGTAGCCTGACTTATACAGAGGGGTAAACACATGTTGTTGGGGAAGCCTCAGAGGTGTTTAACCCAGCCTGACAGGGGTAGGTCTGCAGGGCTTACTGGAGGAGACAACTTTTAGATGGAGGCTTGACAATGATAAGATGGATTTTTCTAGACAAAGTTTCCAGGGAGATGCATAGCGTATGGGTAAATCTGGAGGCAAGAGAGAGCATGGAGCTTTCAGGACACCTAAAGGAGCTGAGGGTGGCTGGATCACAGGGAACGATGGGGACAGGTGAAAGTGGGGCTGGATGGGTGGCAGGATTTACTTGAAGGGCCTGGAAAAGCCATGTGAAGCCCTTTGAATTTTGCCCTGAGGGTAAAGGGGAGCCACTGGAGGCTTGAGGCAGGAGGGTGAGGTGATTAGATTTGCTTCTTAGAAAGATCTCTATGGCTATGGGGTGGGAAATGGATTTATTCATTTATTTTTTTTAAAAACACAGGCTGTGCTACGTGCCAGGCACTGAGGATTATCAGTGAACAAAACAGATTTGGTTCCTATCCTTATGGAATTTGCAACCTGGTGGGGTGAGACATGAGTCAAATAACCATGTAAATAAACACGAAGCATGATAAGGCCAACGCAGGGAGGTATGCATGGCTGTGAGGGAATATAAAGTGGGTTGACTTGGGGGAGTCAGAAGAGCTTCCCAGGGAAAGGTGATGGAGGAACAGTGGTGGGAAAGGTTCCAGGCCAAGGGAACAGCACAGGCATATGAGCCCAGACGGCCGCAGGGAGAACAAGGAGGGTCAAACAAAGGTGTTGGTAAAGATGGAGAAATACAGGCATAGATGGTGAGGAAAAGCAGGGAATCTCCAGGGCCAGCCAGCTTCTGGCTTGAGCAAGGTGGGCAACAACAGAGAAGGAATGAGGATGGGGAGGGAATTGGAAGTGAAGGCCCTGAGTTCAAATATGGTATGTAGGATGTGAGGTTCCTGTGAGCCTTCCAAGTGGAGATGGTGAGTGGGTGGTTGGATACAGGGGTCTGGCTGCAGAGGGGCTCCCTGGCCAATTGTAGCTGTGGTCATCCCATGCATGGACTCCCAGGCCAGAGCTCACCAAATCCTGGCTTCGGGGGCACATATTGTATCTCAGGAACTACGCCCATGGTAGAAGTGGTACTTTCCCACTCACGTCTTCTCAGCTAGCAGGGTCCAGTTTTGTTGGATGTACATCTACCCAGGTGCTCAGGGACAGTTGCCCTCCTCACCTCAGAGTGAGTTATTATGGGTCTAAACCAACGATGGTCATTGTCACTTCCCTTTTCAGTGACTCGTTTGAAATTGGGCATGTGATGCAATCTTGGTCAATGGGAAGTCTTAAGGGGGTTTCTGGGAACATCTGTCTCCCTCATAAAAGGGGACACATGGAAGAAGATGCCTTTCCTCTTCTTTACTTGATGTTATCATGTCTGTGTGTGATGCCTGGGGCTGCAGCAGCCATCTTGAAACCATGAGGAAAATCATCAATAAATTGCTGAGAATGGCAGAGCAGGCAGATGGAAAGGATGTGAGTTTTTATTTACATCTTCATGCCTTCAAATTAAACAACATTATTAGATGAAATTATGAACTCCCCTTCCATTGTTTTGCCATCTTCATTTACCTTCTAGTCCTTGTGGCTGAACACAATCTAAGAAAGTGCTACATATGTATTGTTTTATTTAATCTTCTCAATTTTCCTCTGAGGTTGGTATTACTATCATAGCCATTTTATAAGTGAAGAAACAGGTTCAGGGCAGGTAAGTGACTTTCTCAAGGTCACAAAGATAGTAAGTTATAGAGCTGGGATTTGAGTCAAGCCTGGTGTGATTCGAGAGTGCAGCTGGGCTAAAGCCACACTCTCCATTTAAAAGTCTTTCTCTTAACACGTTTTTAGTAGGAAACCGTAGCCCTGTTCTTATTTTTCCCTAGAAAACTGTTATTACGGTTGGTGGGAAATTCAGAGTGGGCTGCGTTTCTTTGCACACAGTTAATGTCTTTGATTATATGTTTCTGGCTTCTTCATTCTGAGAAAGGCTTCCATTGGTTGTACAATATAATCAAATCATTTCTTATGTAAACAGCCATCTGGCACAGAGTCAGCGACAGTTCCATCAGCGGGAAGGTGAAAATGAAACTGTGTTCCCAGCTCCGGAAAGCAATCTGCTGTTCAGCAGGAAAAGATCAAGGGTTAATGACACGGCGTTGGGCAAAGGCTGCCGCTGTGGCTCTGAGCATTATCAGGAGGCGGGAACAAAGAATGGTTGTTAAATGGGTTTGTTAGAAAAGTTATTTCCTAATGTAAGTCATGAAACGCTTGTCAGAACATTAAGCACATCCTTCGAAAGCACAAGAGAACTTAAAAAAAAAAAAGAAGAAGAATATAGACAGAAAGAAAAGAGGCTTCTGAAGTCAATTATGGAACTCTTAGAAAGGGTTAATATCCTTAATATACAGAGTTCCTGCAAAACAATAGGAAAAGGAAGACACCTTATTATAAAATTGACTATTCACAAGTGAAGAATTACGAAAGACAGGTATATGTGTAAAGCAAGATCCACTCTGCCAGTAATCAAGGAAATGCAAATAAAAGCTACAATGATTTATCATTTTCCACCTATCAGATTGGCATAGCATGGCAATGCATACCACAATGTTCAATGGGTAGGGATTTTAAAGCATCACAGAAATCTAACTTTGGGGCACTTATCCTAAGGATGTAATAAGCCAAGCACTCTCTAGGGACAAGGGTGTTCACTGCAGCATTGTTTATCATAGTGAAAAATTGGGGAAAAACCCAGAAATGCCAAACTACAAAGGATTCATTAAGTAAACAATAAAATACTGTATTAAAATTAAATTGTATTAAATAAATATTGAAAATTATATTAAATACTAATTTTAAATGGCAATATAGAGAGATGCCATGACATACTGTAGAGAAAAAATTTTTCACACGCATGATCTAACTTGTACTAAGTTGTATGTGCACATGCACGAATATTAAAGAGTGTATGCTGGGCTTCCCTGGTGGCGCAGTGGTTGAGAGTCCGCCTGCTGATGCAGGGGACGCGGTACATGCCCCGGTCCGGGAAGATCCCACATGCTGCGGAGCGGCTGGGCCCGTGAGCCATGGCCGCTGAGCCTGCGCGTCCGGAGCCTGTGCTCCGCAACGGGAGAGGCCACAACAGTGAGAGGCCCGCGTACCGCAAATAAAAAAAAAAAAAAAAAAAAAAGAGTGGATGCTAAAGGATGTTTACCAAAATGGCGGCAGTGTTTATTTCTAGATGGTAAAATTTTCAGTAGTAATTTTTCCTTTCATTTAAGTCAGTTTCTCAACCTTGGCACTACTGACATACTGGGCCAGATAATTTTTTGTTTCCGGGGACTGTCCTGGGCATTGCAGGATGTTTAGCACCATCCCTGGCCTCTACCCACCAGATGCCAGTAGCACCCCTGACCCCCCGAGTCATAATAACCAAAAATGTATCCAGACATTGTCCCATGTCTCCTGGGGGACAAAACCGCAGTCGTTTGAGAAGCACTGTTTTAAATACTTTTCTGCATTATTTAAATATTTTAACAACAAGTATGTATTGTTATCATAATCAGAAAAAAAGAAACACATTAAAAAATATTTAGTAAAGTCATTTGCAGCTTTGTGAATTGGCTGGGGGTTCAATCAATGGAATTCAATCAGAGAGCAGAAAAATCTGTTATCTTCTTGCCTTTGATACAGGGTCCTGGTGAAATATCTAGACATTTGGCAATGTTTTCCCTGGATTGGTCTTTGCTCAAAGAACAACTTTTTTCCTCCAGATCAGATTTTAATATAATTAAGTTCTGGAATGGATGTTTTGACTCTCTTGCCACCTCACTCTTCTCTTGGTGACTGCTCCAATTTGGGGGGCTACCACACTTCTCTATTATAGCCCTCCTTTTGAGGGGAGCTGACTGTCCTCCTGACTCCAATCCCAAGTTAATTTTCAAAATCTCACCCTCTGGTCATGGCTACTGGCTCAAGGACGGACATGTAACCACTTTGGTCCATTGAGTCTCTAGAGGTAACTCAACACTGTGGGCTTCTGGAAAAGATGCATTCCAAGTACTCTTAGAAGCCACTCAAAGAGACCTTCTGAGTCTGAATAGATTGAGGCCTGGAATTGCTGTACCCATTTTAACACCACGAAGAAAACCAGCTAGAGGAAAATGTCAGCTCACAGAAGTGGCAGAACCAGGTGAAACACAGAGGAAAAGATTGGAGCCCTGATCAAACCAAGCCTGAAGCTCACACTTCTGCTAGGCTTTTTGTTCATGGGAGCCAATAAATCCCTTTACAGTTAATCTCCTAAGTTTCTATTACCTACAGCCCCAAACTCACTGATACAACCCCCTTTGATGACAGAAATCCCTCCCAAACTCCACTTTCACATCATGTCAGCAAATATGTGTTAGACACGTACTGGATGCCAGGTCCAATGCCCGATCCTGGAAAAGCAGAGATGACATAATCCCTTCCCTGACAAACGTGCAGCCTGGTTGGGTGCGGAGGGGGTTGGAGAAAGAACAACAAATAGGCAATGTGATCTGTGCTGTGATGACAGGGACACAGGGACACAGTCCAGGCGTGGGGTGGGGAGAGGAAATCCTGACTGAGCCAGTCTTGAAGGGAGAGTGGGAGAGGGAACAGGATGTTTGGACAGGGGGAGCAGCATGTTTGCCAGCCTGGAGTTTGAGAGATTATTGTGGGCTCAGGGCAGGGAACCACCTGAAGAAAGGGAAGAACTGTTGGGGGAGGGGAAGCATGACCCCAGGGCACCCCACATAAAGGGGGCCCAGGTAGCAGCAGGGTCCCCAGAGAGAGCCCCGCAGCTTTGGGGCCCGGACCCTTGCCTCCTGCAGCCCTTGGTGCAATCCAGCTGTTGGCAGAGAAAGTAGGGGACTGGGGAGGGGGCACTTGTCAGAGTCCAACTTTTCCATTCCAAGGCTGGAAAAACTAAGATATCAGTACAGATGACACTTTATGACAGATGTTCTTTCAACCACATTCATTCCATACAAGCTCTAGTATGTCAGAGGGCAACAATCAACCTGGGCCATGGCCCAGGCAGAGACAGGTAATCACTTAAGGATTCTGAAAAATATAAACTGTTGTCAGCCATGCTCTGGAATCCTCTGTTGTGGTGTCTGACATTTCAAGGAAGTCAGGGAAGCCTTCCTGAAGGAGGTAGCACTTGAGCTGAGAGCTGAAGAGTAATAACAAGTTAGTTCCCTTGGCAAAGCCAAGGAAGAAGGGGTTTGGGGAGGAGGAAATAGCTTGTGGAAAGGCCCTGTGGCAGGAAGGCATGTGTGAGGATGAAGGGCTGATATGAACAAGTCCTTTCCTTTACACTGTGCTTTTTATGAGTCCTGGCAGCAAGCATGTGTTGTTATCATGCAGTAAGGTAGGTCTTGTCATTACCATTTTATAGATGAGGAAACAGGCATAGACAAGCAAAGTGACCTTTCCAAGGACACACAGACAGGAAGCAGTGGAAATGGGAATTGAACTCATGTACTTAATCCCACTCAGCAGTTCTCAAAGTGTGGTCCAAGGACCCTTGGGGGTCCCCAAGACCCTTTCACGGGGTTCACAAGATTATTTGCCTTTTTCACTCTCATTCTTATAGGAGTGTAAAGAGTGTGAAAAGCTCATCATAGGTATTTAGATTCCACAGTGCAACTATACTTTAAGGAACGACCACTGCCAAGTTTTGGTGTAGCACTAAAGAACATTCACAATAGTACAATATTCCCTCCTTTCCAAAGATGTGCCTTTGTAAAGCTGTGATTTTTTTTTTTTGGATACTTCAACCAAAACAAAAAATCACAACAGATGGAATGCAGAAGCAGATATGAGATCCAGATGTCTTCTATTACACTAGCCATTTGAGAGAGTTGCAAAAATGTAAACAGTGCCACTAATGCCACTTTTCTCAGTACATTTTTTTGCTTTGAAATCTATAGTTACTTATTATAAAAACCTGTTAATTATATTAACATGTACTGGAATTACTAAGTGAATAAAATAAATATTTTATAAACTTAGTTTTCATTTCTAATATGAATACTGATTGATATAATCCACATAAACAAAAGCTCCTTGGGCTTTTCAATAATTTTTAAAAATTGTTTTAAAATCCTGAGACCAAATGTTTGGAAATGCTGCCTTCGCTGATAATTCTTTCCTCTTCTCCTCCACCCCCCAGCCCCTCACCCTGATCCCTGGTTTTCTTCCTGTCTCCCCTGTTCCCCTCCCCCATGGAGGGCAGCCCTGGGCCAGTCTGTGCTCAGTGCCTCTGGGAAGGGGTGGGACACCAAATACTGGGATCCCAGGAGGTTTCCTAGCCTTGGAGTTTCAAAACCAAGGGGAGCAGGAAGAACTCATATTTGTGAAAAAACATCTTATAGAAAGCAAGTCACCCCTTCCAGAACCAGGGCCAGGGTTCCAGTGTGGGGATAGACAGAGGAGTGGTAGGGGTGGCCCCCTGCCTGGGGTTGAGCCCAAAGAAGCCAGACTTCAGGTAGGAATGGCTTCTCCAGGATTCTGGAAAGGCATCCTTCATCCAGTCCTTGGGAGTGGCCAGGAAACAGCCAAAGGACCCCAGGACACAGGCGTTGGGGAACAGACATGCACAGCACCATATGGCCTCACTGGTAAGAAAGAGCCCGTTCCAGATGCATGTCCCTGCTCTCACTCTTGTCCCCGACACCTCGGCCTCACTAACAGCTGGGAACCCGGAATGGGGAAGTGGCCTGGGGAGAGGTGGGAATCAACCATCAGCTGGCTTCCACCAGCCTGCCAGAATGATGGCACAAGATGGAAATTAAGTTCAGCTACAAAAAACCAAAATCCATACAGCACCAGTTTGTGAACTGGGACTCATACCCACTACATATAAAAGCCCTGCTTATGTGGGATGTGCCTTCCTAGCCAGGCCTCTTTCTTTGGGCATCAGAGAGGTGGAGTCACTTGCTCAAGGCTGCACAGCAGGAAGGGCCAGTGGGATTTGCACTCAGGCCTGGCTCCAGTCCCCATGCCCTTGACCACCAAGCTATGCTGCTAAGGGAGACTGTTCATTCCCAAGGCCTGGGCAGCCCCTGCCACAGAGTGGGGCTCAGAGTCTGAGGCTGGGCCTGGGCTTACAGCCCCTGGGATTGGAGGTTTGGACTCCAAGGGCCCTCGGTGGGGCAGAGGGCTGGTCGTCAGTGCAGGGCACGAGGGGCTGGGCCAGGTCCTCTTGCGCAGGCCTTGCCCCAGGTGCCCCTCTGCCTGCTGAGTACCCGGGAGGGGCAGGTGAGGCTGGCAAGACAGGTTCTTCAAGGTTCTCTGCCTGAGCTGGTGGCTTCCTGCACCCTCATGCTCCTCCTGGAGTGGAGGATGCATAGATGCTCCGGGAACAGGCCCGGAGAGGCCAAGAAATTGGCCAGGAGTCACACAGTGGGGTGTGGGAGAGCCACGGCCACACCTGAGAGAGCCTGGAGGGGAAGCAGAGGCCTGGAGGGCAGAGGTGGGTCCCTGCACCAGCCGCCCCCCGTGGAGGGCTCTGGTGGGGGGATGCAGGGATGAGGTGCCAGATGGGTCCCTGACCTCAGCTACGTGGTCACTGTCCTTGACACTCCCTCCCTCACCCCCCGCCATATCCAAACCATCAAAACTGTCAGTTTTATGCCCTAAACACCTCTCCAATCAGACCATGTCTCCTCACCTCCACGACGACCCCCCGGCCAGGCCACCATCCTCTCCCGCCTAAATTGCTGCAGTCACTTCCTCTCTGCTCTCCCTGCTTCCACCCTTGCCTGCTGACGGTCTCCTCTCCATGTGCAGCCAGAGGGACCCTGGTAGAACCCGAGTCATATTCTGTCCTTCCCCTGCCTACAACCTGTCATGGCTCTCAACTCACTCAGGAAAAATACAAACTCCTGCCCGTGGCCACAGGCTCCTGTCTTATCACCACTGCCCACCACCACTGCCCCTCCAATCTGTGGCCCCGGGCAGATGAAACAATTTGCAATTTCTTAATACCCCACGCTTTGTCCAGAATCACGTCTGATTCTTTTCAGTATCTCTGCCACCTTCACATTATGTGGACTTGTTTGTTGAGTGATTCAACAACTGTCAGGATGCATGAGGACAGAGAGGCAGAGAAGGGGTGAGGCAGTGTGAAATGTGGACTGAACCCCTACTCCATGAACAGACAGACACTGTGCCTGTCCTCGTGGAGCAGATGTCCTGGTGCGGTTGGAGGCTGGGTTGGACAAGCTACCTGACAATTACGAGATGGTATCATCAGGTCACTGACGGTGGATTGTGGGAGCACCTAGAAGACTCCTGACCCCACCTGGGGCTGGGAAGGCTGCTCATGGGTGGCATCAAAAGGGATCTGAAAAAAAAAAAAAAAAGGGACCTGAAGTACGGAGGGGAATGAAAGGACGAGGGCAGAGGGCTGGGAGTGAGCGTTCCTGAAAGAAAGAAGGGCATGAACAAACGCCGGGCCCATTGCTGCCCACCCAGGGCGACTTTGCTCTCCCTGGAGAATTTGGCAGCGTCTGGAGATATTTTTTGGTTGTCCCAACTGGAGAGGGGTATGCGGCAGAGGCCAGGAGTGCTGCTAAACACCCTACAGCACACCCGCCCCCAACCAAGAATGTTCCCACCCGAAGTTGAGGCCAACCCTCGGGGGAACTAGAAGTTGAGTCTGGCTGGAGTGACGATGCAAGAAAAGCTCAGTAAAAGGGAGAATGGAAAGAGGTTCGGGCAGCAGCGGCCTCGTCCAGGGGAGGACCTTGCTCAGATTCAGGGTTCAGAAAGCCACCTCTGGCCAGTGTGGACTGGACTCTAGGGGTCCCAGGGTGGCATGTGGGAAGGACAGGCTGTACTGCCTTAGATTCTAACAAGATGCCTCTGACTGCGCGTGGAGAACGGATCATATGGGCGAGGGCAGAAGCAGGGAGGCCAGCGGGGAGACTGCTGCAGTGGTCCAGGTGAGCAGTGGTGAGTGCTGGGCCCAGGTGGAGGCAGGGAGATGCAATAAGTTATTTAGGAGGTGTGGTGCCAGGGTTGATGGGGGATGAGAGGCAGAGTGACAGTGAGCTGCTCAGAAGCTTCTAGCTTGGTAGCGCACCTGGACACGAGTACCCCTGGGTGTTTCTTTTCACATCATGGCTCCTGAGGGCTGAGAAGAGGGTGTTGCTGGGAAAAGTCCCAAGTTCCAAAGCCATTTCTCAGAAGCATGAGTTTCTTCTGTCTGACTAGCCCGGGTTCAAATTTGGGTGGGTCCTTCGGCGCTCAGAGCCTCAGGGCCCTCATCAGCCAAGTGGGCATAACAGAGGCTTCCTCAGAAGGTTGCTGTGACTTTTCAAATAAGACAATACATGAACAATCCATGGTACAGAGTTACAGCGTTCAGTGATTGCCTGTTAACGTTCTTATCGCTAGAGGAGTAGTAGTATTGTCTGGGCACAGAAAATAATTCACTTTAGTTCCCCTCCCCAGCCAGGAGGGCTGGTTTTGGCTTCAAATCACCTGTGGACATCAGAGCCGACGCAGGCCCATGAATAGAACCCAGGGTGAAGCTCCCAGGAGGATTAGTCACAGGGATGTTCCTGTCAGAATCGACAGTTTGCAAAAAAGTGTGGTTTGTGGGGCGCTGGAGTGGAAAGGAGAGGGTTTCGGGGCTGAAGGAGCTGAACACTGACCCCGCTCCCTCATTCGGATGCTGTGGGGCCTTGGGCAAGTTCCTGAGCCTCTTGGAGCCTCAGTCTCCCCATCCATCAAATGGGAACTTTCTAACTTCCTGCACAGGTTGCTGGGAGGTGAACTTGCGCCCTCTCTGTTCTGCTCTTGAGATACAAGAGTGACAACCTTCTGGGGACAGCATCCTGGCCCCTTTGAGAGCTGAGGGCTACTTGGTGGCAGGCACTTGCCACTATTGTCTCATAGGCTGTCACAACGACCATCAGTTGTCCTCCCCACTGCAGAAGAGGATGCAGAAGCTTGGCCTCACAGCGCTGAGAATACGCCAAGTTTGGCACCCTCCCGGCCAAGGTGTCCCTTCAGTCTTTAAAGACAGTCACTGGGCCCTATCATCCCAAGCCAGGAACTGGGGCCAGATGGCGGCAAATCCATGGGCATCTGTTGCACGATCAAGCGATGGGGAGAAACACTGTTTGTAATTAAACAAAGGAACTGGGACAGCAGGGGGATGGGGAGGCTGCCCCTCCAGCAGCCTGGAAGATTCTGGCTGGGGTGTGGGCCACGAAGCCTGCAGAGGTCCTGGTCCCTGGGTGCCACCTCCATACATTCCCTGGCCCCACCTCTGCCAGCTGCCTGCCTTGGGTCTGGACCTTTCTCTCTTTGTGCCTTGGCTTCCCAGCCGGCAGCAAGAGCAGGGCTTGACCAGCTCTGTCCCATCAGTGCCCACCCCAGGGCCTTTGCACTGCGGTTCTCTCTGCCTGGAGGGTGCTTCCCACACCTAGATCTTCCTGGGAAGGCCCCTTCTCCTCCTTCAGGACACAGCTCAGATGCTTCTTCTTCCTAGACCCCTCTCGACCACCTGGTCACTGTCCCGTCACCTTGTTCTATTTTTTCCATAGCACTCACCATCCGAAATCATCCTGTTTACCTCTGTGTTGACTCATCTGTTGCCCATCCCCACAATGGAATGTCATCAGCTCCTAGGAGACAGGGAGTTTGTCGAATTCAATGCTGTGTCCACAGTGCCTAGCTCAGTGTCTAGCACACAGTAGGTGCTCTATAAGTTAAATAAACAAAGGCCCCTGGGTCACTTTGTTCCCTTTCATCTCACTCTCTTTGTTCCACAGCTGGGGAGCCATTATACAGATGAGAAAAACTGAGGCAGGCGAAAGGGAACACGCCTTGTCAGGGATAGTCTCCACAAATAAAGCACCTACTACACAACAGCCACTGAGCCATAGCTCATAATCTAAAGTTCTGGGGCTCTAAGGGCAGGCTGCATGGGTTCAAATCTCAGCTCTGCCACTCTCTGGCTGGGTGGGCTTCGATGAATGACTGTGCTTCTCTGTGCCTTAGTTTCCTCATCTATAAACATTAGATGGCTATACTTAACTTTCAGGGTTATCACTGAGAGGGTCAGATGAGTTAATACATAAAAAGTGTTGAGGTACCAATAAATGTCAGATATAGTGTTCCATAAAATATTTGTTGAATTAAGGTGGTGTGATAATGGCCCCATTTCACAGACGGGAAAACTGAGGCACAGGGTGGTGAAACTAATTAAGCAATGGAACTGGGTATCAAGTCCCTGTCTATCCAACTCTAAAGGCCACCTTCAGGCAAAGGAGGTAGTGCTGGGGGAAAACCTAGGTCTCAAGACTCCCACGTGGTGGAAAGCCAATGACTAGAGCCTGAAGTCTCTCCCCAGGGGGAGGCAGGCACTGGAGGTGACTCCATCACGGCCCCCTTGGGGGACGGCTGTGCCTGGCCAGCCCCCATTTCCTGATGAGAAGCCCCACTCCACCATTCTCAGTCCACAGGGTTTGAGTGGAGTTGACCTCATCCATGGCCTGAAGGATGGTCACATAGCCCTGGTCACAGAGCCTGGCCATGGCCACAGGGTTTGGTTCAGAGATGGCCACACAATCCCACCTAAATGAGAACTAGTCCTGGGACTTTTACAGGAATAGTTGAGAAAGAGAACTCACTTTTCTGGGTTTCTGGCCTGATAAGGTAACAGCAGTAGTAGTAGTAGTAGCAGTAATAGTAGCAGTAGTAATAAAATAATAACCAATATCATAGAGCATTGGGTATATTAAGTGCTGTTTA
Source organism: Delphinapterus leucas (assembly GCF_059928025.1). Classification (NCBI taxonomy): domain Eukaryota; kingdom Metazoa; phylum Chordata; class Mammalia; order Artiodactyla; family Monodontidae; genus Delphinapterus; species Delphinapterus leucas. Next base: position 77,443,962 of record NC_143143.1, on the reverse strand, counting down.
GTGCTTCACAAACATCAGTTCATCTTCCAGAGAGACGTGGAAACTGATGATAGCATTCAAGCACCTGGATGCAGCTACTTCTGAAGCAAGGTCGCCCCTGACGTTTTTTTACATGACCCAATAAATTCTCTTTTGCTTAGACCAGTTGGAGTCGGGTTTCTGTCCCTGACTAATCCACCTGCCTTCCAGACATTATCTAAGCTTCTATCTCTCCATCATTACTGTAGCTGCAACGGCACGCCTGTTAACTGTTTTACGCCTGTCTCTGACTCACAGGTTTCCACTGTAGATCTTGGGCCCTCCTGCCCATACAGAGGCCACAGGTCTGCCCCCTTTCCCACGTGCCCCAAGCAGGAGACTGGGTGTGTGGGTGATACACATATCCTCGTTCCAGGAAGGAGCTCTGTGGGGTTTGCTTGGCCCCAAAACAGACCTCATTATTAGTGTAATGACTGTTAATAAATAGTCCTAGCTCCCGTGCCAGGCCAGCTGCTTTGCACGCATGGTGATCTCATCCAGCCCTCCTGACATCCCTGTGAGGCAGGCATTGTGATCCCCATTTTAAAGATGAGGAAAATGAGGGTCCGAGAAGCAAGGCCTGACTCACAGTTCCTGAGCCGCAGAGCCCACGCTCCCAGCTCCACGTCCCTTCCAGGACGTGAGGCTCACTGCCCCGGGTGTTAGAACTCAAGGTCGACTTGGTTTATAATACATGTGTTGAGTCTATATGTATGGAAAATGCATATATGTAGGTGTTATATAGGTTTGGAATCTGTATCTGTGTAGAATGTGGGTGTGTAATATGTGTAGACTCTACACATGTGTACAGTATACACGTAGAACTATGTGAATGTGGAATATGTGTATATGTGTAGACTCTATATATTTGTAGAATACATGTATGTGTGTATATAATGTATGAAAGGGTCTATATGCATGTGGAATATGTGTAATAATATACGCGTAAAATCTCTATGTATGCGGAATATATGTATGTGTGTATATATGTATAAAATCTTTATGTATGTAGAATATATGAATATATGTATATAATATATGGAAAGGGTCTATATGTATGTAGAATATGTGTGTATATAATATATGTATAAAATCTATATGAATGTAGAATATATGTATATGTGTAAAATCTATGTGTATGTAGAATATATAAATATGTGCATATAATACAGGTGTGAAATCTGTATGTATGTAGTGTATACATATATGTGTGTGTAGAATCTATATGTATGGAGAGTGTGAGAGTGTGTGCGTGTACGTGTGCTTGGAACCTCCTTGGTTCGCCTGTCCTGTGTCTCTGGGCGGCAGGTAGGTTTTGCAGTGAAAGAAAACAGTGATCACCTCTTCCCAGTCCTATCTGTACTATCCTGGGCCACTGTCACCTCCCCTCTGGACCACAGCAGTCGCCTCTTCCCTGGCTTCCCTGTTTCTGCCCCTTCCCCCCCCCACAGTCCATTCTCTGGGCTTGGGCCAGAGGCGTGCTGTTAGAACCTAGACCAGATCAGGCTCCCACCTCAGAGTAAAACCAAAGTCCTCACCAGAGCCCACAAGGCCCTGCCTGGTCTGGCCCCTTTGTGACTTCCTTGATCTCATCAATCTCCCTCCTTCAGCCCCAGCCACAGTGGCCTCAATCACACCAGGTTTCCTCCTGCCTCAGGGCCTTTGCACGTGCAGTTCCTCTACCTCAAATATGACTTCTTTCAAGTTTCAGCCGACATGCCACCTCCTCAGAGAAGCCTTCCCTGACTACCCCATCTAAAACACCACCCTGATTCTCTCCAGCTTCTCACCCTGCTTTGAGGTCCTGAAGCTTCTCCTCGTGTGGCATTCTGAGCCGGGTATATGGCTTATCTCTCATTGCATGTCTCTCCCACTAGACCTGTGCCTCTACACACCTCACTGAGCATACTTAGTACTCAGCCTGTGGTCCATGAGTGAAGGAATACTAGCCAGTCACAAACCCTGCCAGCATTCAGGTCACCCTTCGCCTGGTCGAACCTCTTCTTGGGCCACACAAGATTTTCACATCTGGTCTCTCCCCACCGCTGTCTTCTCTCCACCACCCCCTCCTTGACCTTGAGGCCCCGGCCCCCTGTCTGGCCCCCAGAAAAGGCTCCAACTTCCTCCTGGGGGCTCTCGGGGTCCTTCCTGACTCCACGGCCTGACGGTGGAGGGGTTTCATCCCTCCAGATCCACGGGGTCGGAGAGCGATAGCTCAGCAGGCCTCCCTGCCCAACCTCCTCTTCTAGGATCACTGCCATTTTTCTTGCGCTCACAAGGCTTCTCTTTTCACTTTACCCACAGGGCTGAGGCAGGGGGGAGGAAGGGAGCAGGAAAGCAGCCCCCGCCCCACCACGCGCATGCACTGGATTCCAGAAACTTCACAGATAGACACAGCGCAAGACGCTGGGTTTGGTCCGCTGGACTCCGGAGCTGGTCTGAGCCCCGCGCTCAGCCAACTCTATTTCCTTCGCGTTTGGGGCTAGAGGTTAACAAACAGAACTTTTCTCTGCTTGCATTTAATTGTTTATTTTTAAAAGGAGCAAAAAGGGAAGTGTCCGGAGCAACCCCTACTCCAGGGTGGTTCTCTACGGGCCGCAGAGCCCCAGGGGGAAATTCTGTCCTCTGGGGCAGTCCCACGCGCTCTGCGGGAACCCGGCGTTCCAGGTACTGAATATCCGGGTAGCTGAGGATGACCTCCTCAGCCAGGCAGCGGAAGCGCGTGGCCTGCGGTTGACTCTGACCAGCCCAAGGAGCTCTGTTAGGCAAACACTTTTAAATTTTAACAGCTTTATTAAGATATAATTCACATACCATACAATTCACCCACTTAAAGTGTACAATTCGATGGTCCTGAGTACGTTCACAGAGTGCCACAACCATCGCCGCCATCCATTCTACACCCCCAAATACCCCGGACCCATTAGCAGTCACTTCCTATTTCCCCTGCCCCCAAACCCTGGCAACTACTGATCCACTTTCTGTTTCTATAGATTTGCCTATTCTGGACATTAAATATAAATGGAATCATACAGTATATGGCCTTTTGTGTCCGACTTCTTTCACTTAGCATAAGGTTTTCAAGGTTCATCCACACTGTAGTATGAATCAGTACTCGACTCCTTCTTCATGCTAAGTAGTATTCCATTGTATGACCAAACCACATTCTTTGATCTGTTTCTCAGTTGATGGACATTTGGGTCGTTTCCACTTTTTGGCTACTATGAAGAATGTTGTGATGGACATTCACATGCAAGTTTTTGTGTGGACACATGTTTCCAGTTCTCTTGGGGATATACCCAGGAGTGGAATTCCTGGGTCATATGGTTAACTCTGTGTTTAACCTTTCGGGGAAGCACTAGACTGTTTCCCAAGGTGTCTGCACCATTTTTACAATCCCTCCCGCAGAGTAGGAGGGTTTCAACAGCTCCATATCCTTGCCAACACTTGCTACCATCCGTCTTTATCATCATAGCCATCCTAGAAGGTGTGCGGGTACTAGGCCAATGCTTTCTCTTAATTAGTCAGAAACATTTAAAATGGAGAGAGTTGATATAAAGATCTGGACTTCTGACTTGTCTTGAGGACAACGGCTTTCTGGCATGACTGGGATGTGTTCACCATAGAAGCTGACTCACGGTTGTCCCTCCGGGTCACCACAGTCCTCACCCAGCCACCTCCCTTGTTGAAAGGACTGTGGTTCCTCTGCCATTTAGGTCTGTAATGCTCGTCTGAGTCCAGTTGAGATTTGCAAACACAATGAACCTTTGCCATGCAGCCTTTCTGGAATCATCTTCCCTCAAGCCAACTAGGAGGTGAACTGCAAATGAGTTTTAACTCGTAGTATCCCACACTGATGTGTTGTATCAGCATGATGGTCCTGGAAGGATTCACTGTCCCTATTTCCAGATGAGGAAGCTGAGGCTTCCAGAGGAGAGGGACGTGACCTACCCTGAGTCACATGCTGGTGAGGCCCTGGGCTGGGGGCTGGGGTCTGACCGGGGTCTCCCGTGATATCACAAGGTCTTTCAAGGTCCTTTGGTCTTTCTCCTCACATCCTAACGTCCTAACCCTGCAGGGGGAGACTCCAAGTCAAGATCTCTTTCTTGAAAGCATTATATTCGAGCAGAAAAGCCTAGAAAGACCAGTCTTTCCACCACAGAGTTTCATACAGTCCTGATCTGTGCAGGCAGCCTTGAGTTCATGTGTTCAAATCCTCAACTGACTGACTGACTGTATTCACTGGACCTCTGGGCTCCAGAGGGCGGGAACCTGACCTGTTTGTCCACACCATGCCCCTGTGCAAAGCATCAGCGGATGCATGGTACCTACTGTGGAGATATCTGATTGACGAACGGATAAACCGACGATACATTTTAAAATAGAAATTCCAATTTTTTTCTTCCTAACTTTTTCTTCTACAAAGGTGCTTTGTTAAACGTCTAACGAAACATGGTTGAAGCTCCATACCAGAGTGCTTGGATTCACACCGTGGCTCCTTCACCTATTAGCATGTTACTCAACCTCTCTGGGCCTCGTTTCCCTCATTTAGGAAATGGGGATAAGCAAGGTATCTACCCCAAAGTTAGTCCATGTAACTGCTCGGGACACTGTTAGAATCGGTAGCTATAATCATTATCATCGTCATCACCATCATCATTTCTGTTTCCATCTGTGAAATGGGCCAGGGGCTCCCAGGACCAGGGTGAATGGAGGTGTTATCTTGGGATGACTCAGATTCCGGGCTGCAACGTGAAGGGTTCACAGGAAGGGACACAGTGTCCCCTGAGAAATAACAAGGAACCAACGGGTTGATGAGTATGAGGGGAAGTGAATAAATGGTGGTTAGCACGAGCTGGAAGATGCACGCTTGCCTGAGTTGCTTAATCCATCCGGTGACAGGGATGCTCTCTGACTCCCTGGGGGAGCCAGGTACGGGTCCTGGGGCCAGGAAGGTGCTCAGGGCACAGTGTGGAGGTGTTGGGGGTCTGGCCAGTGAGGCAGGAGGCCCCAGGCCTGAATGCTGGCGGTGTTGGAGAGCGTGGGAGGATCCCCACGACTTCTGGCTCTGGAGGCCCCAAGCAGTGGTGATGCTGCGGGGTCTTCGGAGGGAGGAGTGAAGGCTGCCTTGGCCGTTTCTGCCTTAATGCCAGGGTGTTCCTCAATCTCTCACCTTCTTGAGATCCCTCTCCTTTCACTTTTAAGAAGAAAAACACTTTTCTCTCAAGATGGGGACGGTGGTAGCTGCCCTACACCTCGAGAGATTCTCAGGGGCTCACACTTCTCCTTGAAGTTTCTTTACCTACTTTGGTTGAATCCTTTCTTTCCACCCCAGTCTCACCTCTTGAGGCTGCCAGTCTCGTTCTGCACCTGCCATCCACATCGGGTCAGCCCAAGTTCCTTCATCCCTCACTCCAAGTAATAATAACAATGGCAAGAATGGTGATAGCCCACATTTTTTGAGCACTTACCATGTGCCTGGCACTGTGCCTGTTACTTTACCAGAAATAACTCATTTCATCCATCCTTATACACCCTGTGTAATAGGTGGCCCTATTACTACCCCAGTTCACAGATGGGGAAACCGAGGCCCAGAGAGGCAAAGTCTGAACTCCATGGAGGAACTGGCAGGTGGTCTCTTGGAAGTCCTCCTGTCTGAGCCCTGAGTACATCACCAGGCCACAGAATATGTCTGGCAGCCAGATGAGGACCCAGGCATCTGATATCTCAGGCAAGAAGAGTGAGTCCCTCTGTGTTATTTAGGAGGCAGGCGGAAAATGTCAAGAGCAATTTAGAAGCAACAACTTATCTATGGGATTTGGCACATTGATCCAGTGCTCTTGGCCACGAGGAATAAAAATTCAATCTAAAGAGGCTTTGAAAACAAGGAAATTATTATCTTGTAGATCGGAAGTTTGGAAGTGATGGGGAATCAGGGATTGGTTAATTCAGCAGTTTAATAATATCAACAAGGACCCAGGTCCTGGGACTTGGGTTTTGCCCTCCAACTGGCTCTCCTCATTGCCTCAAGATGGCTGCAGACTTCATGACCTCTCCCCAGCAACACTAGAGGGAAAAGAGCCTGCCCCTTTTTTCCCTCTAAGAACTTTCATATATAATCTTTTAAATGTTGGTATCATTGGGAACTCCACATAATGTTGTTTCATAAATGCCTTTTTAAAAATTGTAGTGAGAGCATTTAACACGAGGTCTATCCTTTTAACAAATTTTTAAGTGTACCACACAATACTGTTAAGACACCCTGTTGTAGAGCAGATCCTGAGAACTTAATTCATCTTACACAACTGAAACTCTATATCCATTGAATTGCAACTCCTCGTTTCCCCCTCCCTCCAGACCGCGGTCAACCACCATTCTACTCTCTGCTTTTATGAGTTTCACTACTTTAAATACTTGATATAAGTGGAATCATACGGAATTTGTCCTTCTGTGACTAGCTTATTTCACTTAGCATAACAATCCAGCAATCCCACTTCTGGGTATTTATCCAAAAGAATTGAAATGAGGATCTCAAAGAGGTATCTGCACTCCCTCATTCTTTGCAGCATCATTCACAATAGCCAAGATGTGAAAACAACCTAAGTGTCCATTGACAGATGAATGGATAAAGAAAATGTGGTATATACATTCCATGGAATATTATTAAACCTTAAAAAGGAAGGGAATCCTGTATTATGCTAAGTGAAATGAGCCTCTGTCTCTTTTGAAGAGCTAGGCAACCTTTCCCAGAATCTCCCAGTGGATTTCCCAGCATGTATCATTGACCAGAACTGAGTCCCATGCCCTTCCCTGAGTCCATGAGATGGGGGGTACCTGGGCAAAATGAGCAAAATGGGTCTTTTAGGAAGGAGGAAGTGGGAGGAGTGGCTGAAATGAGGACTAGCTCGTTACAGGCACCAGCACGTCCACCCTGCGCTATCTGAACTGTCGGAACTGCCTCCGTTTCTGTGCTTTTTTGACCTCATACTGCCCCTTCCTCATTCCATAAGCTCACCATGTTCTTCCAATAAATTCCCTTCCTGCTTAACTTAGCCAGATCTGACCCTCACTGAGACACTTGAATTTCGTAAATGATCGTGGGCACCGTTATCACCACATTACCATTGCTGGTATTTATTCAGCGCTTGCTACGTGTGAAGTCCTATGCAAAGCTCTTTGCTTCCACCAGGGGTTCTCAATCAGGGGTGATTTGCCCTGCACGGGACATTTGGCAATGTCTGAAGACATCTGTGGTTGGCACGACTCGGGGTAGGGAGTACCACTTGCATCTAGTGGGTAGAGAAGGTAAAGGACGCTCCTAAACTATCCTGCAACGCATAGGATGGCCTCAGCAGCAAAGAATGCGCTGGCCCCAAATGCCAGTAGTAAGAAGGCTGAGAAACCCTCTCCTAACCAATTCTGGAGGGAGGACTCCTGATTACGGCGCTTCAGAGAGAAATCTGGTCCCAAATGCCCGTCATGCCCACGTTGAAAACCCTTGCCTTACACTACTAAGTAGAGAATGGCTGAGAAGCATTGCTGTGTGCCAAGGACCACGCTGAGAAGCTGTAAGGCCAGAGGTCCAGCCCTGGCCCCTCAAAAGCTGGAGCCCATTTTACTTCTTTGGGTTATCCTGTTTGCCTGCTGCCTGGTACCAAAAGTTGCTTGAGGCACAGCTAGAGCCTGGGATCGTTATCCAGAAGAGAGGAAAGAGACAAACGCTGTATCAGCTCCATGGATAAATATTCAAAGCAGTTCTTCAATGAGGGAATTTCACTTGGGGTCTTGAAGGGATGGGCAGTGAGATGGCAAGAGATTTATTCAGAAGAAAGCTCATGTATTTCTCAGGAATTTTTATAGCTGCAAGCAATGGAAATCCAACCCAAAATTCATTTTAAAAGAGAGAACGAGAAAGAAAAACATATTGACTTATATAATGGAGAAGTTCAGGGCTATGTTAGCTTCAGATACAGCTGGATCCAGGAGCACCCATGATGTTGTTAGGACTCAGGCTGTCCCCAACTCTCTGCTCTGCCTTGCCCTGTGTTGGCTGTATTTTCAGGCAGTCTTTACTGTCATGGTGGCACAGTGGCCACGGCTGCTCCAGGCTGAGATCTCACTAGCTCAGCCACCTCAAGGCAACAACATCCTCTCTTCTGCTCCACAGAACTGAGTTCTCTTGGCTTTGACTGGATCATGTGCCCACCCCTGAACCAATCAACGTAGCCAGGGGTCTGGGAAGCTTTGATTGGCCAGGCCTGGGCCATGAGTCTACCCCTGGGGATGGGGCCAGCTCACCTGATGGGGTGGTGCACCCCAGGGGGAAAATCAGAGTGTGTTCTCCAGAAGAAGGGAGAACGGGCACTGAGTGGGCCCATACCACTGGGAATGCAGTATCCTCAACAGTTCACCCACCGAATCTGACAAGGACCTGCTTTGAGCCTGGCATCGAGCCCAGAAATAAATCTGGCACTTTTCTGCCCATGGGAGGAGGGAAAGATATAAATAAGTGTAATTCAAAGCACTGTGTGAAAAGTTCTGGGAGAAAGAAACAAACAAAAGGCTACAGACATTAGAGGCAAGGCGTTTACACTCATCCCTGTGGTGAGAAAGGGCACTCAGCTGGCAGGAACAGCTTAGGTAAGGCTGAGGGTGTGGGAAGGGACAAGGTGTGTTTGAGGAGCCAGAGGTCAGCTGCTTGGTTGGCCATATGAGGGACGAGGCTGCAAAAGTCAGGGTAGATGGTGCAGGCCTGGGATAACCCAGCTGAGGCTTTTGGACTTTATCCGGGGGCAGCGGGGAGCCATTGATTGTTCTAGAGCAGAGCAGAGACAGGATCTAGAGTTGTGCTTTCTGAAGACGAACAGGTGTGGAAGAGGAAGGGCTAGAGCATGGAAAGGCTGGGAGGAAAATTGGATGGCTGTCGAATTGTCCTGGGGCAGGTACTGGGCACTGGAACCAGGACAAAGGCCTTGGGGAGGTGGCAGGCCGTGGCTTTCCTTATTCATCTGCCCACAGAACCCCTCAACTCGGCGCACCCTAAACTGAGCGCAGCATCTGCTCCCACATCCCTATTACAGAAAGTGGTCCCACCAGTCTCCCAGTTACTTGGACCAGAAACCCTGGAGCTGTCCTGGACTCCTCTCTGTCCTCTGTGAGCCCCACAGCCCCCAGTAGGCAACGCTGCTGGCTCCAGCTTTCAAAATACACCCTGAATGCCACTTCTCACCAACTCTGTGCTCATCACCCTGGGTCAGGTCACTCCTCCTGGCCCCCATCCTCACCCTCACTCCCTCCCCCTGCCCCCCCACCCCCAACCCCCCCCCCCCCCCCGCCCCGCCCCACTGTATTCTCCTTATAGCAGCCAGAGGGATCCTTTAAAAAGACAAAGCCCCTTTTGTAACATGAACTCAAAAGGCACTTCCTGCACCATCCCCGCTCAGAGCCCTCCCGTGGGACTTCATCGCATTAGAAGGAAATCCAAAATTCCCTGGCCTGGAGTCCCTGCACCATCTGACCCCATGACCCCTTGGTCGTCCCCTCCCCGACTCTCCCCTTGCTCACTCTGCACCAGCCACACTGCTCTCCTCCCTATTCTGCAAACAGGCCAAGATATTCCCTACTCTAGGCCCTTTCACTGTCCCCCAGGGATGGGGCACATACCAGGGTGCTTAATAAATGTGTGTGTGTGGCAGGGCGTGAATGAAGGACAGAGAGACGGAGGCCTGAACCCCGACGGTGGTGTGAGGAGAGGGTTGGGGCCCGTGGGCAGACACCAAGGTATCCAGTTAGGCTGAGCAGCGCCCCAGCTGGTCCCCGAGGAAGGGACCGTGAACACCCCGGCCAGCTCCACACCCCACTTCTGCTGATCAGCCCCGGCGCCTGCCGCATGCCCCAGGCCAGGGCTTGGAGTCAGGAGAAAGGAGGAAGGAAGGGAGAGGACAGAGGAGCCTTGTTCTTTGACCGGCCCAGTCCCCCTCTCCAGCTCCTGGCCCTCCTCGAGATGCAGGGACACAGGGTGCAGGGGAGCCAGAGCTGATGACCGGGTGGCAGGGGGCTGGGCACAATGACCTTGCGAAGTCACCTCGCCACCCAATTGGTCTCTGAGGTCTCCTGTCATTCTTTCTTAGAAAGACTGAAAGATCACGAAGCCATCTCCTTGACAAGCACGTGGACTTCAGAAATATTTGCCCAACGGCTCCTTGGGCCATCAGCGCCATCGGTGGGACATTTTTAGCAGAGCTGCCAAGTGGACTTTCCCCACCCCACCCCGAACCAAAGGGTTCTGCTTGATGTTACCAACGGGGGACAGGGATCCTGGGAAATGGGGTGGGTGGGACCCAATATTTGGCAACGTCCTGAGGCCTCGGAGGCCGTTAAAGCTGATGCATATGCCAGGTGGGGAACTGGGTCACTGATTCCTCGTGGGGGCGGGAAACCACCAGCGCACAGTGCCTGCCGGAGCCAACCCGTCCTTGAACCATGGAGACTAAAGACAGGAGATGTTGGGCCCCGTGAGGGCTCAGCAGATCCAGATGTGCAGGACAAAGGGCAGAAAAGGGAATGGGACCCCAATTCCTGGGTGAACTGCCCGGGCTTCTATGCTTCCAGACGCTCATCTCCAAACCCATTCCCAAGTTAATAATAACAGTTGACAACTCACGTTCCTAGTCCAGTATTTTATACCCATCATTCAGTTTCATTCACTCGACAAAAATTTACTGAGTGCCAACACCATTCTAGATATTAATAATGACCAAAACACCCAAAACTTCCTGCTTTCCTGGAAATGACACCCTAGTGCCACAACAGATTAATATAACATGTCGTGTGTTAGAAGGTGGTAAGTGTCTTGGAGAAAAATTAAGGAGAGGGGGAATTCTGTTATGGGGAGGGTAATCGGTGGAATCACAATTTAAAGGTCAGTATTGTCATTATCCCCATTTTGCCGATGAGGAAATGGGGCACAGAGAGGCTATGTGACATGCCCAAGGTCACACAGCTGTTAAGTGTCAGAGATAGGATTTGAACCCAAGCCCTGTGGCTGTAGAGTCCTGGTTCCTGAGAAGATGAGGATGCCAAGTCCTCTGTCTTTAGCACAGGCATCCCCATAGCCTTGGGAAAGGAAGGGACTTGAGGAGGGAATGGTAGCCAAGGTGGGAAGGATGAGAGTCAGCTCTGGCTTTGGACCAGTTCCCAAACTTCCAGCTTTGGAAGGCATTTCTCCTCCCTGGGCCTCAGTTTCCACTTCTGCAAAATGAGAAGCTGCAATTCCTGCCTGGAGTGGGGGCACCCTGGGGTGCCCCCCAACAGCTTTCATGATTGCCCTGCAGTCTATTCTCTACCAGAGGCATCTCCATAAAAGACCTCGTCACTCCCCAGTGCAAGCACGCCATGGCTCCGGCTCACTCAGAAAGATGTTCCAACTCCACGCCCCGCCCCCACAGGTGGCCCTGGTATCTTCTCCCGTTGCTCCCTCTGCTGCAGCCTCCCTGACCTCCAACTGCTTCTGCCCATCCCCCGGCTCGGTCCTGCATCCGGCTGTTCGCCTGCGTCCCCTCTACTTGGAACCCCTTTCCTCACATATGCGCAACAAGTGGAACTTGGCCCTCACCCTAAAGCCAGAGCTCTGCTGTCCCCTTGGTGTCAAGATGCTCCACAGACAGACCCAGAGGGAGACGGAGACACTGACACATACAGATGAGGGCAGCCTCACTCGACACACTGGAGCACAAGCCAGGTACACGGAGCCGGAGACACGTTCTGGAGGCAGATTCACAAACAGCTGCAGATATGCCCAGGAAGGCACGCTTGGACCGACACAGCAGACGCAGAAAGCCATAAGCCTGCTCGGACACACTGCCACAGTGTGCAAGGCGTGCGTGGGCACACTCAGCGATTGTGTCAGTCAGACACCCGTGCCTCTCTGTACACACACATGGGCACACACGCACACACACACACACGCTCCAGCATCACACACACAGGCACGTGCACACACTTCCCTCAGGCGCCCGGAACGGCCCTGAGCCAAGCCTCCTGGGATGGGGACGGCCCGCAGCCAGCCATGGCGGGAAGGTGTCTTGGAGAACAATGCGTCCCCTCTTCTACCACCCGCGCAGTCAAAAGGAGCCATTGTTAGGCCGGTGCGCACCACAGGGCAGACTCTCAACAGTCTCTCCTGGCGGCTGTGCCTGCGTGTGGGAGCGGAAGCCTGGCTGCTCCCCAGGCCCACCTGCTCCCGTCCACCCACCCGGGACCCCACCTCCTCCAGAGCCTCCTGCCTGGTCCTGCAGACCTCGAGGGGCCTAACCCCCTGGCCTACCTCCCCTTTGGGGCTGATTAACTCTCCTGAAGAGGAAGTCAGGGTTACAAGGGGCAGGGCTTGGTGGTCAAAATGTGGACTGTAGATCAAACACACATGCTGTGTGACTCTGGGAGAGTCGCTTCACCTCTCTGAGCTTTAGTTACCTCATCCATAAAATGGGATAATGCCACCCGCTACCTCACAGTGTTGGGAGGATAGTAAACTGAGTCAGAACATACAAAATGCCAAGGCAGTGGTTGCAGCCTGAGATCTGCGAGGCCTTGGGCTCCAGTGCCAGGCCTTGGGCAATTGATGTCCCCCTCCGAACCTCAGGCTTTTCACCACGGAAGTGAGAATTATCATTGCCCCTCCCTTCGAGCTGGTGTCCACTCCAGCTCCAGGTGGGTCAGCACACAGTAGGCACCCAATCAATGCTGGCTGTGATCTATTATCTTACATGGACGGGGGCTTGTTTACTCATTGATCCCGTCCTTTCATTCGTTTGACCGATATTTTATGTGTACCTACTATGTGCCATGACTGGTGCTGAGCACCTCAGCCTTAAGTTGCTCTGTCCCACTAGGCCATGGTGGGCCCCTGAGAGATGTTTGTTGACTGACTGAATGAAAGAAGGCAATTCACTGACCATCGTGCCCTCCAGGCACCCCAAGGACACCAGCTCAGAGTGGTCAGGTGGCCTAGGTCAGCCTCTTTAGGGGCTTGTGACATCCAGCCAGGGTCCCTCGTCTGGAAAATGGGAACAGGACCACTGATCCCAGCTCCATAAGCAAGGCTGTGGTGACAAGCAGCACGGAAAGAGGGAAGGTGCTGCTCCGTAAGCAACTACGATTTGGGGCCACCCCGCCAGGTGCACCCCAATTTTTTCAGGACCTGCTCCTTCTCATCCTTAGGTCTCTGGTCAAATGGAACCTCCCCCAGGCAGCCATACCCACCTCCTGACCCCCAGTGCCACACTCCAATTAGTTTCACCAGAAAACTCTCAGCACCGCCTGACTTCAGATGATGCATTTATTGGCTCATCTGGTTTACTATCTCCCACTAAACCAGGGTTCCTCAATCTTGGCACTCCGGACATTTGGGGCCAGATCATTCTTTGCTGTGAAGCGCTCTTCTGTGCACGCCACGACTGGTTTAGCAGCACCCCTGGCCTCTACCCACTGGATGCCAGTAGTATCCCCTCCCTCCACCCACATTTGTTATGACACCACAGATGCCTCAAACACTGCCAAGTGTCCGTGGGGGACAAAACAGTACCCAGCTGAGAAGTGCTGTCTGAGATAATGAGCTCAAGGAGTGCAGGGATTTTTATCTGTTTGGTCTCCTGCTGTTCGCCCCGGTGTATACAGTAAACATTCAATACATACTTACTGAGTGAATCTTGAACAGATAAATCGCATGGACATGTGCTCTTCTCTTTCCCGGAATGTCTTTCCACCCCTTTGTCTGATGAATTCCTACTCATGCTTCAAAGCCCTGGTAGGCAATGTGTTTGAGAAAAGTGGGCTGAGCAGGGACTGGAGCGAAGAAGAGAACACCTACTACTGTGTGCTGTCCTAAAAGGGGCCCCTTGACCCACCCTGGCCTTCCTATGCCCTGCAGGAAAGTGGGCCCAGCACAGCCAGAGAGGCCCATTTTTCAAGAGAAGCCGGAGAAATGGATTTTATGTGAAATCTCCTGGTATTTCTAATGTTGGTAACTGAGTCACATTTAAAAAAATTACATCAAGGGCCAAACCAAACATATTCCTGGGCTGGATGTGGCCTGTGGGTGGCAGCAAGGTCTGCGCTGAGGGGTTTAGTGGTCACCTTTAGGGTCACCTTTGGGTACGATAAAGTGTTAGAAGACAGTTCTTCCTCGTGCCTCACTTGCATTCCCTTTGCTGTAGCAGTGTGGGAGGGGATCCTCATACAGCTGAGGCAGCTCTGATAGGCAGAGGCGAAATCCCCAGCACTAGACAGGATCCACAGGCAATTGCTCCGCCCACCCTAGACAGGCTGTAGGCCCAGCTCAACCCAGAGTCTGGGGTGGAGGTTCAGGCGGACGGTCACATCCCGGGGACTGTGACAGGCCAGTCTGTGGCTCTTAAATTTCCACATGCCCGGCCCTGTGTTGAGGCTGTTCACCCCCAGATTCCTTGGCCTCCCTAAGAAATAAAAACAGGGAAATGAAGGCGGAGCTGGGTCTCATGGAGGCCTTGGCTTGTAGTCTCTTGGGCAGGCTTGGAGGGAGCCAGAGGCAGACTTCTCTGGAAAGTCCCTCTGCTTTGGGAACTGGCTGGGTGCCGGGGAGAGAGGACTCCCGGGGTCTCCTAGTCTCTGAGGCTCCAGCCGCATCCAACAGCTCCTCCATCATCTGCCCTTCCTGGGACATAACTTTCCAGAAACAGAAAATTGGAAAAGCCCCTCTCTGCAAACCCTGGGCCCCCTTGATGGGAACTATGGGATTGCAGGGCAAGGGCGTGAACCCCAGTCCCAGGGCCCCATGTCCCTTGAAGCCACAGCCAGCTTCCCCTCTGCCCACAGCCCTTTCAAGGGTCTAAAGAGCCCTGCCAGCCATTTCCCTCAGCCAGACCGTAAAGCAGCCAGGCCTGGGTCATATCAGACACTGTCACCACCATCCAGGAGGCTGAGAGTCCCGTGGACCAGACCTCAGAGCCTCACCCTGCTGAGTGAGCTTGGGCTCCCCAGTCTTGGTTCTGCATCTATAAAAGGCATCCTTTTGTTATAGGAAGTCAAGCATGTGGCACATGGTTGGTGCTGGGAAGGAAAAAAAGGAAGTAACATTTAGTGAACAAGGACTCTGCTGGTCTGAACAATCTACACATATCACTCTTCACCCTCTCCACATAACGCTGCACGTGTGCAGTCAACAAACATTTGGTGAGCAACTGCTACGAGCCAGGCTCTGAGGATTTAATAGAGAATAACACAGAACTGAACTCTGCCCCCTTGGAGCTTATAGTCTGGAGGATGGGGAGTAATAAACTCCCAAAATCATGTCAAGTAGTGGGGAAAAATTAATGCAGGCTGAAGGAATAAAGAGTAATGGGCAGCAACTTAAAAGAAGAGGTCAGAGCTGCCTCCTGGGGCATTTCAACCGAGAGCCGAATAGGGTGAAGGAGGGTATCTGGAGGAAGGATGCTGCAGGCAGAGGAAACAGCAAGTGCAAAGGCCCTGAGGCAGGGGTGTATTTAGCATGTTGGTAGAACAACAAGTTGCCCAGTGTGGTTGGAGGGGAGGGAACAAGAGAGAATAGGCGGAGATGAGGTTGAGAGGGGGAGCAGAGGGGTGATTATGTAGGGCCTAGTGGGTCACGGGAGGACTTTGGTATTTCCGCCAAGTGAGGTGGGAGCCATGTGAGGATTCTGAGCAGAGGAGGGTCATGACCTGACTTCCTATTATTATCCCCATGTCGGAGATGAGGAGACTGAGGCTCAGAGAGGTGAAATCACTGGCCCAAGATTACACGGCCAGCGAATGGTCCAGGTGGAATTTGAACCCACATCCGTGTGACTCCCAGAGTCTTTCCGTTTCCGACTGCCCCTGGTTCTGGTGCGAGTCAGGAGGCCAGACCAGACGGGGAGAGAAGGCACTTCTTAGAGCTGCTCATTACAGCCTCCTGCCTCTGCCTGACACCACATCTCCTCCTCACTCAAGCCCTCTTCCTCGCCCAAGCCATCCTCCAACTACCCGGGCCCTGGGTGAGCTCCTAACGGGTAAGACCATCCCCTCCCCGGTGCAGACTGGCTTTTCAGTGATGGACAAAAGGGGCCATGCAAAGGGCCCCAGCACTCATGGAGGGGTGACCAGCAAGGACCTGGAGCTTCTGGGGCCACATGTGCAGAGTGGCCAGGGCAAGTCCCTGGCCTCCAAAGTCATGCTTGCTTCAAGGACAATCACTTTCTTTTTCTTGTAAAAAGAAGAGAAATTGTCAGCACTTCAGTTTCACTCTGAGCTTGTCTATGTCTTTCCAGTAACTGAAGGGCAAGGGGCTGGGCCACTGCCCGGAGGCGGCCTGTGGACGCCTTTGGGGGCTGTGGTTGATGCCACCTGGCCCCCCTTGCATCACCCCTCTCTCCACACCCCTCCCGCCTCCTCCAATAATTGTGGTATTTGGTTTCCTTTCAACAACAAATGTAAAACTCTGCTGGAGGTAATGCAGAAGGGAATCTGTGTGCATCTCTGAACTGGGGTTGAATGGAGGTATTCTTAGGCGCCTGCTTGCAAGGGTGGTGAACTTCTGGTGCTAAAAGCAGAACTGCTTTTCAGTAAATGTTGTTACTCAAAAGGAAGTTGTCACCGCCACTGCCACCTCCAGCCTTTTCCAACTGCCACATTGTCTGCCAGGCCCGAGGCAGGAGGGGGGTCTCTGCAAGGCTCCCCACAACCCCACCAAGCCCCCAGGGGAACCTCTGGCCATCTCAGCTGACCCTGGCCAGCCAAAGCTGACATTCAAATGCCCACAGACGGCCTTGGCATCATATCTCAAGGTAGCAACTCTTAGCTTACTCAGCATTTACATCTCCAAGCTTGAGTACTCTCGGCTGTGCTGAGCTAGAGCTGAGGGTGGGGTCGGGGAAACAAGGAAGAGCTGTCAGTTGACTGTTTTTTCAAGAATTGTTGTCCATCTTGGCAAGTCATCCCTCTTAATCTTTGTTTCCTCTTCTCTAAAGTGGGGAGGGGATGATGATACCCCAGGGTAAAGAGCTAAGCATAGTAGTTGGCCATAGTGGGTGCTGAATAAATGGTAAGGTTATTATTAATAGTCAAAATGACACTGAATTTAAATCAGACTAGGGCTCAGCTCTACCATCTACTAGTTGCATGACCTTGGACAAGTCCATTCACCTCTCTGAGCCTCAGCTTTCTCCTTTATAAAGTAGAAATAATAATAATACCTATTGTGCAAGATTGTTGGGAGAATTTGATGAGCTGGAGCATGTAAGTCATCATGCACACAGTAGGTATGCAGTAAGCATTACTTCCATTCCCTCTCTTTGCTGCCTCAGAGAGGCTAGCCCCTGGGCTGTTGTTCCCCTGGAGCAGCCCAGCCCACAAGAACCAGCTGTGTCCTTCCTTCATTGAGAAAAGTCCTTGAAAGTGTGCACCAGAGTCCAGAGGGCAGACGAGAACTAACCAGACCAACCTTAGTGCAGCTGTTCAGTACACACCCCTGTGAGAAAGGAGTCAAAACAAACCTCAGGATGGCGGGTCACCATCCCAACCAAGAGAGCTAGCAGAGGATGCCCTGAGGTCCATTCCCCCACCTGCTGCAGCCCTGATAAGTGACAAATAATTTACAGAGCAGCACCTGCACCGGAGCCCTGTGCTCTATGTGATTCACGAATCATCTCTTGGAGTCCCTGCACCAACCCCCGAGGCAGGGCCTCCCGTTACTCAGCCACTTGCAGGGGTGGAAACCGAGGCTCAAGTAGGCGAGAGGTCTGGTCGACTGAGATTTGAACCCAGCCTGTGCTACTGCAAACCACACACTTAACCGCCACACTACATCCGCTGTTCGAGATTCTGGTAGTGCCCCCATGTTACCAAAGGTACAATTATATTCAGAAGTGTCTGGGTAGAAAAAAAATTGTATTGGTATTCTTTGTCAAATTTCTTATATTGAGATTCGTGTAGATTCAGGCGCAGTTGTAAGAAATAAAGAGAGATTCCCATGTACCCTCTCCTCAGTTTTCCCCAATGATAACATCTTTAAAACTATACCACAAACAACATGCTGGCAGTGATACAGCCAAGACGCAGAACATCTCCATCACCATAAGGATCCATCAGGTTGTTCTTTCATAGCCCCACCCATCTCCCACCTCCAACTCTGTCCTTTCCCAGGGCAACCACTAATCTATTCCCCATTTCTATAACTGTGTGCGTTCAAGAATATTATATAAATGGAATCATGTGGTACGTAACCCTCTGGGGCCGACTTTTCTTACTCAGCATTAATTCCCTAAAGGTTCATCCAAACTGTTGCACGTATCAATATTTTGTTCCTTTTTATGCTGAGTAGAATTCCAAGGTATGGATGCACCCGTTTATTTAACTGTTCACTATTGAAGCGCATCTGGGTTGCTTCCATGTTTTGCCTGTTATGAATCAAACTGCTATGAACACGTGTACACGTGTTTTTGTGTGAATCTATGTTTTCATTTCTATGTCCAGGAGCACAGCTGCTGGGTCATATGGTAGTTTTTAAGAAACCGCCTCACTGTTTTCCAGAACACTGTAGCATTTTACATTCCCACCAGGAATGCATGAATGATCCAGTGTCTCCAGTCTTCGCCAGCAGTTAGTGCTCTCATCATGTTTCATTTTAGTCATTTGGATGCTTGTAGTAATACCTCACTGTGGTCTTAATTTGCATTTCCCTAATGGCTAATGACGTTAAACATCTTTTCATGTGTTTATTTGCATCTGTGTATCCTCTTCTATAAAATGTCTGTTGTCATTTTCTAACTGGATTTCTTTTCCATTGCTGCATTTTGAGAGTTCTTGACACATTCTAGATACTAGTCCTTTGTCAGATATATGGTTTTCAAATATTTTCTCCCAATCTGTAGTTTGTCTTTTCATCCTCTCAACAGGGTCTTTCACAGAGCAAAAAATTTTAATTTCGATGAGGTACAATTTATCAATTTTTTCCTTTTTTGAATCGTGCTTTTGGTATTCAGGTCTAACAGTTCTTTGCCTAGCCCTAGATCCTGAAGATTGATTTTCTCCTACTTTAAGAAAATAATAACTGTTTTATAGTTTCATGTTTTATGTTCAAGTCCATGATCCATTTAACTTTTGTTATAAGGTGTGAGGTTTGGATCAAGGTCAAGGATCTTTTCTTTTTTTTCTTTTTTGCCTAAGGATGTCCAGTTGCTCCAGCACTATTTATTAGAAAGGTTATCCTGGGAATTCTCTAGCAGTCCAGTGGTTAGGTCTCCACGTGTTCACTGCCAAGGGCCCAGGTTCAATCCCTGGTCGGGGGAACTAAGATATCGCAAGCTGCGTGGCACGGCCAAACGGGCCCAGGTTCAATCCCTGGTCGGGGGAACTAAGATCTCGCAAGCTGTGTGGCACGGCCAAAAAATGTTACCCTTCCATTGAATTGTTTTTGCACTTTTGTCAAAAATCAGCTGGACAGGACTTCCCTGGTGGCACAGTGGTTAAGAATCCGCCTGCCAGTGCAGGGGACACGGGTTCGATCCCTGGTCCAGGAAGATCCCACATGCCACGGAGCAACTAAGCCTGTGCACCACAACTACTGAAGCCCGCTCGCCTAGAGCCCGTGCCACCACAATGAGAAGCACGCACTCTGCAACAAAGAGTAGCCCCTGCTCGCCGCAACTAGAGAAAGCCCGTGTGCAGCAGTGACGACCCAACACAGCCAAAAAATAAATAAATAATAATAATAAAAAATCAGCTGGACATATTTGTATGGGTCTATTTCTGAGTCCTCTCTTTTATTCTATTGATTGTAGTCTATCCCTCTGCCAATGCTACACTCTCTTGATTACTGTAGTTGTGTAGGAAACTTTAATATTGGGTAGAATGATTCCTCCCACTTTGTAGAAAATTATATATCATATTTTAATTCCTTGATAAATGGGTGGCAAAGCTCTGTTCCTCAATTTACTCGTTTAAAAAGAGACTACTGAGGCAGAGATGACCAAGGGTCCACCAAAGATTTATGTTCCTCCTGTAAAGTGTAGAGTTATAGATAAGTAGCTGCCCAGCCAGGGAACTATATTTCCCAACTGCCTTTGCGTCTGGGTAGAACCATGTGACTAGTTCTGGCCAATGGAACGTGGAGGAAAAAATATATGTATGTCACTCCGGGCTGATGGGTACCTTCTCCACCATTTCCTCTCTCTGGCTGGATGTTGATCCCCAGGGTGACTTTGAACACGTCAGAAGCCCCAGCAGTCGGGATACCTAAGTGACTATGTGAATCAGAGCTCCTCCTCCCTGTGGCCATCCCAGCGAACAAAAACATGTGCATTTATAAATGAAATACTATAATGCTGTTAAATTTTAAAAGTTAAAATAAAAGTTATAAAAATGCCTATCCATGTACAATCTACAACCATTTCACACACCCCTGGCATATTCACAGTTTGGGATATATATAGCCTAACCCTGTGTTAGAAGTTAGTCCACATTCCTTCTACAGCTAGAAAAACAGAGGCCCAGAGAGGGAAGGGATTTGCCCAAGGTCACAGAGCAAGCCCAGGGCTGAGCCCAAGTAATTCCACTAGTTATGTATAACTGATTTCCATGAACCTTTGATTCCTTCTTTTAAAGGACGGACGAGTCTGAGCATGTGTCATCCGAGACTCTAAGTGGACGATTATAAAAACAAATCATAATTAATAACTCCTTATGAAGCAGGTCAGAGAGCTTCCAGGGCAGGGTGGTGCCTCTGAGGGCTGGTTTTGGGGAGAAGTAATTTTAAGACTTCCCGCCTTTCATCAGGGAGGGGGAGGGGGAAGCAATTCAAAATAAGCCTGATAACATAGCCCACGCAGCTCTGACCCATGGAATGAAGCTCTCGCCTCCAGAAGCTGCTCAGCCTTTACGATGTGGGATTTGTCTGTGTGCTGAGGTTAAAGAAGAAAAAAAACAAGACCACGAGGGACTTATGGGGGAAAAACAACATCAACAACAATAATTTCTTGCGGAACCGAGTGGATCAATTCCTTGCAGTTGCTGAACAAGTGGGTCAAAAGGCATCAGAAAGAGCAACTTTGGAGGAGGCAGGAGGGGAGTGGGCAAGGGCTCCGGTGTCAGGCTTGCAGACCCCGGTACAAGCCTGGGCTGCCGCTGAACAGCTGTGAGTCCTCAGCCATTGACTTCGCCACTCTGTGCCTCAGTTTCCCCATCTACGAAACGGGGATTATAAAAGTACCTACCACCTACGGCTATTTGAGACTAAAGCGAGGCAATGCATTCGAAGTTCCTAGCACGGTGCCTCTCACACAATAGGCCCTCAACTCATGCATGCCCTCATTCCATCATTACTGGATAAATGACCCTTTGGGGACACAGAGCTGAGATAATCCCACTCCTGTGTTCCACGGTTCTCCACCGAGGCTTCACATTTTAAAAATATTGGTTCCTAGAACCCACCCCAGAGATCCTGCTGAGGTGGTTTTGGGGGTAGGGTGGATACCAGGTTACCAGGTGATTCTAGTGGGCAGGTTTAAGAACCCGCACCTGTGGGACAGCACAGTCTCGTGGATCTGAGTAAATGCACACCATACAGTGATAAACCATCGGTCTGCTTTTTTCCCTTTTTTCACTCCGTGCTATGTTTGTTTTCCAGCTCTAACCATATGGCTGCATATATATCTAGTTCATTGTTTCTAATGTCTAATTTCTGCATCCTCCCCATTTCTCGTGTCCCCTCTTCCAGCACAGACTCCAGGTTGCCCCCCACCCCCTCCACCTTCACGTCTGACATTGTGATGAACTCTCTCCATGAATACCCCCGAAGTGGGGGGAATTTCTCTGAGGCTTCCTATTATCATTAAAGTTTAACCCAGTATCTCCAATGACTGAATCTGAATCTCTGGGGTGGGGCCTCGGCCCCCGAAGCTTTCTAAATGCTCTCCAGGCGATTCTGAGACCCACTGGCTTAACCAACCTCTCCATAATCAAGATACCAGGAAACTTTAGGGGAAAGAAGAAATGTCAATGAGCTAAAAATGTAATTTCAATCCCTCTGCCAGTACATTTACTGAGGGCCCAATAATAGCCAGGTCCTGGGGATGCAGATATGGTGACAAGCGTTAGCTTCAGAGCGGCCAGGAGAGTGGAACTCAGGACTTCGTGACACCAAGCAGCATGTTCTACATCCCAAGATGAAGCCCCTGCCTCAAGTTGTTCCCTCCCTAGTGAGGCAGGCAGAGGTATAAAAGGGTAATCACAATCCACTGTGATAAATGCAAATATTAAAAGTGCACGCAAGGAATGGTGTGAAGTGATTGGCTGATTTAAGAGGGTCAGGGAAGTCTTCCCTGGGGGAATGAAGGATGGGTTTTAAAGGATGAATAGGAGTCTGCTGGGAAAAGATCAGGAACCAATAAACATTTGTCACAAATGCTGTTGGTGCCCACTCACATCCCCTAGATGCTCGCTCCTGCTCATTGCAAATACCTACGTTTACTCTCTCTACTTGAGAGCTTTGGTCTGGCTGTGGGCATGTGCATAGCCAGAAGTTCCAGAAAGTTGATGCCCCTGGAATTAGCCCTCAGCTGACCACTGATGGGGTTGGAAAATACATGGCTGATTTCCTCTCTCCTGGGTTGGAATAACTCTGGGGTCCATGTTCTACACTGGTTCCCTGGGTGAGTTTGAGATCCAGTTACCCACAGTGGTGACTGGCTTGATAGCCACGTGTTTTATTTGCTTCCTTCCCTGTCTCACTCATCCACCCTGCTATGAGCACCTCCTGGTATCTCTTCCCAAATATACTCCTTGCACTTGAATCCTGTCTCAGGGTCTGTTTCTGGAAAAACTCAGACCGAGACAACATCTTCAACGGAGGAGGCAGCATGGGCAAAGGCAGAGGCAGGAAACCACGTGGTATGTGCAGACAGTTCCCAATAGCTCGATGCACAGGGTGGAATTTGGAGAAGAGGTTGAAGGTAGAGAGCAGCCATGTGGGCCTCAACTGCCACACCAAGGTCCCGGACTTCTTCCCACGTTCTCTGCTCAGGCTGTGGGACCTGGGCTCCAGAGAAGGCAGGGATTCTCTGGAGCTGATTATTTACATTCCTCAAGGATGTTCTGGTGAGGTTGTCAGGCTTGAGGGTGCCAGATTCTCCAATCACTGCTTCCATGATCCACTGGCCTTGGAGTTCATTTGAATAACATCCAATGGCCAAAGGCAGGAGGAGACTGGTCAAAGGCCACTGTCTTTGATTGGCAGAGACAGTCCAGCTGGGTAATGACTGCCCATCTAGTTTGGCTTTCAACTGGGCGTGTTAACTAGTCTCTCTGGGCCTCAGTTTCCTCCTCTGTGCAATGGGGATTATGATGGCACCACCCTCATGAGACCACTGTAGCACTAAGTGAGGTTCCCTTCTCTTGGCCCTCTGCCCTGTGGGGACATCTCTAGGGGACAAGAAGAAACACTGTCCCAAGCTGTCTATAGAGAGCCCAGAGCTAACTTCATCCTGTAACTCCCCCACCCACCTCTAAAAATCAACCTCTCCAGAAGACTCTGAGGTTCATCCACGTAGGAATCATCTCTGTGCTTTGACCACCGTGACCCCCATCACACCCCCATTATGCCCAGCTCCAGTATGGACCACAGGAGCCCATGGGCCCAGCTTGACAGGTTAAGCCTCAAAATTAAGCTGCGGCAAAGTTAAGTTACTGACTTGCCAACAAATTCCCACCCTGGGCTGTAGAGGGGCCAGGCGGGGGAGGGAGAACAAAGGCTTTTGTTTGCCCAGCCTCAGAGAAGGATGAGAAACAGCAACTCCTGCCTGATCCTGTGAAAGCCCCCAGAGCTGCCTGCTCAGGCCTGGAGCCAAAGGAGGCAAGTCAGAAGAGCTAAGTGTGAGACCCAGAGCGCAGGGTTGAGAAGTGATGTTGGGAGAATTGTCCTCCCATCTACCCAACCATTCTTCCATCCACCACCCACCTATCTATCTATCCATCACTTACCCATCCATCCATCCACCCACCAATCCATATATCCATCACCCATCGATCTACCTGCCCATCCATTCCACAAGCACATATTGAGCGTTATGGGAGCCCAGGCCCTGGGTTAGGCACTGGGGAAACAGCTGTGAATAAAGTCTCTGTCCTCAAGGGGCTGATCTTCTAGGCAGAGAGATGGACAATAAACAATAATATAAGTATTTAACATAATGACGGAGGGTAAAAAATACTTGGCAGAAAAATAAATCAAAATAGGAAGAGTGAGTGCAGAACTACTGTCAATGCAGTGGTCAAGGAAGGCAAAAAAGAAGTGATAGACCAGATCTGGTAGGGGAACAGCAAGTGCAAAGGCCCTGGGGCAGGATTGAGATTGGAATATTGGAGCAACAGCCTAGAGGCCAGTCAAGCCATCACTAAAAGAGGGAAGGAAGGTGGAAGGGAAGAAGGGGGTAAAGCTGAAAGGGCCCTGGGAGCAGGGAGACCCAGCTCCAGCTCTGGCTCTGTATAGTCAGGGGATGGTTCCTTTTTCTCTCCAAACCTTGGAATTTCCATCTATATAATGAAAGCCTAGATGGGATTGTCCTTTCCCATCTGGGGCTTTGTCATTTAAAAAAAGATGGCCTTGCTCTTGCCTTGAGAGCTAGAGGAACAGAGTCTAGACTGTAAGGGTGAAGAACGCAGGCCCTGGAGTCAGGGTATTTAATCCCTCTGAGCCTCAGTGTTCCCAGCCATAAAATGGGAATAATAATACCCCCCAGCCAGGGCTCTTACCAGGAGTTGCTGGGATGGTTCAGGGAAAGCATCTATTTGGGGCACCTTCCCTCGCCCCTGTTATATTATAATTAGGTAAGACAGTGATGGTAGATTTTGCTGACCCTCCAACTCAGAGGCAAAGAGTATGAAGCCCTCAGATGAGTCTCTGCGGTGCTGCTGGCCTTGGCTGGCAGGGCGAGGCTGACACAAGCCTAGGGGCTGGGTCTCCAGTGCTCCGTTCTAATCATAGAGGGATTGCTGGAGAGGAGTGTGGATAAAGCCCTTCAAGCAGCTCAGAGGCCTCCACCCTAGACAGGCAGCTCAGCCCTGGCACAAAACTCATCTTGGGACAGGCAGCAGAGGCTCCCACCTGGCTCCACTGTGTCCAGTGCTGTGCCCTTAAGCTACCCTGTTTCCTCTCTAGGCCTCACTTTCCAAAAGCACTGCTCAGGTTCTCATCCCACTTCATCTGATCCATTCCTACCTCAGAACCTTTGCACTTGCTGACCTGGCCACCTGGTGTGCTCCTTCTAAAGCCAGCTCCTTCTCCTTCAGGGCTCAGCTCAAATGTCACCTCAGAGAGGCCTTCTCTGACCATCAGTCCAACACAGCCCCACGTCCCCATTTATTCTTTGTCTCTACACTGGTTCACTTTTCTTCAGAATACTCCTTAGCACTCTCTGAAATTACCTGCTAAGTTCTTTGTTTGCTTCTTTACTGCCTGATTCCTCCACTATGATGTCAGCTCCACAAGGATAGAGGCTGCCCATCTTATCTACTATATCTCCTGCAACGAGCACATAGCAGGTGCTGAGTCAATAATTGATGAATGAATAATGGGAACTTAATGATTCCTTTATTTTTTGAAAAAAGTTTTCCCACTTAAAAATTAACTTTAATTACATAATTAACATTATTATACTCTTTAACATTTTCTTTACTGTTACAGCTTATGGTTAAATTCCCTTTGACCTCCATCCTGGACACTCCCTGAGGTGGTCATGTAACAGGTTTGGCCATATCCTCCCAGACTTATTCTTGTGCACGTACACACGTAGAAATGCATAACACTGCTGTTGATATTGTGTGTGTGCATGCATGCGTGCATGTGTGTGTGTGTGTTTATGTAAATGGTGGATTAGATTGGGCTCCAAGTTGCAAACAACGTAAACAACTCTGAGTAATTGAAAGGTTAAATTTTATGTGTCAGCTTAGCTAGGTTATTGTGCCCAGCTGTTTGGTCAAACATTAGTCTCAGTGTTGCTGTGAAGGTGTTCTGTAGATGTGATTAACATCTACACTCAGTTGACCTTAAGTAAAGGAAAGTATCCTCGATAATGTGGGTGGGCCAGTCAGTTAAAGGTCTTGAGAGTGAAAACTGAGGTTTCCTGGAGAAGAAGGAATTCTGCCTCCAAACTGTAACATAGAAATCCTACCTGAGTTTGCGGCCTGCCAGCCTGCCCTACAAACTTCAGACTTGCCAGCCTCCACAATTGCATGAGCCAATTCCTAAAACTAGAAGATAGGTAGATAGATAGATAGATAATCTATTGATTTTGTTTCCCTGCAGAACCCTGCCTGATACTGTAATTTAAACAGAAACAGAGTCTATTAAAAGTACTTTAGGGACAAAAGGACAATCAATCCATTGACAAAAAGGGCAAAGAGTTGAGCAGGCATTTCACAAAAGGAGATGCCAAATGACAAGTAAACACACAAAGGGGCTTAACATCATTGATCATCAGGTCATGTGACCACTCTCAGCCGCAAGGGGGGCTGCGAAGCGCGAACATCTAGCAGGTTCAACATCAATGGTGGAGGTGGGCAGGCTCTGCCTCAAAAGATGGGGGGTCCTTAGACCACTGCAAGGTGTTTAACCCTTCCTCAATTGATGGATCTTTAGGTTGTTTCCAGTAACCCTCTTGGCACATACTCCTTGTGCCTGATATTTCTCTAAGGGAGACGCCAAACAATGGAATTGCTGAGTTCCAGAAAATATGAATATACAGTTTTACTGGATACCGTAAAACTGTCTTCCTGAGAGGCTGTTCCAATTCATACTTAGACCAGCAGAATAAGAGTGTGGCCATTTCCCCACAGTCTCCTGTATACATTACATTATCAATCTTTTATTTTTGACAGACGAGGAGTCGAAAATGTTATCTAATTTTTTTTTTCTTTAGTTTGTATTTGCCTGATTACCAGCAAGGTTGGACATCTTGCTGTATGTGGTTCTCTTTCCGTAAATTGCCTGTTCCCATCTACTACCCTGTTATTCTAGTGAGCTGGGTTTTTTTTTTTCTTATTGCTCTGCAGGGATTCTTTAGATATTAGGGAAATAAATCATTTGTCTACATTTATGTTGCAAATATTTTTACCCAGGTTGTCATTTTTCTTTTAATTCGGAAGTGAACACATGCTGTTTCCCCAGGCTCACAACTTTTCTGAGTCTGGGAAATCAACACTGAGGCCAAGGGGGTGGGGATAAAGAGGAAAGGGGATTTTTCTGGCCTTACCCCATTTTGTTCCCACTAGCCCTGAGGACATTTTGTAATACCTCTACCAGTCCTCCTTTCATTTCCTTGTTCCTGTCACCAATAGGAAATAGTATTAGAGCTGCAGCCATAGAATTACTTAACTTTTACTTTACAACTTTTTCTTCAAGCCAGAAGTTTACAGAACTTGGTGTAGAGAAGAGTAATTCCCAGGGCTCTTAGCACTCTCAGGGTTCCTGGTGGGAAGTCGTGAGTGTCACTGAGCACCTCTCATGAGTGTCATTCATTTATTGACTATGTGAATAAAGGAATTAGATTAATGCAAGGAATTTGCAAATTCCTTCAGAAGCTGCCACTAGCAGGCAAAGGGGTAAACGATGTATAGGGCACGTGTGAGCAAAAGGTCTG
Source organism: Delphinapterus leucas (assembly GCF_059928025.1). Taxonomy (NCBI): domain Eukaryota; kingdom Metazoa; phylum Chordata; class Mammalia; order Artiodactyla; family Monodontidae; genus Delphinapterus; species Delphinapterus leucas. The sequence continues at coordinate 77,416,282 of NC_143143.1, read as the reverse complement.
GAGGTGAAACTGAGCAATGGTTGAAAAGTATCCTTGAAAATCCTTTGTTGTTCATGAAAAGGCAAGAGAACATGGTTTGGTGAATACAGATATATTTAAAATGCACAAAGTCAGCACTACAGCCCTTGGGCCAAACCTGGCCCTCCACATGTTTTTGTAAATAAAGTTTTATTGGCACACAGCCACACCCATTCGTTTCATATTGTCTGCAGCTGCTTTCCAGCTACCACAGCAGAGCTGAATAGTTGCAACAGAGACCACGTGGCCCACAAAGCCTAAAACGTTTATTATCTGATATCTTTATAGGAAAAGTTTACTGACCCCTGAACTAAGTAATTAAAAAGACATTACAAGTTATAATTTCAAAGTATTTTTAGATACAGAAAACAGAAAAATGAAAAAATGATTTTAAAAAGTGTTTGGCCAATCGTGTATGGCTGGATCTTTCGACGTTAAATGCGTAGAAGGTACAATCCACTGCATAACATGGTTAAGAGTAGGACTTTGGGTCCAGATATTTATTTATTTATTTTTTTAATTCTGCTGCTTCCTACCTGAGTAATCTTTGCATATTACTTTAGCCCTCTCAACCTCAATTTTCTCATCTGTAAAATGGGAGTGATGATAGTACCAACCTCATGGGGTGGTGTATTTAGTGAGATTCTTAGAACAGTGCCTTAGAATATAGTGAGTGCTATATAATTATTTGCTATTATTATCATCATTGTTATATGCAGACAGATTGATGTCCTGAGGGTGCTACTTCCCAGATCTATGGCCTTGAGCACATGGCTTCCCTTCCCCAAACCTCAGTCTCCACATCCATAAATGGGATCATAATTGTTTCCATCACATGAAGTTGCTGTAAAGGCTGTGCTTAGCACAGCATCTGGCATACAGTAGGCATTCCACACATGGCAGATGTTATTGCCACTGTTCCCATTATTCTGACTTCCTTTCTGACCCCAAAGCCTCCACACTGTCTGGACCTCAGCCCTCCTCCTGCTGTGCAAGGCAGGTCATGACCCTGGACCCGCCGTGTACCAGCACTGACTGTTTCTACCCAGCGGTTGTTTATTTAACTGTCCTCTTAAGTAACTCTCCAGCCATCAAAGGGCTGTTTACAAACCCCACAATTAGCTTTCCTGGAACAGCAAATAAACAGAAACCTAATTAGGTATGCTTCTCCTGGCTCAAGGCACAGTGATCTGAAGGCTTGGACACAGCCGCCATCAGTTAAATAAACATCTGTGGGATGTATGGATGAACGGATGTATAGATGGGTGGATGGATGAATGGATGAATGTATAGAAGAATGTATGGGTGACGGATAGATAGATAATGTTTAAGACGATGCATAGATAGATGAATAGACGGACAGATAGACAGAAGGTGAAAGGGATTGAAAAAATGGATAGAAGGATAGGTGGATGGAAGCGTGGATGGATGGATGGAGGGTGAATGGAAGGGACAGACAGAAGAATGGAAGGATAGATGGATAGATGTTTGGATGGTAGATGAGTGGGTAGATGACTAGGTGGATGGATGGATAGAAGGAGGCGTGGGTGGATGGGTAACTGATTGGAAGGATGGGTGGGTGGATGGACAGATGAATGAATGGATGGGTGGAGGTTAGTGGAATGCTGCAGGGAGAGGGTAATGTGAGCTCAAGTTCCAGCTCTTTCTGACATCTGGGTCCTGCCCTGTTCGTCACTGAGATGCTAGGTCACCACTCAGTGGAAGGGACTCTGGCCTCGTGGTGTCAGAACAACCCTGGGTTTAAATCCAGCTTCCGCCATATCCTAGCTCTGTGACCTTGAGCAAATCCCGTTACTCTCTGGGCCTTATTCTCTTCCTCTATAAAATGGATGCTAGTAACTGTCCCCAATTCACAGGGTTGCTGGAAGGTTAACGGGTTAAGTGTCCAGGCCACGGTCCCTGTTCTGCACATGGAAATTCCCTTTCCGCCACTGTTGGTGGATTGCCCAGACCCTGTGTTCTGAGGATTCACCTTGATGGAGGGACCAGAGACCAGCCTGTACCCTGAAGAGAGGGGCTGGTTCCCACTGTGGGTGAGGGGTGCTGACACAGAACCCAGAACTTGGATCTCCTCCCTGCCCAGCTCCCTCAGCGGTCTCCACTTGGTTCTCCAGGTCTGGGAGATGAGAACGGTGGCGTGACATCCAGACTGCCTAGGTTCAAATCCCTCTTCTCCCATTTACCAGCTGGTAACCTTGGGCAAGTGACTAGCCACTCTGTGCCTTGGGAAAATGAAAGTCCTGCCTCGTAAGATTATTGTGAGGGTTGAACGAATTAATACAATGAAGTGCTTAGGACAGTGCCTGGCACATGGTGAGCATGGCTAGTTACTATTATTACTGTATAACAGTTATTATTATTACTATTATGATTATGATCACCTCTCCCCTTTGCCCCTTTGCCCTTCTGGCCAGAGGAATCTCTGACGTTTCCCCCCAGAAGATGGCCCTCAGGCTGGGCTTGAAGGAACAGAAGGCTCTAGACAGAAGGGCACCTCCAGCCAAGGCACAGCTTGGGCAAAGGCGCAGAGGGGAAAGCTCCCGGGAGCAAAGCTGGAGCGCCTTTGGCGGGAGGGAGGCGTGACTCCCAGTGGCGGAGGCTGGGGGGGTGGGGGTGGGGCCGAGGTGAGTCAGTGCTTGGCCCAGCCAGGCCCTAGCAGCGCTGTTTCCCATCAAGGGGATGGGCGGGTCTGCGGCTCCCTCTGGCCAGGCGTGAGGGTCTGAGTCAGCCCGAGTCAGGTAAGCGGAGAAGGACGTGGGACTTTCCCACCTGCACCCTGGAAGCCTGTGTGAGCCGGGCAGGGTGCCTCCCCCAGAGGGCGGGCGGGCAAAGGCCTCTGCACCAGGTACAGTTGGGTGCCGCCTGCTTCCACGGCTGACCCCAGGCCCCAAGTCCAGAGAGAGGCCTGGGAGCCTCTCCTCTCCCGAGATGTGGGGTGGGGCCCAGGATCCCAGCCAAGGGCCTTTCCTAGGGGAGAAAAAGAGTTTTGGAGTCCAGGGAGGTCCGGGAAGCCAGGGAAAACCTCCCTGAACAGGGAATATTTGAACCAAGGTCTGAAGGAGGGGTGGAAGTGAGCAGTGGGTGATATCTGGGGAAGAGTGTCCTCGGTAAAGGGAATAGCGGGTGCAAAGGTCCAGAGGTGGAGGCCTGGAGTTTTAGAGCAACAAGGAGGAGAGTGTCATGGCTGGAGCCAAGAGGGGGACAGTAGAGGGAGATGAGGACAGAGAAGTGATGGCGGAAGTGAGGGGGGGGGTGGTAGATCATGCAGGGCCTTGTGGGCCATGGGGAGGACTTCAGTGTTTACTCTGAGTGAGGTGGGAGCCCTGAGAAAGTTCTGAGGAGGGGAGGGACAGGATCTGACTTAGGTTCTAATGAGGTCCTCTGGCTGGGTGTAGAGAATGGATTGTGGGTGGGGAGTAGAGGACAGAAGCCAGGTGGCCTGCAATGGTCCAGGTGAGTGATGAAGGGGGCTGGACAGGGTGGGGACACTGAAGGTGGAGAGAAGAAGCAGCATTCTAGGAATTCCTCTGGGTGTCAGTCAACACGCCCTTCTTGGGGACTTACTACGTGAGCCCTGTGTGGGAACTGTGGATACAGAGATCACAAAGACTGAGCCCTTGCTTACAGTCCAGCAAACAAGAGGCAAATAAATCAAGATGATGTGATTGGTGCTCAAAACCAGGTGTGAATCAAGGGTACCCACTCTGCACCTGGCCCTGTCCGCTGGCTTTCTATGTAGTAACTCAACCTTGTGACATTAGAATGATCATGAACCCCCATTTATACAGATGAGGAAACTGAGGCCCTCTTGGGGAGGTTAAACAACACGTCCAAAGTTAAGAGACTCCTCCCCACTAGTAAGATTCGCACCAAGGTCTGAAAAGCTGCAGGACTGGGCCCACCCGACCGCTCTGGGTCCCCGATGGGCCTGTGTAATCAGGGAGGGCTTCCTACAGAGTTGATCCTAGGCCTAGGTTCCCAGGGATGGGCAGGATTCCGTCAGTGAGCAGAGGGGGCATTCCAGACCTGGGCAAGGCATGAGCCAAGGCCTGGAGGTGAGACCGGTTCTTTTAGCCAGTGTCTCCTGAACCTTGCTTAAAAGTCATCTTTAAAGCCATTCATACTTTTAATTAAGTTAATTAATTTTTTTGTTTGCTTGGTTGGTTTTTTAAAAATCATTTACTGAGGTGAAATTCACGTAACATCAAATTAACCATTTTAAAGTGAATAATTCAGTGACATTTGGTATTCACAATGGTATTCGCGATGTTGTGCAAACCACCACCTCTAGCTATAGTTGCAGAACATTTCATTGCCCTGAAAGGAGACCCCCGTACCCATTAAGCAGTTGCTTCCCACTCCCTATTCCTCCACCCCAGTCCCCGGCAGCCACCAATCTGCTTTCTGTCTCTGTGGAGTTACCTATTCCAGATATTTCATAGGGAGTCGTACAAAAGGTGACCTTTGTGTCTGAATTCTTTCGCTTAGCATAATGTTTCGGAGGTTCATTCTCATTGTAGCATGTGTCAGTAAAATAATTTTTAAAGGAAAATTTATACTGTTACCAGAAAGAGAAAACAAGTAATCGTTTCTACAGATAGAAAGTAACCTTAAAAGCTATGATCACAAAAAAATATTATTAAAGTCTAGCTGGATTCTGTGGCCAGCTGAGAGCTCTGGGCTGAGGTCTGCTCAGCTTAATAACACATAATGATGGATGACCAAGCTTTGGACAGATGTTAAAGGCCTGCCTACACCCACGTGTGGCTTTCTCCGTGGGTTAATCAGAAGAATCAGAGAGAACTGCAAAGGGAGCAACGTCCTGGAGGCTTTTGAGATTCCCAGGGTAGACATGGGGAGCATGTGGTCCATGAGGGTGAATTCTCCCAGTGCCTTGGCAGGTGGACCAGAGGGAAAGGCCAAAGACGGGAGCCTGCTGGGAAGCCACTGCCCCAGCCCAGGCCCAATCCAGAGAATTCCACGCTCACTGATGTCTCCCCTTTTCCCAAACCCTTTCACATCCATTAGGCAGGACAGGTGACTCCTGGGCTAATTTCTGGGCTCTATTCTATTCCCTTAATTAATGTATCTGCGCACTTCTATGCCAATACCATACAGCTTTATTTTTTATACCTCTGCCATAGATTCTATCTAATGTCTGGACGAACAAATCTTCCCTCTTAGTTCTTCTTTTGCAGAATTGTCTTGGCTGTTTTCGCACATTTACTTTTTCACCTGACTTTAGAACTTATCCCCCCACCTTTTTTTTAAAGTCTTTATTTGTTACAATATTGCTTCTGTTTTATGTTTTTTTTGTTTTGTTTTGTTTTTTTGGCCACGAGGCATGTGGGATCTTAGCTCCCCGACCAGGGATCAAACCCATAGCCCCTGCATTAGAAGGCGAAGTCTTAACCACTGGACTGCCAGGGAAGTCCCTAGAACATACCCTTTTAACAGACAGGCCTAGAGATGTTAAGTGACAGACCCCAAGTCAAAAGGGCTTCAAGCGTCATGGCCCATTTCCAAGATTCCCAGGAATCCGAGGCAGTGTTGGGGTTGGTATGCTGGGAGGAGGGGGCGGTCTCTGCATCCCCATCCTGGTGGGTCACCAAGGAGACGCGTCTGCTTGTTAAAGGCTTTGAATGCCCTTAAAAGTAGCAGAGTTTGCCACATTCGCGTATCCCCTGTACACGATTTACTCTTTTTCTTTAAGACAACTCACTTTTTAAAAAAATTTTTTGTTTTATATTGGAGCATAGTTGATCAACAATTTTGCGTTAGTTTCAGGTGTACAGCAAAGTGATTCAGTTATACATATACATGTATCTATTCTTTTTCAAATTCTTTCACCATTTAAGTTATTACAGAATATTGAGCAGTGTTCCCTGTGCTATACAGTAGGTCCTTGTTGGTTATCTATTTTAAATATAGCAGTGTTAAGTCAACTCACTTTTTAAATTTTTATTTAAACTTCATTTTAAAGGAAACATTTTATCTCTGCTTTAAATGAGAAACCAGTATCAAGTATGAGGCATTTGCTCTCGGTGCCTCGCCCACCTCTCTTCCTGCTTACTTTCCATGAACACAGACCAAATTCCAGCTGCCAGCACCTGCCCCTTTACCTGCGGGCTCTGCCCACCTGCAGGAGGCTAGAGTGCTGGGAATTAACACTCCAGGGAGCTGCCTCCTACTAAGGACTGGCAGAAGCAGATGTATACGTTCCTCAGCTCCCTGGCCACGCCCCCCCACCCCCATTGGATAGCCCTGAGGTTATCTGCACCTTCTATACCGTTTCTCAGAGCTCCACAGCACGCTGAGCTGCAGGTGCCCACAGTGGTTACTTGCTTGATAATACTCTGCATTGGAGGCCCTCCCTTCCTAGTCCCACTTCCCCACACCCCTACCAGTGTTTTCTGGGATCACCTCCCATATAAACTACTTGCCTTTGAATTATTTTCTTAGGGATCTGCTTCTAGGGGGACCCAACCTAAGGCACTTACTGTAAATTGAAGATATTCAGCAAATTATACAAAGAAGTGGAACAAAGTCAGATATAACTGCTGCTGATGGCTTGGCACTGGGGTCTGCTCTGTGTTTCTTAAAACAAATGAACAGGTAGTAGGAAGATGATAAAGACATACAGGCCTCAAGGGGAGCCTTGCCTTCCCCATGGCAGAACCAGGAGGACAGAAAGGGAGCTGAAATGACTCTCATGGTGAGCTGATGGGATTCCATGCAGGGTCCCTGGAGCCCACATAGCTATCTCCAGCCCCTTCCACGGCCCATAGTGGGTGAGGTCCTGGGGAACAACTTCCAAGGATGGTGGAACAGCCCCCTAGGCTGGGAAGCCGGCAGGACACAAGCCTGGGGGACCTGGTAGGCAGCAATGAGCACTGGGCCAGCCACAGAGGCCAGATGGGAGCCAGAAAGAAGACATGTGGTCCCACCTTGAAGGAGCCCAGAGAGCCATTAGCCTGATACATGGACTGAGGGGCTTAACTTTGCTTTGAATGCATCTTGAGAAAGGAGACAACATTCATTCATTCAGCAAATGTTTATTGAGCACCTACTATGCACTGGGCACTGTGCCAGGCACAGGGAAGACAGAGAAGGACAGATCAAAATCCCTCACAGTACTGACGCTCCAATGGGGGACACAGACAAGTGAACACACAAATAAACTCTGAAATGAGGGTCCTTGGTGCTACAAAGAAAATAAACAGAATTGTAGGATAAAAAGTATAAACCAGGGAGGCTTTTGATAGTATGGCCTGGGAGGGCCTCTGGGGAGGGAGTAGTTTAAGCTCAGAACTGAATGTGGAGAAGGAGCCAATCACACAAAGAGCTGGAAAAAGAGGGTCCCAGATAGAGGGAACAGCAAGTGCAAAGGCCCCAGGCGGTGGGAATGAGCTTGGCTTGTTGGAGGAACAGAAGCCGGCTGCTGTGCTGGAGTGGAGTATCAGGAGGGAGGGGGGCGGGGCCAGGGTGAAGTGGTCAGTGGGGTCAAGTCAGAGCAAAAAGAGGCCTGGCAAGCATTTGTGGGATCAATGAGTACCAGGGAAGGCATCCATGGGCACTGGATGGGGAGCAAAAAGGGGAGCTGAAGGCATTGGATTTGGGAGGCTTTTTCTCTTGGTGTCTTTGTTAATGGAAGGGGAGGCCAAGGAGGATGACCTTGGTTTGCATAGTGCCAGCCCAGACTGCAGCAGGGAGGGGCTTCAGGCCACTGCACCTGGGTGGAGCTGGCTGATTTCAACCAATCAAATCAGCAATCCCATCTTTGGCATCTCATAATAGCGTCTACTTCATGAGATGATCTTTTTTTTTTTTTTTGGTTCGCAGGCCTCTCACTGCTGTGGCCCCTCCTGCCGCGGAGCACAGGCTCCGTACATGCAGGCTCAGCGGCCATGGCTCGTGGGCCCAGCTGCTCCGCGGCATGTGGGATCCTCCCGGACCGGGGCATGAACCCGTGTCCCCTGCATCGGCAGGCGGGCTCTCAACCACTGCACCACCAGGGAAGCCCCCATGAGATGCTATTTATTGAGAACCTAAGCACCAGGCTCTATGCAACCCGCTC